>NW_022111362.1:4770194-4784053 GCF_000313985.2 Echinops telfairi
TAAATTGATTTTTTTTAAAAAGATGTTTTAAGCTAGTGGCAGGGAGGAACAGCGAAGTTTGCTCAAAAGGTGAACCAATTTCATGTCTGTTTTTTTTTTAAATAAAAGTAAATTTTAAAAAAAGTTTTAAAAAAAGAATGGCCACTACATAATGATCAAAAGATCAGTAGACCAAGAAAACAAAGCCATAATAAACATATGGAAGGCCATTATTATTATTAATTATCTTATTAATATAATCTGCTCAGTAAAATACATAAATCAAATCCTCCAAGAGATTAAAAGAAAAATCACCAGATCAACAATAATGGTAGGAGACCAATATATCACTCTCAGGGAAGATAGATCAACAGTAAAGAAAGTCAATGAAGAGCTGAAGAACATAATCTAAAAGTTCAATCTCCAAGATATTTACAGAGTGCTCCAACCAACCACAAAATGAACATACAAAAAAATATACATGATACATATTCTAAAACAGGCGACATGCTAAGCCAAAGCAAGCCTTAATAAATTTAAACACATAGAGATCATGCAAACCATCATCTCAGACCACAGTGCCATAAAACTGGAAATCAACAATAAAAAGCACAAAAACATAAAGACAAACACATAGAGTCTCAGCAATAAACTATTCAAAAAAAGACTGGTATTAGTCCAAATAAGAGATTAAATTAGGAGCTTTCTTGAAACAAATAAGAATGATAGCACAACATACCAAAAGCTATAGGACACAGCAAAATAAGTTATCAGGGATCAGTTTATAGCAGTTAATGCACACATTAAAAAAAGAGGAAATAATTTCCAACTCTTTAACACAATACCTCCAACAATTAGAACAGGAACAACAGCATAAACCCTCCAACAACAGAAGAAAATCAATCATAAAATTAGATAAGATATAAATGAGTTGGGGGTGGGGGAAGCACTGGATAAAATTAACAAAACAAAAAGTTGGTTCTTCAAAAGGATCAACAAAATTGCCAAGTCACCAACAAACTTAATAAAGGAAAGAAAGAGCATACACGAATGTCCATAATTAGAGACTAAATGAGTGTCATTACAACATATCCAAAAGAAATAAAAAGAGTAACACAGTACTACGAAAGACTATATTCTAAAATTTTTAATAATTAAAAACATGGTCAAATACCTAGAAATACACCCCCTCCCTATCCAAATCAACGCATATAGACATTTTTTAAAAATAAATAAAAATTTGAACAGACCCATAGCAAAAAAAAGAAAAGAAATAAACAAGATTATTAAGAAACTCTCAACAACAAAACACAGAACCAGATTATTTCACAAAAAGCTGTCACCAATTCCACATAAACATTTCAGAATATGAAAAGTGACAGCAAACTCCTAAATTCATCCTATAAAACCAGCATAACATTAATACTAAAACTAGGCAAAGACCCCAGAAAGATAGAAAACTACAGTCCCATACCCATCATGAACATGGATGCAAAAATTCTCAATAAAATCCTGCCAATAGGATCCAACAACATATCAAAAACATATTACCTCATGACAAAGTGGGATACATACCAGGTATGCAATATATAAAAATAATTAATATAATCCACCAAATAACCAAGATAAATGGAAATAATCACATGATCATACCAAGCAATGCAGAAAAAGCATTTGGCGATAACCAATTCCTAATAAAAGCAATTGGTTATAAAATTAAAAGTAAAATTCCTCAACACAGTAAAGATCTTATATTAAAAAAACCACACTCAATGGAAGGAAAGCTGAAAACGTTCCAACTGAAAATGGGAACTAGACAAGGGTGCCCATTTTCACCACTCTTATTCAAAATTGTGCTAGAAATCCTAGCCAGAACCATAAGGCAACAGCAAGAGATAAAGGTAGCAGAGGTTGGCAAAGAAGAGGTGAAACTCTGCTATTTGCAGATGATATGAATTTATATAGATGAAAACCCAAGGCTTCAACAATGAGATTGTTGAAAACAATTAAGGAATTTGGTAAAGTAGCACGATAGAAAATTAACAAGTAGAAAACAATTGAATTCCTATATACCAGTAAAGAGAGATCAAAAAAAGGCATCAAGAAAGCAATAGCATTCACAATAGCCTCAAAAGTGGCAATATCAAAGAATAAACCTAACCAAAGAAACAAAAGACCTGTACAAAGAAAACTACAGAAAATTAGTACAAGAAATCAAAATACCTACACAATGGAGGAATATCCCATATTCAAGGATAGGAAGACTTGGTTTTGTGAAAATATGACTGTTACCTAAAGCAATGTACATATTCAAGGCAATCCCTATTCAAATCCCAACATTTTTTAAGGAAATGGAAAAACTAATTACCAACTCTATATGGAGAGGGAAGAACTCCAGGATAAGCAAAGAATTTCTCAAAAAGAAGAACAAAGTAGGTGATGTTGTACTACCTGACCCCAAAACCTACTACACAGTCACAGTTTCAAAAGAGCCTGGTCTTGGTACAATGATAAATACATAGACCAAAGGATCAGAACATAAAACACGAAAATAAAAGTATCAACCTACAGATAACTTTCAGCAAAGAACAAATGGTGCTGGAAAAACTGAATATCCATCTGTAGAAGAATGAAAAGGGACTCATATCTCATGTCATGCACAAAAACAAACTCAAGGTGGATCAGAGCCTTACATGTAAAGCTGAAAGCTATCAGGATCACCAACAAGAAAATGTTGTTATACTACCAGGTATAACAAAGGAAGCACGCACCATGGAAGACAAAATAGATAACTGGGACCTATTAAAAATAAAACAACTGTGTACATCAAGTAAAACAAAAGCACATGGGTTGGGAAACAATATTTAGCGATGGCATACCAATAAAGGACAAATTATTAAAATCTACAGAATTATAACAACAACAACAACAAAAATACCTCTTTAAAAGATGGACAAAGGATCTGAATAGATCATTCACAAAGGACATCACTCAAATATCTAACAAGCACATGAAGAAATGTTCTCATTCGCTAGCCATCTGGGAAATGCAAACGGAAACAGCTATGATATATCATCTTACACCTAAAACATAGCCAAAAACATTGAGCAACAAATGCTGGGGAGGGTGTGGAGAGACTGGAAATCTCAGACACTGCTGGGGGGGGGGCTAGTAAGTATGTACAATCACTGTGAAAAGCAATATGATATTTCCTAGAACAACTGGAAATTGAAATACCATAGGACCCTGCAATACCATTGCTGGGCATATACCCCAAAGAAATAAAAGACAGATCATGAACGGATAGATGTATGATCTCCCATATTCACTGCAGCACAGGTCACAAACAAGAAGTTGGAAACAGCCCAAATTCCCATCAGTAGAAGAATGGATAAAAAAACATTGGTATATACCCATAATGGTATACTACCCATCCTGAAAAACAGTGATGAAATCGGGAAACTCTCACAACATGGAGGGATCTGGAAACAATTATTCTGAGCAATCACACAAGAACAAATACTATGAGTCCACTGCTGTAAGGACAAGCACCAAGATGAAGGCAAACTCATGCTTTAAGGTCATGCAATATGCAAACCAAGGCTGCCAAGCAATCCAATAGACAGCCAGACTGGGGCCCATGAACTATGCACCATCCTCTCTATATGGGTATATTTGACTACTCTGACAGAGGAGTCCTCACTTCAACTGGAAGGGAAGATGATCATTTAGTGATTGCCATGCAAAATGTGATGAGTTCCCCCAAACCAACAGACATCCCTACCTAGTGATAAGCAATATTAATGGGAAAAACAAATCAAGAGTAGGGAAAGGGAATATACGTGTGTGTGTGTGTGTGTGTGTGTGTGTGTGTGTGTGTGAGGTCTTAAAGAAGACAAGTGCATTTCCATTGGTAGAAAAAGGGAAAGGACCAACTTCAGAGTGGAAGAAAAATGACTAACAATACTTTTATGGACCTCGAGAAGAAAGTATGCCTGGTACTATGCTCCTAATTGGGCACATTGGTCCCAGTTTCTGTACACCCTATGCAGAACCAGGACATTAGGCATAGAATACTAGGACATTGAACCCTGAATTTTCAAGGCACACAACATACTCCAAGGACCATACTAGAGAGAAATGATGTGGAAACCCTATTAGGTGAACTGAACTCTACATCAAATACACCTCTAACTGGAAGAGTTAAGGCCGAAATTGCATGGAGTGTGAAGAAGCAGAGGACAGCTATACCAAGAATATTGAATTATTGGTGGACTAACATTTACTTACTACTTCAATGTCCTATTCGCTTTATTAAGACATACAGTATTCTGGAAGACTTGTGTCAGACATTGTCAGTGGATATTATTGTAAGTTTTGCTTGAAAACCAACTCTCATTGTTTGTATAAATAGTGTCCAGGACTTATGTAAGGACTTAATTTGTGCAAGTCAATAATCCATGTGTTCCAATTTGTAGTTAGCCTATACGTGTTTAATCTCCTTTTTAAATTGTGCTTTAAATACATTACTGTGGGCTAAATCGATGACACTATAAACAGAAGGTCTTTATGCTCCAGGGAGATGATCAATAAGATTCTCTACCATAAAATGACAAAGATGTCTCTAAACTGAACCTGAGGCACATAGAAAACATAGATTTAGGAGTAGATTTTGCGCTTGCACTTAATCCTAGCACTGATCTAAGAACAATTAGTTCTTATTATATGGTCCTACTTGACACTCTCCCTCATGAAGGACACATTGAAGCTATGCATGCTACAGCAAAGTGTCGTGAAGAAATCAGATGGTGTTCATCCATCAGAAAAAAGTAGTGTCTGGGGTCTTAAAGGCTTGTTTTCAAACAAGCAGCTATCTAAGGAGATATCAATTAAGACCACATGGAAGAAGCACATCAACATCTGTGATCCAAAAATTGTAAATCCAAATCCAAAGGAATGATATCAGAGCTTAA
This sequence comes from Echinops telfairi, assembly GCF_000313985.2. Classification (NCBI taxonomy): domain Eukaryota; kingdom Metazoa; phylum Chordata; class Mammalia; order Afrosoricida; family Tenrecidae; genus Echinops; species Echinops telfairi. The sequence continues at coordinate 4,775,147 of NW_022111362.1, forward strand.
AGTGTGAAAATCTGGCTATAGACATCAGTGGGATCCCAAAATAGATTTGTAGGATCGCACAGAGAATAAGCCTCTGGGGATTCCCCTTTAACCATAAGTGAGGAATGAGAATAACCTGATTATCACACAGAAAGAACTATTATAGGATATTCAAATGATCGATCTGACTGGAGTGGTTAATATCTTGTCATTTGATCTCCCTTTTGAAACTGTGAGCTTGATCTGGTTTTAAATATTTTTTGTTTTATTAGTTTTAGTTCTTTGGGTTTTTTTTTTTTCAAATTGGGGCTTATCTCTATTGTACTTTGTAATTATTAGTAGAATTCTTGACTCTCTGTTATGTATATTTCTATATACAAATAGAAAACATATTTCTATGTTTTTCAGTTTGAAAAACCCAGGCTGGGTGAATCTATAGAGAAAATAACGAGAACAAGGGTTCCTTGGGGGTATAACAGGGTAAAGGGGGGTAATGGAGAACTGATTTCAAGCAGTAAAAGAAGGAAGAAAATGTTTTGAAAATTATTGTGATAGCAATTTTACAATACTGCTTTATTGGACTGAACTATTGAATGGAATAATGTCTGGATTGTATCCTAATAAAACGATTTTTTTAAGTTTGTAGGAAAATTCTATTATCTTTCAATCTCATTTTCCACACACTTCTTGATGTCTTCTCATGTACTGTGCAATAATGTAACATAGCTATTTTGATCTCCATTTTAGTAAATTAAAAAGCAAGCTCAGAGAGGTACGTAACTTGTCTGAGGATATCCAGCACAAAGCTATGGTTTGAATACAGCTATGCCTGGCTCCAAAGCCAGAATTCTTAGCCATTATATTAAGTGACATCTACTGTTCTACCTCTTCTTAGCTTTCCATACAAGTCATTTAAACCTTTCTAAGCTCCAGTGTCAGAAGCAAGGCGACTTTTCTGACTTCTAACACTGAAATGTAGTGGTTCTCCATGAGGAAACCATGTTTTCTTACAAGTGATTTGGCAAGTTGTCACTGAGTAAAGAAATATGATAGAGCCCAGATCTCCCACAAAGCACTAAGATCTGTAAGACAAACATCCGAACAGTTCATGGTTAATAAATTCACCTGCTCTTACTTGCAGTGTAGACAATGTGGATGACTGGATAGGTCACACCAAATTCACTGCCATCAAGTTAATGCCAGCTCATAGTGACACTATAGGCGGCCCCTGTAATTCTTTATGGGGTAGAAAGCTCCATCTTTCCTCTGAAGAGAACCTTCTGGTTTTGAACTGTGATCCTTGAAGATTACAGCCCAACGTGTTAACCACTATGCTGCCGGGGCTCTTGACTAGACAGATAGCCACTACCTTACTATTAACTGGATACTGATTTGTTCCACCTCTGAATTGGGAAGAAATCTAATTAAAAGTCCAGGGAAATGGCAAGTCCTGGTTGGTTTATTTCTCCTTTCTGGGGTTAGCCCGGGAGCAGTACAGAAGGAAGCATGGCAGGAGGACTGACTGGAGAAGGGCCACCTCTCTGTGCAGTGATGGGGGGAGAGCGGAAACTTCAGCTGGGCCAGAAGAGGTTAAGGTTGTATGGGTATCTAAATAGCTGACTCTACCCCTTTCAGAATTCACAGAGGGCATCCCACCCACCAGCCCATGGGGACCAATTAGCGCATTTAGAGTAAAACATAGAAAAGGATGTCCTTCATCTCCATCTTGCCACGTGTGCTGAGAAAGCACCTATGACGTACATTACACAGATGAATTATCCACCAAGAAAATGAATCCTTGGGATTACACAACCTACCTGTGGCTTATAAATTTTAATTGGCTCTAAACTTCCATATGAATTTATTTGAGAGTGTGGTGGTGCAAGGGAAGAGATCAGAAATTGCCCAGTCACACATGCAGCTTCTGGAAGAATCAAGAATTGGGCAATATTCCATGTGCCCGAGCCAAAGGAAGGAAAAATTATCTTTCAGTGAGCAGTCCTTTTTCAGTATATATTTGCATCTGTATTCAAGGGTGGGAGGAAGAATGCAAAGGCCACTTTTGCCTACACCTTCCCCTTTGCTTGTTTCAATCTTGTCCATTTTCTTAGTCCCACATCATTCAATAATTCCACAAGCTTTGATTGATCATTAGTATGCATTAAGTGTGTCCTGTGCTGGGTGGTAAGCCATCAATATGTTTAGAATTCTTACCACTGAGTGGTAAGAAACAGAAATCAATTCAAACTAGTTTTGGGTAGCATTATTGCAAAAATACCAATGTGTAACAGGAACAGGGGTCTTCCTAGGGACTATAAGTTGACTCTACCTCCTTCCAACTCAGAACCTTGGACCTCTTATCTCCTTTTGTACTACGCATCCACTTTATTCTCTCTTCAATAGAAGAACCTCTACAGCCAATCAATGGTAGTCTCAACTCCACCTCCTGAATGAAAGTCCAAAAATTAAGAGATTCACAAAGTTAATGGATCCAATGCAATGGACTCTGTCTCTGTTCCAATTCAAACACCCCAGAGAAAAAAACTAACTGGACATAATTAATAATCATTATTATAGTTATTTCAGGATTGTGTATATGATGGTATTTATCTTTGCTGCTTTTGTATTCTTCACTTTGGTCCTTTGCCTTGATAAAATTTTCCTGAAATCCTCTCACTTGTATATTGCATTTCTTTTCATTCACATTAATATGCTTCCCCTCTAGTTAGTGATTTCCTCTCCTTCCCCATCCTACCTTCAAAGAATGTTTTTTTCTCTACGAAAACTTTTTTGAGACAGTTTATAATAGTAGTGATAGTTTTGTTTTATCAGCTTGGTTTGGCCAGGATTCAGAGTGGTTTGGCAGTTAGAGTCTATTAATCCTACATGATGTGATCTACAAGTGTAATCAAATCAATGATGGGTTCTGCTATGAGCAGCAAAGCAATTGAAAGAGGATTGGATTAGGAAAGAGTATAACTTCCTTACTAAGGTCACAGTCCTGGTGTGATTAAAAGAACATTTCCTCAGGAAGGTGGCCTAATTCCTTATTTAAGCAGACTCTGTGGGAAGGCTTATGTATTCTTGTTGGTCTTGGATATTCCCTCTGTCTCATCAACCTATGATTCTTTAGACTTGAGTCAGAGACTTGCCATACCGTTGCCAATGCTGGGAACTCTCTGTTATCTGCCATATTGCCTACCAACCTGAGATTTATTTTACTCTGCAACCATGAGCCTGACTTACTGACCTTAGATTCATTCATCTCTGCCTCCATCAGCCTGTGATCTTCAGGTGTCTGCTTCATTAGCCCTGGCAACTAGGTGAATCAGAAAAAGCTTCCAGCTTGATATCTGACCCATTGACTTGAATGAGACTGAATTTGCCCACTTCTACAACTGTGTGAGCCAACTTCTCGATATATATTTCTTTCTTCTTTATATATGCACATAAATATTACTGGTTTTGCCTCTCTAGAGAACCTGGCTAATACAATAAAAAATTCAAAATGAAATCACTAACATTGAGTCAATTCTGACTCATAGTGACCCTATAGGAATGGGTAAAACTGTCCGCTGTGGATTTCTGAGTCTGTAAGTCTTTATATGTCCTCTGCACGTTTTAACTGGATGATTAGTCTTTTTCTTGCTGATGTATTCACATTTTCTATAAAATTTTTATATTAGTCCTTTTTCTAATATTTAGTTGTTAAAAAATGTTCCCACTCTGAGGATTCTCTTTTTACTCTTTTGATGGAATCTTTCTATGTATATTATATTGTTGTTAGGTGGGGTTGCATTGGCTCTAATAGCTACCTGATGTATTACAAAATGAACCACTATCCAATCGAGCCTTCCTCATCATTGTTATATCCATTGGGTTATTCCATATCCTTGAAGGTCTTCCTATTCTTCATTGACCCTCTACTTTAATAAGCATTAAATTCTTTTCTAGGACCTCTTCTCTTTTTGTCTTATTTCCTCACTTATAGTTCACCAGTTACTACTACTCGATTCTTCTCCCCCATTTTTGTCCTTTTTCTTTTCTTTATCCTTCTTATAATACTGTTATATTCACTCTTTGATCCCTCCCCTAATACTTATTGCAATACTTTCTTCCCATACTTGATGTAAAGTGTTTACCACCCCTCCACTGCACCACCTAACCAAGTTAACGTACACAACTTCATCACCCTAGGAGCCCTAACTACATGAAGATGTAAAGGAAACAATGGAAAATATTTCTTCAAACACACACGTACACAAAGAGAGAGAGAAACCCTCGGGATAAAGACACAAATAATTGAATAAATCCCAGACCTAAATACATATGTAAAATTGAACAGGCTATTGGAGTTATGAGAAAAGGGGCACAAAAGAATAATTATACTCATACAACAAATGAAGAGTCTGAGAGAAAAAGTGAAAGAACAAAAACACTAGAAACTTGCTACAAGGCTCACACGGAAAACTACAGACAGAAACATAAAAGTCAAGCACTATGATAACAGAATTCATAATCCTGTAAAACACCAGATAAATAGAACTGAAAGGAGGGAAACTATTATTATTGAGATTAAAGACAAATAGACTGCAATCTAAGAGAAGAACAAACAACGAAAAAATTCAAAGAAGACTAAAAAAAAAAGCTTGGGAATAATGTGGAACATAGTCAAGATGAATCTCTTATAGGGATTCCAGAAGAGGAAGAAACACACACACAAAATTCAACACAGAGGAGAGGCTTCAAGGTAAATGGCCCATACGGGGAGCTCCAGAGCATCTGGTGTCCAGGAGGTCAAGTGGAAGTGTTCTGGTGAATGGAAAGGTCCCCACTAGTGGCCCTCCCTGTCCAGGATTTAGCCCTGCCCAGAATCTGCTTTATTTCAAGCCCCAGAGATCTGGGTACCTATACCAGAGAATTCCCACTGGCTGTGCCACCTTTGTGCACCTCATCACCAGCCAGTGCCTCCCCCTTCCACCCCATGGCCTGGTTGCTGCCCCAGGAACAGGATGGCTATCATGTAGAGCTCCCCAAGGGTGAGGATGACCCATAGAAGCTCTCCACTTGTGGCTCCCACCTGGGGAAGCTGCGCCTGTTTCCGATGATCACCCTCCATCCACGGGGTTAGCAGCGATTCTGCCTGCAAGCTCTGGTCCCTCCTGGCAGCCACCCAGGGAACCAGAGCCTAACCCGCAGGAGGTTTGATTGTCTACAGCTAGGTGTACCCACCACCAGTGCCTGGGTAACCTCCACCACCACCCCCCATGCAGATGCTTGTGCCCTGTCAAGGGGGCACATCCCCTGCCACTTCCAGGGGCCTCAGATTATCGTAGCTCAGCATCTCACCATCCACAGGGAACTGCACCCATACTTCCCACCCACCATTTCCCCTGCATGGGAGCTTCTGGCAGCCCCTGCAGCCTCTAACCCAGTATACTGCACTGCACCCTGCCTTCGTCCGAGCCACGGGAAGTCGAATTAGTGGCCCCCGGCCTTGTAGGCCTGCTGCACATGAACTCACCCAGAGCCACGTGGAAGCAGAGACACAGACCAGGGCCTTTCAGGCCCATTGTTCCCTGCCTCGGTCAGAAGCCCCTCACAAAGACACAGCACAGTTATAAGAGGGTGATAAAAGAATACCCAAATCAAAATACACGAGATGTCAGCAATGAATCGATGGATCATGATCGTGATATTAACTCTAAATGTCAATGGCCTTAACTCCTACACTAAAATAAAAAGGCTTGCAGACTGGCTTGGAAAACCTAACCCATCAATTCCATTACCAAAGAAACGCATCTTAAGCGTGCAGACAAGAATAACCTAAGAATAAAAGGATGGCAGAAGATAGACCAGGAAAAATGTGACAAAAAAGCAGGAGTCTCAATACTAATCTCAGACAAAACTGATCTCATTGTTCAAAACATAAAAAGAGATAAGGAGGAGCACTTTATAATGCTCAAAGGATCACTTTACCAGGAAGCAATGAGCATAATAAATATATATGCGGCAAATGAGAACCCCGTGAAATTTTTCAAACTATTCAGAACATGAAAAAAGATATCACAGACTCAACAATTATAGTTGGGGACTTTAATACATCGCTTTTAGAGAAAGATAGATCGTTGGGTAGGAAGCTCAGCAAAGAGACTATAGAGCTAAGCACTGCAATTAGGCAACTAGATCTGATAGACATATTTAGAGCTTTCCATCCAAGCCCCCCCCCCCAAAAAAAAGTACACATTCTTCTCAAGAATGGTACATTTTCGAAAATAGACCACATCCTGGGACACAAATCAAGCCTGAGTAAATTAAAACACAGAGATTATGCAGACATCCTTCTCAGAACACCATGCCATAAAGCTAGAGATCAATAAAAAGACAACCAGCAAAACAAGGGCAAACAATTGGAGGAGGAATAATGATCTTCTGTGACATGAGTGGGTACTGAACCAGATTAGAGGGGAGATCAGAAAGTTTCTAGAAAATAATGAGAATGAGAATACACCGTATCTATGGTACACGCTGAAAGCAGTCATCAGATGTAGCTTAATAGCAATAAGGGCGTTTATGAAAAAAGAAGAGAGACTTATGACGGATAGGATGTCACAAAACCTCCAGCAATTAGAACAGAGTCAACATAACAATCCCTCCAAGAGTAAAAGAAAAGAAATAATAAAAATCAGAGCAGAGTTGAAGCACGGGGAAGACCAAAGAATAATGCAGAAGATTGATGCAGCAAAAAGCTGGTTCTTTGAAAGGCTCAACAGAATCGACAGACCACTGTCAAACCTAACCAAAGAAAGGAAAGAGCAAACAAGAGCCAGGATGAGGAAAGAAACAGGAGGAATCATAACAGATCCTAATGAGATTAAAAAGGTAATCACAAAGTACTATGAAAGTCTGTACTCTAATGAGTTCAACTATGTGAAAGACATGGACAAATACTTGGAAAAACAATCCCTCCCTAGACTATCCCAGATAGAGGTAAAGAACCTAAACAAATGCATAGAAAAATAAGAAAGAGATATGGTTATCAAGAAGCTACCAACAAAAAGAACTTCACCAGAGAACTCAACAAAGCATTCAATGAAGAATTGACATTGATCCTCCACAAAGTATTTCAGAGAGTAGAAAAGGATGGCAAACTCCCAAACTCATTTTACAAAGCCAGGATAACTTTGATACCCAAACGGGCAAGCATCCCACAGGAAGAGAGAACTATAGAACAATATCACTAATGAACACAGATGCTAAAATCTTCAACAAGATATTGACCAATAAAATACAAAAGAATATTAAATGCATCGTTCATCAGGATCAGGTAGGATTCATCCCAGGGATGCAGGGATGGTTTTCACATCCGAAAATCCTTCAATATTGTACACCACATTGATAAGATAAAGTAAAACAACCACATGATAATATTTATAGATGTAGAAAAAGCATTTGACAACATCCAGCACCCATTCCTAATTAAGACGCTCAGGAGGATAGGAATGGAAGGGCAATTCCTCAAGTTAATACAAGCGATCTATGAAAAGCCAACAACTAACATCATAGTCAATGGAGAAAAGACTAACTCAATCCCACTGTAAAAGGGGACCAGACAAGGATGTCCCTTATCCCCACTTCTATTCAATACCGTACTGGAGGTCTTGGCTAATAACATAAGTCAATGGAAGGAAATCAAAGATATCCAAATGGGAGAGGAGGAGGTGAAAGTATCATTATTTTCAGATGATATTATTCTGTACATTGAGAATCCCCAAAGCTCCACAACCGGAGTACTGACAGCAATAGAGGAATATGGAAGTGTGGCAGGATACAAGATTAACAAACAGAAGTCAATTGGTTTGATATATACATTGGACAAGACCATGGAAGAGGAGATCAAGATGGCAGTATCTAGGGAAATATCTAGGGATATATCTAACCAGAAAAAAGACCTGTACAAGGAAAACTACAAGACCCTACTATAGGAAACCAAAAGCAACCTCCACAAATGGAGGAATATCCCATGCTCATGGATCAGAAGACTCAATATACTAAAGATATCTACCCAACCAAGAGCACTTTATAAGTTTAATGCTATCTTGATTCAAATACCAACAACCTTCTTTAAAGAATTGGAAAAACTGACCACTGATTTCTTATGGAGAGGGAAGAATCACAGAATTAACAGACAACTCCTCAAAAAGAAGGACGTAGTCTGAGGGCTCACTTTACCTGACTTTCACACCTACTACACAGCCACAGAGGTCAAAACAGCATGGTATTGTCATAATGACAGATAGAACAGTGGAAAAGAACAGAAAACTCAGAAACAAAACCATCAGCATATAGACAACTGATCCTTGACAAGGACCCCAAAAGCATCAAGTGGGAGGGCAACGCCCTATTTAACAAGTGGTGCTGGAAACAATGGAAATCCACATGTAGAAAAATAAAACAAAATGATTACCTCACCCCATGCACAAGAACAAACACAAGGTGGATCACAGACCTAGAAGTAAAACCCCAAACCATCTGGACCACCAGTGAAGGAATCAGGACAAACCTAAGGACCTTGGCCCAAGGCATACAACGCCTAACTGCAAAAGGGCAGAGTACACACACAAGGGAATTTAAAATGATGAATGGGATTTACTAAGGATAAAAACCCTGTGTTTATCAAAAGACTTTACCAAGAGGGTAACAAGGCAACTGAAAAACTGGAAGAGGTTTTTAGCAACAACACTACAGACAAAGGGTTTATTACAAAACGCTGCAATACCCTCTTTGCCTGCAAAAGAGTAAAACAGTTAAGCCTTTGAAGAAGTGGGGAAAAGAACTGAAAAGAAGTTTCGCTAGGGAGGAAACCCATATGGCCAATAAACATATGAGAAAATGCTCCAGATCATTAGCCATCAGAGAAATGCAAAT
>NW_022111362.1:4786014-4787146 GCF_000313985.2 Echinops telfairi
AGCAAATGTGGTGAAGAAGGCAGATGGTGCATCGCTATTAAAAGATATAGTGTTTGGGGCCTTAAAGGCTTGAAGTTACACAATCCACCATTCAGCAGTGAAGCAACAAGTTCACATGGAAGAAGCACATCGCCAGTGTGATCATGAGTAAGAATATGGACAAGGTAATCATCATCATCAGACACACAACAAACAAAAACATATTGTTGAGAATGAGGGGGGCTAGAACAGAGATTCAAAGCCCATTTGTAGACAGTGGAACAATCTCCCCACAGATGGGCCACAGGGAAGGGATAAGTCACCAGGGTTCAGTACAGCATCAATGAAACACACTATATTCCTCTGGTTCCTTGAGGCTTCCTCACTCCCAACTGCCATGACCCCAGTGCGGCTTCTCAATTCAGACTAGACCGGAACATGTACACAGGTATAGAAAGGGATGGGAGTTCACGACACACAGAATCCAGAAACAGGAGTGGGAATGGTGAAACCAGAAGTGTAGGGGGAAAAGCAGGAGAGGAAGGAAGAAATGGAGAACTTATGACAATGATAGACATATAACCATACATCCCTTTACAGGGGGAAGAACAACAGAAAACATGGGGGAAGGGAGACAGTGGTCGGTGTGAGAGATGAAAATAATAATAATGTACAATCTATCAGAGGGTTATGGGGATGGGAGTGGAGAAAAGAGCTGACACCAAGGGCTCCAAAGATAGTAAATGTCTAGGAAAGGATGAGCACAACATATGAACAAATATGCCTGATTAAATTGATGTATAGATTGTGATAAGAGCTGTTCAAGCCCCCAATAAAATAATTTTTATTTAAATAAATAAATAAATACTGTTTTAAAAGATTCCACACAGAGAATATTCCCAGGACTACTACAAGAAAAATGTCTTCATTGCCTAAAAGATGAAAAGCTAACTCTCCAGGAAGCAGAAAGAAACCCAATCAGGAAATACGCCCAAAAGAATATTTTCTGACATACAATAACAAAACAGCCATTAGAATAACTTCAGAATTTTTCAGCAGAATCAATGGTAACAAAAATGTGTGGCATATTGAAGGGATAAAAAAATATTCAACCTGGAAACTTGTACCCAGCAAAAATATCACTCAAATATGA
>NW_022111362.1:4809483-4811437 GCF_000313985.2 Echinops telfairi
ACACTATGAAGAAGAGGAGAGAGTGGAGCAACATATTCCAAAAGTTGAAAGAAAATAATGCAAATGCAAATCCAGCCAAGTGATCGATCAAGATAGAAGGAAAAGTAAGAGTTTTCCTGGACCAGGAAAAACTCAAACAATACATTAAATGAAACCCAGCTCTACAAAAAGTTCTTGCTGACTCAGTATGGGCAGAACAACACTCACCAAGCACAAATAAGAGACCACCACATAGAGAAAATTCACCCAGAGGTCAATAAATTGAAAACAGCCCCCAAGATAACATTGGCTCAATGGTGAAAAGAAGGTAAAAATGCACCACACACAAACATGCACAAAACACTGATAAAAAGGGAGGTAGGAAAACACCCAACATAAAAGATACAAGATGACATCACAGAGTCCACAGATGGATGTGATAATTCTGAATATCAATGGATAGACCTAGCCAATTAAAAGACAGAGACGAATGGACTGGGTTAGAAAACACAACTCATTTATCTGCTGCCTATTAGAGACATTTCCCAATACTACAGACAAAAATAGGCTGAGAATGAAAGGCTGGAGAAAAAAGTACAAAGCAAATGGCAATTCCAAAAAAACAGGGGTTACAATCCCAATCTCTGACAAAATTGATTTCATGGTGCAAGCCATAACAAGAGATAAGGAGTATCACTATATAATGCTCAACAGAAAAGTAGACCAAGAACCACGGAGCATGTTAAATGTGTATGTGCCCAAAGAGAGACCGGTGAAATTTGTCAACCAAATGCTCTAAAAGATGAAATAGAAATTACAGAGTCAATAATCATAGGAGGTGACTTTAATACACTGCTCTCTGAGAAAGATAGATCACAGAGAAAGAAGCTTAACAAGAAGGCTACAGCACTAATTACAAGTAGGCAACTTTACCTGATAGATATTTTTCAGAATTCTCCACCCAAGTACAAAAAGTTCACATTCTTATCAAGCCCATTTGGCACATACTCAAAGATGCTCAAAGATAGATCACATGCTAGGACACAAGTTGTACCTGTGTAAATACAAGCATCTAGAGGTCACTTTGACTTCCCTCTCAGACCACTATGCCATAAGGATGGTAATCAGCCAAAGGACGATTAAGAAAGCAAGGGCAAACAATTTGAGGATGAATAACTACTATAATATGAGTGGGTACTGGCTCAGATCAGAGACGATATTAGAAAGTTTTTACAAACTTATGAGAATGAGAATATGACATACTATAACCATCGGGATACAACAAAAGAAGTTATCAGAGGAAGTTGATAGTGATAAATGCACACATGAAAAAGAGAACTATAATTGGTACATTGGCACAAAAGTTTCAGCAATTAGAGCAGAGTCAACAGGAAAATCCTACTAATAGCCAATTAGCCAATGACAAGAAGTAATAAAAATCAAGGCTGAGATGAATGTAGCATGCTGGCAAGGAGTGGGGAGTCAGTGGAGGGCCCTGAGGGCTCGGCCCCCATACCAGATATGTGGACAACCACCCCTCCCCCAGAAGAATTTACTTTAGAGGATGGCACTGATCATGTCTGAACAGAGCAAATCGGAGCAAATGAAGGGGGAGGAAGAGAGAGTGGAGCACATCCTGGCCCACCAGGACTGGAGGACAATATACCTGCTCTAAACAGCCAAGGCACAGAGTGGACCATATGGCTGGTCCCACTATGAGACACGCCATGAGATCATGCTAGCTCAGGGCCCTAAGGGGAACAACACTGGAGACTCAGTGTCGGGACTGATCCAGACTGACTCTGTGACACCGAGGCAAACCACTAAAGGCATGTGGCAGAGCAACCATGGGTGTAGAGCAGGGAGCCCCTGAGGGAGTACAAGGGACAGACTCTGGGGCCAGAGCATGATACCCCATCATACCTGATTGAAGGACACGCCTAGAGATTAAAAAAATCAGACCTTGATCTATTTA
>NW_022111362.1:4812324-4814512 GCF_000313985.2 Echinops telfairi
GCTGTCAAAGGGATCAGGTATCAAGCATCAAAGAACAAAAAATCATATAATTGTAAATGTGGGTGAGTGCAGAGTGGAGACTCAAAGCTCATCGGTAGGCAACTTGACACCCCCTTACTGAAGCGTGGTGGGGAGGAGATGAACCAGGCAGGGTGCAGTGTAGCAACGATGAAACATATAACTTTCCTCTAGTTCTTAAATGCTTCGCCCCACTCCACTACTATCATGATCCCAATTCTACCTTACAAATCCGGCTAGACCAGAGGATGTACATTGGTACAGATAGCAACTGGCAACACAGGTAATCCAGGACAGATGACTCCTTCAGGACCAGTGGTGAGAGTAATGATGCCTGGAGGGCGGAGGGAAGGTGGGGTAGAAAGGGGGAACCGATTGCAAGAATCTGCATATAGCCTCCTCCCTGGGGGATGGACAGCAGTGAAGAGGGTAGGGGGAGACTTCGAACAATGTAACATATGACAAAATAATAATAATTTATGAATTATGAAGGGTTTATGAAGGAGGGGACAGTGGGGAGGGAGGGGGGAAATGAGCAGCCGATATTAAGGGCTCAAGTAGAAGGCAAATGTTTTGAGAATGATGATGGCAACAAATGTACATATGTGCTTTACGCGATGCATGTATGTATGGATTGTGATAAGAATTGTATGAGCCCCAATAGTATGATTTTTTAAAAATCATGGCTGAGAAAAATGAGAGCAAACAAGAAAACAATGTAAAAAATCAATGTGGCAAAATAATTGGCTCTTTGAAAGGATTAACAGATGGGCAGGCCATTGGCAAATTTAACCAAAGGAAGGAAAGAATAAATATTAATAGCCAGGATGAGGGATGAAACAGGGGACATTACAATGGACCCTAATGAAATTAAAAGCCTAATTATTCAATACTACAATTGTCTGTACTCCAATGAATTCAACAATTTGGAAGGCATGGACAAATACGTGGAAAAACAATCCCTCCCTAGACTAACCCAAATGGATGTCAAGAAACTCAACAAAAATAATCTCCCAGGTCAGATGGCTTCACAGAATTCTACCAAACACTCAACCTTACACGGTCTTCCTGAGTATAGAAAAACATGGCAAAGTCCTGAACTCTTTCTATGAAGCTAGTGTAACACTGATACCTAAACCTGGCAAGAATCCCATAAGAACTGTTAACTACAGACTGATATCTCTAATGAACATCAATGCAAAATATCCTTACCGAAACACTGGCCAACAGAATACAAAAGTATATCAAATGAATAATTCAATATGACCCAGTGGGATTCATTCCAGGGATGAAGGGATGGTTCAACATCCTAAATTCCACCAACGTTATTTGTCACATTGACAAGAAAAAGGATAAGAACCACATGATAATATTGATGGAAACAATCCCACTGAAAAATGGAGAAATGGGAAAGATGAAAACAATCCCACTGAAAAGGGGACCAGATAAGGTTGATTCTTATCCCCACTTTTATTTAACATTGTGCTGGAGGTCCTAGCTAACAACATATGGCAAAGAAAGAAACCAAGGTTATGTGTCTAGGGAAAGAAGAGGTGAAACTATCATTATTCTCAGATGGCATGATTTTATTATGGCAAACCCCAAAACTCCACAAGAGGAGTGCTGGAACCGATAGAGGCATATGGCAGAGTGGCAAGATACAAGGTCAACCAACAGAAGTCTATTGAACTGCTATGCTATATACATCGGACCAGACCATGGAGATCAAAAAGGTAGTACCCTTCACAATAGCCAAGCACAAATTGAAATAATAGGAATATACCTAAACAAAAAATCTAAAGATCTGTACGAGGAAAACTACAGAATATTACAGGAAACCAAAAGTGTTCTCCACAAATGGAAGAATATCCCATGTTCATGGGTTGGAAGATTTAATGTAGTAAAGGTGTCAGTCCTACCCAAGGCACTATTTAAGTTTAACGCTATCCGGATACAAATACCAACATCTTTTTTCAAGGAATTGTAAAAACACAACCAATTTCATATGGAAAGGGAAGAGTCCAGAATTAACAGAGAACTCCTCAAAAAGAAGGACAAAGTTGGAGGGCTTGCTTTGCCTGACTTTAGCACCTATAGTACAGCCACAGTGGTCAACAGTGTGGTACTGGTATAATGACAGATATTCGGACCAATGGAAAAGAACTGAAAA
>NW_022111362.1:4816010-4817093 GCF_000313985.2 Echinops telfairi
GATACTTTTCAAAAAATTCTTTCTTAGGACCCATGTTTTTATCTAAAACAATGCAAAAACTCACAAAAACTAAGAAAATTATAGCAAAACGCTTGGAACACAGCCACAAAAGGCTTAAACGATGTATACTAACCATGCCAATTAGCGCCGAGTGACCAAAACACAAACTTATTTTGTTTCTTTTGTTTACAAAAATCATGTGCGTTGGGTTGGATTTCAATGTTTTGTTAGGGCTCCAATGAAAAATTTTCTTGACATTTCTAATCGAAATCTGTTTATGTTGAGTATTGATGTGGTTGAGTACTGGGGTTCTACTGTACATAAAATAGAGTACTACGCATACCTAAATGGAAGTGATGAACCCATGAAGTACATCGTCTCATGGAAAGAGCTGGAGGAAATTATGCTTAGCAATGTAAGCCTAGTACAAAAAGACAAGTAAAACATGAGTCCACTAGGTAACCTTTAAAAGCACAATGGGTACAGGGGAAAAGCATAAATTCCAGGGGCAAGATCCAGTGTGCCAGAACCAACCCAGGGATGCATATGCCAGCCAACTAAAAAGGAGGGGAAAAGAAAAATGAAAAAAAAAAAGAAGAGGGTGGTGGAGGAACAAGGCACTAACCCAAGTTCAGGGAGGGTATTGTTTAGGTCTCTACAAGAAAGGGATAGTGGGTCTAGACCTCATCCCAGTGTACCAAGTCTTGAGGGCAGCATAACGGCATGGAGCAGCAAACTAACAGAGAGGACTGCGGGGCCAGACCCAATCCCAACTTTGTTGGCCATCTTCCAAGAATAATGCACTTTCGAGGACAGTAGTGAAGCTATAGCTTTGGGAGAGTGGTGGGTCTGCCCATACCAGAGAGAGTGAAAGAGGGAGGGGGAGAAAGAGCGGCATTCTGGCCCACCAAGCCTCGAGGACAACATTCCTGCTTGGAGCATCCAAGAGAGGACCAGAGGACTGGCCCCACTATAAGACATGGCATCCCCTCACTGATCCACAGGGCTACGGGGAAAGCACTAGTGCAGGAATTGTGCCTGGTCTGACACCACACATACAGGGGCGAAACAAGAAGGGTGCAC
>NW_022111362.1:4819305-4829848 GCF_000313985.2 Echinops telfairi
AGAGCTCAAGATGCATGGAATCCAGAACAGATAAACCCTTCAGGAATAGTAATGGGAGTAGCAATACCATGAGGGGAGGGGAAAGGTAAGGGGAGAAAGGGAAGAAAGAGCAAACCAATTTCAAGGAATGAAGTGTAATTCCCCCATCCCCACCCTGGAGGGGGACGAACACCAGAAATGTGGGTAAAAGGAGACAGCAGGTGGTATAAGATATGAACATAATAACTTATAATTTATTAAGTGGTCATGAGGGTGGGAGGATGGGGGAAGGAGGAGGAAAAGAGGAGCTGATACTAAGGGCTCAAGTGGAAAGAAAATGTTTTGAAAATGATGATGACAATATATGTACAAATGTGCTTGATACAATTTATATATGGATTGTTATAAGAGCTGTAAGAGCCCTCAATAAAATGATTTGTTTAAAAAATGAATAAAAGGAATTTAAAGCCCCAAAATACATAGATGTCTTTTATTTTTCACTTGTTCTCCTTAAAAAGAAAATAAACCACCTATGCACATCAAAATATTTCATTGAAAGAGCAAAATAAGAACCCACAGATTGCAAAAATTTTGCCAATGACACACAGGCAAGGGTCTAATTAACAAAATCTACACAACTCTACACCAATTCAAGAGGAAAGTAACAAAAGGCTCAATTAAGTAAAGGACAAAGAATATGAACAGATTGTTCACCAAAAATTACATTCAAATAGCTACCAAACACATGAAAAATTGCTTGAAATCATTACTACCATGAGATATTACCTTACGTGCACAATGATAATCTAATTTAGAAGAAAGGAGAACAGGAGGAGGAAGAGGAAGAAGAAATAAAATGCTGGAGAGGATGTGGAGAGAATGGAATTCTTATGAACGCATAATGGACTTGCAAATACATACAACATAAACAGTGATATGGCGATATGGCGATACCTAAAGCAACTAAGAATAGAAATCCCATAAGATCCAGCAATATCGCTATTGGGTATATATGCCAAAGAAATAAGATACAAAATGCAAATGGATGTATGCTCTCCCATGTTTATTGCAGTACAATTCACAATAGCAATAAACTGGAAGCAGCCCAAATGCCTAATAATAGAAAAATGGAAAAGACATTATGATATATATATTAATATTATGCATCCCTCAAAAACAGTTATGGAATCATGAAGCACCATATGACATGGAAGGACCTAGAAACATTAAGCTGAGTGAAGTTAGTCAATCACAAAAGGATAAATACTGCTTAAGCCCATTACTATAAGGAAAAACACCCAAAAAATAAAATTTAGAGACTAATTCCCAAAGTGCTAGAAAGCCTGCCTACTGTCTATGAACCATACATTACCCACCTTGTATGCACATCTTAAGAACCACCTCCAAAGAGGAGACCTCATATCAGCTGAAGGCACACCTTCAAGAAGTGGATAAAGGGAGACGTTCATGTACTTGATACCATACAACAGTGAGATAAGTTCTCGTCAAATCAACAGACACACAGGAATGAGAAGGGAAACTTACTTGAAAATCAAGTCAGGATCAGGGTAGGGGAGCATCCATACTTCAGAGGAGGCATTTATTCTTCTGCTAGTGGTTAAATGGGGATGAGCAACTTCACATTAGGAAGGAACACTCAACAATAAATAAAGAGAACCCAAGAGGAGAATAAGCCTAGTACTCTGCTTCTGGTGAGACTCTTTTGAACTACATTCTACTCAACTCTTGGTGAATAAACAATGGGCTAGAGACTATGATGACCTTAGAACTCTGTCCTTTCAAGGAACATGGTATCCCCCACAGGCTATAACAGGAGTAGATGTGGAGACCCCACTGAATGAACTGGAATCTACTTCAAAATTACCTTTGTACTTCAGATTGGAATTCCCTGGTGCAAGAAGAACAAATGGCAGCCACCCCAAGACTGGAATTAGCAGTTGTTGGACTTTAGTTAAGATCCCTGGCTTAACAGGTGTCCAATGAACGGTGGCCCACAACCACCTTATATTTACTATTTAATTCCCCACTTGATTTAATATGACATGAATTATTCTGGTACAAAAGGATCTGCTCTTGTAAATCAGTGTTCCTGGAAATTTTCCCTCTCCTAACAACAACCCCCATTGTCAATGTAAACAAAGCTCAATCATTTAAGAATTCAATCTGTACAAATCAACAACTAATGGAACATAATTCACAGCTGGGTTGTACTTGAATAACCTCCTTTTCTCAAAAGTATGTTAAATTCTTTTCATTGGATAAATTTATGATGGTATCAATGGAATTGCCTATGCCCAAGGGGATGATTGATAATGTACTTTGTCATAATATGACAATGAGACCTCTAAAGTGAACCAAAATCATACATAATTCAAAGACAAGCGAATGGATTCTGGGCCCCCACTTAATTCTACCTTCAAGCCAAGAACATTTAGATCTTATGATATGGCCTTGCTCTATACTCCCCTTCATGAAGAAACCACTGAAGATATGGGTGCTACAGCAAATTGTGGTGAAGAAAGCAGAAGGTGTCTGACTATCAATAAGTATAGTGTCTGGGTCCTTAAAGGCTTATATTCACACCAGCAGCCATTTAAGTGGGGCATCAACTAAGTCCACATGAAAGAAGTACACCAACCTGTGTGATCCAAAGATAAAAAATAACAAAACCCAAATATGATAGAAGGAAAGATATCAGAGCCTAAATTGTGAACACCCAATTTATAGAAGGTTCTGGAGGACAATCCAAATCCATCTACAGAGTACCTACTCTGATTAAATCTTTGGCAGATCCCCTCTGGCCACAGTAGAAGGACATGAAAAGCCTTGCTATCAGACAGAGATTATCGTAAATTGATTATGGTGGATTTAACTTTGGTATAATATGATACTCAGTCATTTGATGCCCCTCTTGGCCCATTCTGTATTTTTTCTAGATTTAAATATTTTTTGCTTGTTTCTCATCGAAGGTCTTCTCTCTTGCTTATGTTAATATTGCCAGTGGGGTTCACACACACACACACACACACACACACACACACGAGTGGGTATGTATATATATTTTTGTAGTGCACCCCCCAAAAAGCTAGAAAAAAATCTCCACTGGGCGGAGCTTTCATAGTATGCATTTTTCCCATTAGGTAAGCATTGAGCAACTCACTCTGAGTTAGTGCACCCAGTGGTGTCACTTGGGAAGTTTTTCTCTTGTCACAGTCAATGTTTTCAAAAAATCAGTTTTGCCCAAACCTTGCTTTTGGCGATGGCCAATTTAAGAGAACAGAGTGCAGCTGTGAAATTTTGCTGCCATAGAAACTTGTAATGTTGAACACAGCTTTTAAGGACAGTGATATGTACTCAAGGGTACAAGTGGGTTTTTTTTTTTTGTCTCCAAAAAGCTAAACTGTCGATTGATGGCAAACCTCGTATTGGACATCCATATACATCCCGAACAGACAAAAATGTCGACAAAATTCATGCACTTGTGCTCAAAGACTGACAATAGACCATTGAAGAGATGGGAAGTTATCTGGACTATCTTGGAGCTCGGTTCATTGAATTTCATCAGAAGATTTGGGAATGAGAAGGGTAACTTTGAAATTTGTGCCTCACGTTCGGACTTACCAGCAAAAAGAACGTCAAATGGAAACATGTAGTGCTTTGAAAGAACAGCTCTGAAGTGATCAGACTTTTTTCCCAGGGTCATTACTGGTGCTGAGACATGGTGCTATTCTTATGACCTGAAAGGAAACATCAGTCAAGCCAGTGGAAGATGCCATTATTACTTGCTGGGGGGCGGGGGACACCTTGTCAAGTGAAATCAAAGATCAAGACGATACTTATTTGTATTTTTTGATGTGAGATGGATAGTGCATGTGGAGTTCATTCCGCCAGGTCAAACTGTTAATCAAGCTTTCTATTTAGAGGTTCTGAAAAGATTGTGTAACAGTGTGTGACCAAAAAAAGGCCTGTGGCAGATGGGGGACTGGTTTTGCCACCACAACAATGCACCTGTTCAGGCAGCCATCCCAGTGCACCAGTTTGGGGCAAAAAAGTGCCCCCCTTACCCCACACATCTTACCTGACCGCTCTCTGTTCAACTTCTTTGTGTTTCCTCAAATGCAGAGGGACATGAAAGGACAATTTGACAACATAGAAGAGGTGAAGGAAAAAAATGAGGGAGGTGCTGTCAGCTATCCAAACGGATGAGTTTGAAAAATGTTTCCAAGAATGGAATCACAGATGTGACAAACGTATTAATTGTGATGAAGATACTTTTAGTGTAATAAGGTTGTTTTGTTAAAAAAAATTAAATACATAGCTTTGAAAAAAAATTCTGTTTTGGAGGGGATACCCCCATGTGGGTGAGTGTGTGTGTGTGTGTGTGTGTGTGTGTGTGTGTAAACACCCTATTTTTGGTTTTGGTTTTGAGTTCTGGGTTTTCTTGATTTTTTTTGGTGTGGTATGTTTCCCAATTTATGAAGCACAGAAGGGGCGGATATATAGAGACAGTGATTAATGTAATAGCTTTTGGGGGATGAGGAGGGGAGACTGAGGAAAGTAGGGGACAAATAATGAATAGGAGAGGGGAAGGATGCACCAGAACTGATAGTGATGATGAATATACAACCCTTTTTAAGTACATCTGAACTGTGGAAGTGTATGATATGTAAATGATATTGCAATAAAGCTATTGGAGAAGAAAGGGGGTTGTGTACAGCAAATTACCCAGTGCAATACATCATCTGATTTCCTGACTGCTGCTCCCTTGAGTTTTGATCGTGGATCCAAGTAAAAGGAAATCCTTGACAACTTCAGTCCATTCTCCATTTATATTTATTGGTCCAGTTGTGAGAATTTTTCTTTTCTTTACAATGAGTTTTATCCATATTGAAGGCTGTAATTTCTCATCATCATCAGTAAGTGCTGCAAGTTCTCTTCACTTTCAGAAAGCAAGGTTGTGTCTTTTGCATATCAAAAGTTGTTAATGAGCCTTCCTCCAATTCTGACTTCATGTTCTTCATATAATCCAGTGTCTCTATTTATTTGCCAGCATACAAATTGAATACATATATAGAAATTATACAATCTTAGCACACACCTTATCCTGATTTTAAACTATGCAGTATCACCTGGTTCTGTTCAAATAACTGTCTCTTGACCTATATACACGTTTTTAGGAGCATAATTAAGTGTTACAGAATGCCCCATCTTACAATGTTACCCACAGTTTGTTATAATTCACATAGTCAAATGCCTTTACATAGTGAATAAAACACAGAAGTAAACATCTTTTTTATTTTCTCTGCTTTCAGCCAAGATCTCTTTTAGGTCGACAGTGATATCCTTTATACCACATTCTCTTCAGAATTTGACTAAAGTATCTAAACATTAGCTCTTTTATTTTCAAAATCATTTTGGAGGGACTTAATACAGATATCATAACATTTCATAGTTCAATCACAGGAAGCAGTACTGTACAGTTGCTGCCAGAGTGAATTTCAAAACATTGTTTTCCTTCTTGAACTCCTTGGCATCACCCCACTTCACTTCCCAGAAACCCTTATGTTACTTGCTGTCCCTATAGGTTCATCAATCCTGGGTTTCATGTGCTGAAAAACAGAATAACATATAACGCAAATTCAAGAGGGTGACCCCCAATGACATAACACATCTGAGATAAACCCTAATATGAACAAATTATAGACAATGCTGATCAGGCCTAATGTGCATCAGAAGGTGGGGGGGGGATCAACTGGCAAGGTTTTAACCATTCAAGACATGTTTATCATTTTGATCTTTTATAGTCATCTTTTTGATGCACTTTATTTGGTACCACTTTACTCCCATCCCTCTGTTATGGATAGAGGGAAATCATCGGAGGCTTATTTCCTATGTAGATCCCACAAATGTATCTTGTACTCCCACTGTCATGCATAGCTTTCTGCAAACAGGATTACCACGTTTTGTTTCTGATACTATTCCCTTCTTTGGCTTTGAATTATATGATTTACAATCCTTCGGTCACTGATTTTGGTATGCCTTTTCCATGTGGACTAAGTTGACATCTCACTTCAATGGCTGCTTATTTGGAAACAAGCCATTAAGATCCCAGATGCTATTTTATCTGATAGCTGGGCACCATCTGATTTCATCACCAGACTTTAGTATAACACCTATATCTCTGTATTCTCTTTCTGAGGTGAGTATCGAGCAGGGCCATGATGTAAGAACTAATTTTTCTTAAATTGGAGCTAGGATTTAGTGTGAACCCAAAACTCATTCCTTGATTGATAGGGAATTTTTGTTTGTTCTTTTGTTTTTTATCTGTCATTAGCTCCCTTTGAAAAACTCCTTGTTAATTTATAGTAGAGAGTCTTATTGAGCATCTCTCTAGAGTACAAAGACCTTCCATTAATATTGTTTTTTATTAGTGTGTTAGTCTAGGTACATTAGAGATACAAATCCACCGAAACTCACATGTATGAGAGAATTTTATATAAAGGGTAAGTGCACATCAAGAAAACATCCCAACCCAGTGCTGCCCAAGTCCACAAGTCCAACATTAACCCATATGTCTGACAACAATCCACAAAGTCCTCCTCCATCTCACAAAGCACGTGTAATGATGCCGACTGCAGGAGGAAAGCCGAATCAGTAAACATGTAAGCATCTCAGCTCTTGCAGAGGTCTCCACACGGCTGCTCCAGCACCCAGGGCTGCATCGGGGTAGGACTCAGGATGTATTGCAGGAAGTGAGCCTTGCCAGCTGAAGCAGGGAACTGGCTAAGGCGCTGTACCCTGGTCAGGCCATCACAAAGCAAGAGACCCAAGAACTAGAAAGGTGAAGGCTCACCAAGCCATTTATCCCTTCACCCTTCAATTAACCCCAGATGTGTTTATCAGCCAGGTTGGCACAATACACTATTAGGCCCGGGTACTCATTTTTTAAGGTACTGTTGAGAGAGAGAGAGATTGGACCTATGAAGGCAAACTCCGTACCACAGTAGGTGAATTATTCACTTTTACAGAGTCGATCCTTTTGTGGCTGGATGCTGTTTACACATACGATGGGAGCTGATTGTCAGGAAAATTTTACAATTATGTTCACTGAGAATGTCAGTCACAGATTTGCCTGATTAATATATATCTTAATACAGCATATAAAACATAGGTGTAGCAAGACCAGGATTATCCGCCTACCAACAGTTCAACGATCTTGGTACAGCTGTCTTCTGCTTCCTCAGACAGCAAAATTTTCTATCTTAAGTCCTGAGGTTACAAGTCCAGTTCACCCAGTGGATTTTCTGCAGTGGATCTCACTGATGCAGTCTCTGGAACATGCCATGCACCCTGAAGATATAGGATTCAATGCCCCTGCATTTTACAGCACCCAGCCTGGGTCTCCAAGATGCACCCAGAATCCTAGACCAGTGACCCATTAGGTGCATGCCACCAGGGACACTCCCTCACTAAGGTCCCCCAAAATATTTTCAGTCATTCTTCCTCCACACCTGGAGATCGTTCCTCCTACATTTCCTACCAATAGTTATGCATTTGTGCTCCTCAAGACCTGTTTTCTCCCTTTCCCTTGCTTGATTTGACTTTCCCATCAATATTCCTCATCCCTCTGATATCCTACAACAGTGGACTCACACAGTATTTGTCCCTTCTTATTGACTAACTTCACTCAACATAATATCTTCCAGATCCCTCCATGTCATGAGGTGTTTCATGGTTTCAACACTGTTTTTTAAGGTCTGTGCAGTATTCCACTGTGTGTTTATACCAGAGCTTTGTTGTTGTTTTGTTTTGTTTATCCAATCTTGGGACTTTAGATTGTTTCCAACTTCCTACTATTGTGAACTGTGCTGCAATGAACATGGGGGAGCATATGCCTGTTCATGACCTATTTCTTATTTCTTTGGGGTATATACCCAATAATGGTATTGCTGGGTCATATTGTATTTCTGTTACCATCTGTTTTAGGACTCGCCATATCACTTTCCAGAGTGGCTATAAGTATTTTTAAGCCCACCAGCAGTGAATAAGAGTTCCAATCTCACTACACCTTCTCCAGAATTTGTTGTTGTCAGTTTTAAAATTTGGGCTACAGTTCTGGATTTTAGATGGTATCTCATGGTTGTTTTGAATTACATTTCCTGGATGGCTAGTGAACGAAAGCATTTCCTCATGTGTTAATTAGCCATGCTGGTGTTCTACTTTGTGAATTGTCTGCTCAGGTACTTTGCCCACCTTCTCAGAGAGTTTTTAGTTTTTTTCTTATTGTAGACTAGATTTTAGTAATTAGTCCTTTGTCTGTCATGTCATTACTAAATATTTGTTCTCAATCTATGGGCTCTCGTTTTAGACATTTCATGAAGTATTTAAAAGTACACAAGCGTTTTATTTTTAATAGGTCCCACTCATCTATTTTTACTTCCATGGAGTGTGCTTCTTTTGTTATAACTGGTGACCCATGTATTCCCTGTGCAAGGACCCTTAGATTTTTCCCTATTTTCTCATCGATGATTCTGATAGCTTTGGATGTTACATGTAGGTCTTTGATCCACTTTAAGTTTGTTTTTGTGCATGGGGTGAAATATTGGTCTTGTTTCATTGTTCTGCAGATGGTTATCTAGTTTTTCTGGCACCATTTATTGAAAAGGACATGTCCTTCCCATTTAATGCCCATTGGGCCTTTCTCAAAAATCAGTTGTCTGTATGCAAATGTTTTTATTTCTGGGTTTCCTGTCCTGATCCATTGGCCTGTGACCCATTATACCTATCCTGATCCATTATACCAGTAATAGGCAGTTTTGACAACTGTGACTGTGTAGTAATTTTTGAGGTCAGATAGTGCAAGACCAACAACTTTGTTCTTCTTTTTGAGAAGTTCTTTTCCTTTCCTGGCCTTCTTCCCTCTCCATATTAAGTTGGCAATTTGTATTTCTATTTCATTAAAGAATAATGCTGAAACTTGGATCGGGGTTGTATTGAATTTGTAGATTGCTTTTATTGATATTTTTGACATTTAATGACATTCTCACAATAGAGTCTTCCAATCCACAAACACGGGATATTCTTCCATTTGTGTAGTCCCTTTTGGTTTCTTGTAATAATGTTCTGTAGTTTTCTTCATACAGGTCTTTTTGTTTATTATTTAATTTGGGTTAGTTTTAGTAATAATTAAGGTTTATTGTGCGAACCTGGCTGATAAACACAGGTGGGATTAATTGAAAGGTAAAGCGATAAATGGCCCAGTGAGCCTCACCTTTCTTGTTCCCTGGTCTCTAGTTTCTGATGGTCAGACCAGTGCGTGGCTGCCTTAGCTAGTTCTTTGCCTCAGCTGGCAAAGCTAACTTCCTGTGAGACATCCCTCAGGAGAAGCCACATGGACCTACCCTGGTGTAGCCTTGGGTGCTGGAGAAGCCGCATGGAGACCTCTGCCAGTGAAGACATGCTTATACAGTCACTAATTCATCTTTCCTCCTGCAGTCAGCATCATCGCTTGTATTTTGTGAGTTTGAGGACTTTATAGATCAGTGTTGGACATATGGGCTAATGTTGGACTTATGGGCTTGGACTGGACTGGGTTGGGATGCTTTCTTAATGTACACTTATCTTTTATAATAAACTCTCCCTTGTATACATATGAGTTTCTGTGGATTTATTTCTCTAGTCTACCCAGACTGACACAGGTTTATTCCTAGGTATTTAAGCTTTAGTGTGGCTATTGTGAATAATACTGTCTTTCTTGATGTTTTTTTTTTTCAGTATTCTCAACGCTGGTATATAGGAATCCAATTGATTTCTGCTTGTTAATCGTGTATCCTGCTACACCATCAAACTCATCTATTGTTTCCAGTAATCCTATTGTGGACACCTTGGGATTCTCTCTTTTTAAAATAATTTTACTGGGGGCCAATACAACTCATCACAATCCATACATACATAAATTGTATAAAGTACATTTGTATATTCGTAACCCTCATAATTCTCAAAACATTTGCTCTCCATGTAAGCCCCTGACATCAGCTCCTGATTTTTGCCCCTCCCTCCCCGCTCCCCACTCTCTCATGAACTATTGATAATTTATAAATTATTATTTTGTCATGTCTTACACTGTCCGACATCTCCCTTCACCCACTTGTCTGTTGTCCATCCCCTAAGGAGGAGGTTATATGTAGATCCTTATAATTGGTTCCGCCTCTCTACCCCACCCTTCCAGTAGCACCACTCTCACCACTGATCCTGGAGGGATCATCCGTCCTGGATTCCTTGTGGTTCTAGTTCCTATCTGTACCAGTGTACATCATCTGGTTTAGCCAGTATTTATTTGTAAGGTAGAATTGGGATCATGATAGTGGGTGAGGATGAAGCATTTAGGAACTAGGGGAAAGTTGTACGTGCCCTCGTTGCTACACTACACCCTGAATGGCTCAATTCCTCCCCATGACCCTTCTGTAAGGATGTCCATTTGCCTACAGATGGGCTTTGGGTTCCTACTCCGCACTCCCCCTCATTCACAATGATATGATTTTTT
>NW_022111362.1:4831818-4846245 GCF_000313985.2 Echinops telfairi
ATTTTGACTACTGGGGTTGTGCAGTAGGTTTTGAGATGGGCACGAGTAAGAGCTCCTACTTTTTTTTGCTCCATCATTACTAGTACTCTGTTCAATTGTGATCTCTCTCCTTAATATATAAAGTGATAACTAGTTTCTCCATCTTTTTAAAGCATGATGTTGGAACCTGGATTAGAATTACATTATATTTATAGGTTGTTTTGGATTGGTTACTGTTGTTGGTAGGTAGGTACTATCAAGTCATTTCAAACTCATAGTGACCCTTTGCACCACAGAACAAAACACTGCTTGGCCCTGTGCCATCCTCACAATTGTTCCTATGCCTAAGCCCATTGTTGCAGCCAGGGTGTCAATTCATCTCCTTAGGGGCCTTCTGTTTTTTTGCTCTTTGTCTCCCCTATCCCCTATTTTACCAAATATGATGTCCTTCTCAAGGGACTGGTCTCTCATGACAATGAATGAAAAGTATGTAAGACAAAGTTTTTCCATCCTGACCTCTAAAGGACACTCTGGCCTTACTTCTTCCAATACACGTCAGTTTGTCCATTTAGAACTTCTTGCCACTTTTCTTTGGAATAGATACAAATATGGATCTCTTCCACTTGGTCATATATGTCTTCCAAATTTCTTAGCATAGACAAGTGAGTGCTTCTAATGCTTCATTGGCCTGTAAAAACATTTCAATTTACATTTTTTTAATTCCTGGGCCTCTTTTTTTTTTTTTTTTTGCTCATGCCTTCCGTGCAGCTTGGACATTGTCTTTCAGTAGCAGAGGTTCTTGATTATATGCTACCTCTTAAAATGGTTGAATGTTAATTCTTTTTGGTACAGTGACTATATTCTTTCCATCTTCTTTGGATGTTTCCTGCATTATTTAACATTGTGCCCATAAAATCTTTCAATATTGTAATTCAAGGCTTGAATTATTTCTTCATTTCCTTCTATCTAAGTTTCAGTGAATATGTTCTTCCTTTTTGATGTTCTAATTCTAGTTGGGGCCATAGTAAAGTAAAGGGGTACATGTTGGGCTTCAAACCACAATGTTAGCAGTTCAAAACCACCAGCCATTCTGCAGGAAAAAGAGAAGACCTTTTCTCCCAAAAAAGAGTTACAGTCTCAGAAACTCACAAGTACATTTCTAATCTGACCTATAGAGATGCTTTGAGACAGAATTTACTCAATAGCAGTGAGATGATGACCTCTAGCACTTGGAATATTTCATTATAATATTTTACTTTGTCTTCTTGAAATGACCTTTGAAATGTTCTGTTTAACCAGTTTAATTCATCATTTATTAATCACTTCTTCCATTGCTATGTGATTAAGAGCAAGTTTCAGAGTCTCTTTTGATACATACTTTTCTTTGTTCAAAATAGGGTTTTTGCTTTCTTCATGAATAAGTTGGTTTTTTTTTTCTTTCTGTATTTTTCTTTTTTTTTCTTTTTTTAAAATTTTAACAGGGGCTCATACAACTGTTATCGCAATCCATACACACATCAATTGTGTAAAGCGCATTTGTACATCATTCTCAAAACATTTTCTCTCCACTTAAACCCCAGACATTAGGTCCTCATTTTCCCCTCCCTCCCCGCTCCCCCCTCCTGCATGAGCCCTTGATAGTTTATAAATTGGTATTTTGTCATATTTTGCCCTGTCCGACGTCTCCCTTCACACACTTTTTGGTTGTCTGTCCCCCAGGGAGGAGGTCACATATAGTTCCTTGTAATCGGTTCCCTCTTTCCTACCCATTCTCCCTTTACCCTCCCTGTTTCGCCACTCACACCACTGGTCCTGTAGGGCTCATCCACCCTGGATTCCCTGGATTTTCAGTTCCTATCTGTACCAATCAATGTACATCCTCTGGTCTAGCCAGACTTGCAAGGTCGAATTCGAGTCATGGTAGTGGGAGCAGGGAGGAAGCATTTAGGAACTAGAGGAAAGTTGTATTTCTCATCGTTGTTACATCGCACCCTGACTGGCTCGTCTCCTCCCCAAGACCCCTCTGCAAGGGGATCTCCAGTGGCCTACTAATGGGCTTTGGATCTCCACTCTGCACTCCCCCCATCATTCACTATGGTAAGATGTTTTGTTCTGATGATGCCTTACACCTGATCCCTTCGACACCTCGTGGTTTCATAGGCTGGTGTGCTTCTTCCATGTGGGCTTTGTTGCTTCTGAGCTTGATGGCCGCTTGATTACCTTCAAGCCTTTAAGACCCCAGATGCTATACTTTTTGATAGCCGGGCACCATCCGCTTTCTTCGCCACATTTGCTTATGCACCCATTTGTCTTCAGTGATCCGTTCGACATGAATGCAGTTTTTAATGTCATTCCACAATTCACCAGGTCTTCTGTCATTAGTGTTTAATGTACTAGAATGGTTCTTCAAATTATCATGAAATTCAAGTAGGACATAATCAAAGTTGTATTTTGGCTCTCTTTGACTTGTTTTAATTTTCTTCAGCTTCAATCTGAACTTACATATGAGCCTTTGATGTTCTGTTCACAGTGGCCCCTGGCCTCATTTTAGCAGCTGATATTGATCTTCTCTATTATCTCTTCCCACAGATGTAGTCAATTTTATTTCTGTGCGTTCCATCTGGTGAATTACATATGTGTAGTCACTGTTTATGTTGTTTTAAAAGGTATTTTTGGTGAAGAAATTACTGGTCTTACAAAATTCTGTCATTCAATCTCCAGCTTTGTTCCTGTCATCAAAGCTATATTTCCCAACAATAGTCCTTCCTCTTTGTTTCCAAATATGCATTTGAATCACCAATAAGTATCGATCCATCTTTATTGCATGTTTGATTGATTTCAGGTTATAGGTGTTGGTAAAATTCTTCAATTTCTTCATTACTAGCTTTTTTCTTATACTGATTGGTGGATAAATTTGAACAATAGTTGTACTGACTAGATTTCCTTGTATGTGGGAAGATATTATCCTATCACTTCAGCATTGTACTTCAACGTATTTCTTAAAATATCCTTTTTAAGATATTTTAAGGGAATTTTTAAGGGAATGGAATATTTAAGGGAATATTCCATCCCTCTTGAATTTGTATTTCCAGCATGATAAATCATATAATTTTCTTATTCAAAATGGCCAACACTAGTGCATTTTACTTCACTAATATCTTGGATATTGATCTTTATTCAGTCCTTTTTATTTTTCATCATTTTCAATTTTCCTAGATTCACAATTTGTACATTTCAAGTTCTAATTATTAATAGAGATTTGCAGCTGTTTCTTGTCATTTTGAGTCATGCCCCACCAGCAAATGAAGGCCTCAAAGATTTTATGCCATCACATCATCATAGTCAAGTCTACTTTAGAAGGCAGATCTTCCTCCATTATATTTTTAGTTCCTTCTGATCTCATGAACTCATCTTCTCCTACTGTATCTGACAATGTCTCACTGTCATTCATAAGGTTTCCAGTGACTAACTCCTCGAAATTGGAGAGTCTATTCTTTGGAGAGTGTGTTCTTTGTCTGTAAAGTCTGCTGAGACCTGTTGGTATGGAAATATCAGTGATATCATTTCACAACATACAAGCCACCACAGTACAACAAACTGACAGGCAAGTGATGGCAATCAGGGTGTAATCTCCCATTTGTATAGGTGTCTTTTGTGATTTAGATTTGTTGATTTATTGTTATTATCTTGTAACACTGTTTTAGTTTTCTCTATATATTTTTTCTATTTTAAATATTGATACCATGAACATGAATATATATGTGTGTGTTCTTATATCATAAAAAAATAAGAAATAAAATTCTTATTTCTCTATGATACACACCAAGTAGAGGGATTGCTGGTTCATATAGTATTTCTATTCTCAACTTTTTCAGGAGATGCCATACTGCTTTTCATAGTATTTTCACCATTTCACCAGCAGTGAATGAGATTTCCAGTCTCTGAACCTGTAAGATAATGTACAGAATGGCTCTTACTTACAAATCAAAACAGGTTTGAGAGGGTATGATCTGAAGGAGAAATTTTATATACAAAAGGGACAGACAACAGTTAGGGTGTGGGGTCCCTGCAGCATAGATGCCCCAGGGTTCAGAACTTTATTAGGAGTAAGCTTATATAGTCTTTAGGTCACATTGCCAGCATGCTCACGTTAGGATTATACAATTCTTGAGACATACAAAGAACTATTAACACTTCAGTAAGGTTGTAAACAAAGGGAGGGAAGGATAAGGTTGGGAACTGGTAAGCTTGCAGGTGGCTGCTTTCTACAGCCTTTACCAGAGAGCAGGGGGCAAGTGTCCATTTTATCTCAGACAAGATTATGCCAGTACCATTACACACACACATTATAGAGCCAGCTCCCACGTTTCACCAGACTGTGAATGCCCTGAGGCTAGGAACTGTATTTTATTCATCCCACTCTCTCCTACTTCCCAGCTCAAGCTCTGGCACAGTTTGGAAGAATAAAGAGACAAGTTTCCTTATAGCACATTTAGCTCCAAAATTGTTTGGTTCTGTGCGTCAGGCCAGGCTGACCAGAGAAACAAACCAAGTGACAAACACATATGTGTAAGAGAGAGCTTTATATCAGGAAGGAATTACATATCAAGCAAACATCCCAGCCCAGGCCAGATCAAGTCCAATAATCTTATAGTCATGCATCTCCACATGAATGATGAAGGTTAAAGTTTATTGAGAAGACTGTGTACCTAGCTTGGGGTTGAGCTCTCCTAAATGATTTAATTTCAACCTCACCATGAGGTTGGTACGGTTACAGCAGCATAGAAAATATGCTTACAAGGGTATCCTACATGGTTCAGTCACCCAGCACAGATGGGAAAGTGATAGGCTTTGAACTCAGATAGCCAAGCTCTACAGTTTGTACTCTTAACTTCTGGAAACTTCCAGTCCACTTGTGGGGAAAGGCTTGACCTATTGGAATAATTGGAGTACATCCAATTCTGGGGTATAATTCTTGGCTATATTGCCTTACATTGTCTTTGGTAAGACCTCAATAGGCTATATTGCCTTATATTGTCTTTGGTAAGACCCCAAAATAGAAGGTTCTGAATTGTGTCAACTAGAGGGTGGTTCTGAGTTTGGCAGCAAAGAGTACTCTGTTATTCTATTGGTCAGAAGCTCCTCTTCCTCTGAGACCCACAGAGCCAGGCCCTCGTGGCCCCAGATCTGTTCCAGGAATTAAAAGGAAGTGGCAACCAGGCTTGGAAATTCCCTGTAGCTCAGAACGTGAAAGAGAGTGTACGCTCAAAAGAGGAAACTTAGTCCAGTCAGGGTTTCCCTTTGCTATTTCTATTGGATACAGAAAGGCTACATTGTTTACCCACCGTCATAAAGGTAGTTTGCAGCAGAAGAGAATTTTGAACCATTTTTGATGCCAAACTGTCACTTGACAAACTTCAATGGAGTCATGTTTTCATTTCCTCAAGTTTTAGTTGTAGGCGAGCAATTAAAAACAAACATGAGGTGACTAGACAGACATTTCCTCAGTGAAGAGCAGTAACTCCTGCCCCAGGAAGATTTCCAAATCTCTCATGTCCAACGACAGCTCAGCCATGGAAGCTTATTCTGCATACTTGCCACAGGAACCCCAGGATATCTTGTAGGGTCTATTTTTCCAGAAAGGATGGAATGATGGACAGTAAGACATCTTGGAGCAATTTTCTACACACCAGCACCCACAGAGTCCTGAAAAAATGCACTGGCTTCTTGGTAGAGGCTCCCTGGGAGTGTCTTTTACCTTGTTATCAGCAAGAATCATTGCTTTATATAGAACACAATTCATTTGGGTCAGCCCAGCATTGGGGCTTAGACTCAGTTCAAAATTCTCTTATGCTGTGGACTGGCTTTATGACCTTGGGTAAGCAATGTAGCATTTCTGTATCCAATAGAAATACCATAGGGAAAACCTGACTAGACTAAGGTGAATCAGTTCCTCTTTTGAGCGTATCCTATCTTTCACATTCTGAGCTACAGGGAATTTCCAAGCCTGGTTGCCACTTCCTTTTAATTCCTGGAACAGATCTGGGGCCACGGGGGCCTGGCTCTGTGGGTCTCAGAGGAAGAGAAGCTTCTGACCAATAGAATAACAGAGTACTCTTTGCTGCCAAACTCAGAACCACCCTCTAGTTGACACAATTCAGAACCTTCTATTTTGGGGTCTTACCAAAGACAATATAAGGCAATATAGCCTATTGAGGTCTTACCAAAGACAATGTAAGGCAATATAGCCAAGAATTATACCCCAGAATTGGATGTACTCCAATTATTCCAATAGGTCAAGCCTTTCCCCACAAGTGGACTGGAAGTTTCCAGAAGTTAAGAGTACAAACTGTAGAGTTTGGCTATCTGAGTCCAAAGCCTATCACTTTCCCATCTGTGCTGTGTGACTGAACCATGTAGGACACCCTTGTAAGCATATTTTCTATGCTGCTGTAACCGTACCAACCTCATGGTGAAGTTAAAATTAAATCATTTAGGAGAGCTCAACCCCAAGCTAGGTACACAGTCTTCTCAATAAACTTTAACCTTCATCATTCATGTGGAGATGTTTGATTATAAGATTATGCCAGTACCATTACACACACACATTATAGAGCCAGCTCCCAGATTTCACCAGACTGTGAACCCCTTGAGGCTAGGAACTGTATTTTATTTATCCCACTCTCTCCTACTTCCCAGCTTAAGCTCTGGCACAGTTTGGGAAAATAAAGAGACAAGTTAATGGTTTCCTTATAGCACATTTAGCACCAAAATTGTTTGGTACTGTGTGTCAGGCCAGGCTGACTTGAGAAACAAACCCAGTGACACTCATATATGTTTAAGAGAGAGCTTTATATCAAGAAAGAATTACATATCAAGCAAACATCCCAGCCCAGGCCAGATCAAGTCCATAAGTCCAGTGCTAGTCTATAAGTCCAATACTGGTTCATAAGTCCCTCTTTAGACTCATAAAGCCACATGCACTGAAGCAGAATTCAGGAAGATCAAAGGCCAGTGGGTGCAGAGTTGTGTGGATCCCATGGCAGTGGCTGCATCACAGGGCTTGCAGCAACCAGGATCAGCCAGCAGGAAGGTGAAGGCAGAGAGAGTGTGGGGAGGTTCTCAGGGTCCTCCTTAAGAGAAGGCCACTCCCACAAGGAAAGACCATCAGGCTGTGATGTGATTGACAGGTTGAATGTCACACCTAAACTTTTATATTTCTTCAAGTTTACGTGGAATTTTTTAACTACCACCCTCTGGCTCTCGTGAAAATGCACTGAGTCCACACCAGTCATCAGGGAGAGTCAGGCTGATTATGGACCGGGGAAAAGGACTTCTACAAAACTGGAAATAGACATTCCCACTGTGTATACTGCACATGTAGGTGATTGGAAGGAGAACCAGCAGACAGGGATACCCCAACTTCCTCCAGACACCGGGAACAGACTTTCAGCTGGTACCATGATTCCCTACCAATCTCATTCTCACACACACTCTGTCTACACACAAACACATAACAAAGCCAGGGTTGGAAGTCATCAAGGTGACCTCACCTAGAAGCTCCCAATCTCCATAAACAAGTCAGCTAGGACTAGAAGTTATGGACTACATTGGGGTCCCCAGTGAGGTCCTTTTACATTAGGGTGTCTTTTGATATATATGGCACCAGTAGGGATAGATCTACCTGGCATGCTTATTACAGGTACCAGATGAAAATTGGGATCCAGATTCTGAAACAAATTCAGGGACCAAGGAATTAAAGGGAAGCCAAATATCAAGAAGATTCATAATTCAGAGAAAGAGCTGAGCTCAAAGGAAGTACCAGACTCAGGGCACAAGAATCAACCATGAAGTAATTGCTTTACTCAAAACAGACCGCCCTCCTCAAGTGCTTTTTACAGGCCAGTTCCCCTTGGAGATAAGCCTTCTCCATACATCACTGTAATGTGATGTATGATGTCAAAGCAGACAATGTGATAATTCACCACCCTGTCATTTGTATCATCATAGAGGGGATAGCAGGGATAGGAAAATTAAAGAGGAGTCAGACAAAAACTGAAGTTCCTTGTCCATTTAGGAATGGAGGAGGGAGATCCCAGGAACATAAACAGGAGACCAGCTTATCTCTTACTATACCCTAGTTGTACTTTAGGCCCACAAACACATACTGCTCAAAGTTCTCAGCACACCTTATCTCAGAGATCATGCCTTTCAGGAAGTCTTTCCTGATTCCATAAGAAAGGCTGTTTTTCTTAACTCATATCATTCCATATTGAGTCTACTTGGCTTATGGCTCCCACTAAGCCAAGAGCTGTTGTAGATGGAATTTTATATATATATAAAACCAATGTACCTATAAATATGACCTTCTTTGTAAAGTTATGCTTTTTTGTTGTGTTAATTTCGTTATCTCAGAATCGGGTAGGTCTTGAACTAAATCACTTTGGGGAGGTATCTTATAACAATAGAATAGATAGACTGTATGGCTAGTTGTCTCCATAAACAACGGCCCATGAGGCTAGTAAAACTGAATATTTGATCAAATATTCTATAGAAGCACCCTGATCAAAAAGAGAAAAATGCAGAACAGAATTTTAAATTCTCATGGACTCCAGACTTTCTGGAACCATGGAGTTTAGCTGAACCCTCCAAACTATTGCCCTGAGATGAATTTGAAACCAAAAATAGCCCCCTGAGTCTTCTTAAAACATAACAAAAGTTTCACTTAAATAGGAAAGGATGTCTACCTTAAGCATTGTGCTCCTTTAAAATCTATCTGTGTGGGATTGAATTAACGATGACTACTCAAAAAATAAGACAGAAAAATTAAAAGGACAGTAAGAGTATGTTAATGCAAATGTACAAATGTGCTTGACACAATGTATGTATGAATTGTGATAAGAGTTGTACGAGCCCCCAATAAGATGATTTTTTTTAAAAAAGAGCATTTTAATGGGGAAAAACAATTCAGAAAATGAATGTAATAATAATTTCACAACTTGAGGGCTGTAATCAATGTTATTGAATTGTATGGTGTGGTAACTACTGTATTTGTGCATATTCTATTATGTATAGTCCCAGCAACAACAAAAACATAAATTATTTTTAAGGGTAGAATAAACACAGAGATGCACAAGATTGATTTGGATTTTGAGGCTCCAGATCTGTGGGAAAATCTGTTTATGTTTTTTTAAAACTACCCATTTGTGGTATTTGTGTTACAATAAAACTAATAAAGTAAGATATATTCTTTCAGGGAAAGGAAAAATCTTGTCACCAAAACTCACTGCCATCAAACAAATTGCTACCAACCGATAGTGACCCTATAGGACAGACCAGCCTTGATTATCCTCAACTCCTCAGCACCTACCGAGAGACTTGTCTGTAGTAGTTGTTCTATTAGGTGCTATTGAACACATCCTTACTACAAACAAACAAACAAACATTAGTTTGGATGATAGGCAACGACATCAAAAAGAGGTAATACAAGTGGTTGCAATCATATTTAGTGGCTGTCCACAAAATGACAGAAAGCCAGAACGAGTTTAGGACTGGTGATCAGGACTCGGGATCCCTAACTTGGAGGTAATACCAAGCAGGATGAGTGCAATTCGAGCTCTTTGCTCTGGGATAGAAATTGAGGAGAGGAGGGGCGGAGAATGAGGCTCCACCCAAGGCTCCTAAAATCATCCTATTCATACCCAAATCTTCTTTCTAGATGTGTGCAACAGGCTGTCAATTGGAATTCTCACTATTGCCCCAGGATTAGACTCTAGGAGTCATACTTGCACTGTCAAGTCAATGCTGATGCATCCCCCCACCCCCCAACCAGGAGTCAGCTGAGGACAAGGAGGTCTTTTCTATCACATAACAAAAGAGAGTCAGCCATCAACAAAACCTCTCCCTAAGAGGAAGCAGAACCAGCCCCTCTTACACCAGGCCACAACCCAAATCATGACTCAGACACACACTCACTCCTGCATGCACAAACACACATTGTTGCTGTCAGGTGCTTGTCGAGTCCATTTTGACTCATAGATACTCTAGGCAAAAGAGAAGGAAACACTGCTGGGTCCTGAACCATCTTGACAATTGTTCTTACATTGAGCTCATCAGCCACTGTGCCAATCCATTTTGTCGAAGACCTTCCTCTGTTTTGCTGCCAACTACTTTAACAAGCATGATGTCCTCCAGGGAATGGTCTCTCTGACGACCTGTCCAAAGTATACGAGAAGTCCCGCCATCCTTGCTGTAAGGAGCATTCTGACTTTACTTCTTCCAAGACAGATTTGTTTGGGGTTTTTTTTGGCTAACTATGGTACTTTCAATATTTTTCACCAGCACCATAATTCAAATGCATCAATTTTTCTTGAGTTTTCCTTATTGAATGCCCAAACATCACATGCATATGAGACTATTGAAAATACCATGGTTTGGGCCAGGCACACCTTAATCCTCAAAGTAATATCCTTGTTTTTCAATACTCTAATTAGGTCTTATGCAACACATTTACCCAATACAATTAGCTGTTTGATCTCGACTACTGCTTCCATGAGCATTGATTGTGGTTTCAAACAATCTCTTCTCCATTTATCCTGATGCTACCTACTGATCCAGTTGTGAGAATTTTTGTCTTCTTTACAAAGTCATAATCCATACTGAAGGTTGCAATTCTTGATCTTTATCAGCAAGTGCTTCAAATCCTCCTTACTTTCAGCAAGCAAGGTTGTGTCATCTGCATACTGTAGGTTGTTAAGGAGCCTTCCTCCAATCCTGATGCCAAATTTTTCTTCATATAATCAAACTTCTCTGATTATTTGCTTAACATACAGGTTAAATGAGCATGGTGATAGGACGCGCCCCTGATGCACACCTTTGCTGATTTTAAACCATGTGATATGTCCTTCATCTGTTCACACAACTACCTCTTGATCCATGTACTAGTTCCACATAAGCACAATGTAGCGTTCTTGAATTCACATTTCTCTCAAGGGTATCTATAGTTTGTTATGGCTATTGAATGCCTTATCATAATCAATAAAACACAATTAGACATCTTTCTGGTATTATCTGCTTTCGGCCAAGATCCATCTGAATGTGTGTGAGCACAAACTGAGTGGCCCATTTGAGAAGACAGAAAGAGCCCATAATACCAGCAGGGAATGTAGGGCCACAGTACAGAATGCCCACCAAAGAAAAGGTGGAACACCCGTACTCACTCTTAGTTCCATGACCTCAGAAGACACCGAAGGGGCTTCACTTGCTACTATGGAGCAGAGTGAAAGGATGGTGTCTAGTGGATGAAAAGGCACCCTCAGGACAGTTCAGGAGAAAATAATGTTGCCTTAGAAAGGATACTGGCTGCACTCTACCCCATGAGCTTGGCATGGCTCTAAGGGAACCAGCCACCTTTTCCACAAGACCTTAGGTAGCAAGCTATAATTAAATCAGAACTAAGTAGTGATGCCTCTCAGCACAAACAGGTTACCAATCTCTAATAAGACCTGCCTAAATGCAGAGGGGCAGGCTCCAAGCTCCAGAATAGGAGGATAGTGGGAGCCCGGCTCCTTCCCATCTCAGTTCCCTAAGAACACGTCTGACCCACAACAGACAAAAGAAAGAGCTTCAATTAAGAGATGAGATGACAATTTTGAACCAAACTGAATCTTAAATGACCATAAAGCTATAGATTCTGCTCTAGCTGATGTTAAATGTAATTTGACAGAAGTCAGCAGAAAGCAGTGACCGGAGAAAAATAAAATATTCAGTTCTATAATCCCCAAGCTGACCCTCATCAAGAAGCTGATTATATGGAGACACATGTAGAAGAACCTGTGGGCTGACTAGAAAAGAAAAAGAGGGGAAAAAGGTAAAAACAATTGGCCTCCACTTCTCAATTAGATAGAGCTTAAGTAAAAACCTCCTCTGTCTTAATTACCATACAAAAAATAACTAGGCACGCCTCTCACTGTATGTCTCTATTTACACTGTCATCTGCTCTGGCATTTTAATATCTACATAACTTTCTGTTAGAAGACAGATGCCTCGATGTTCACACCCGTTCTAATGGCTTAATACCCTTGGTACTGGAGCATGCGGAAGGGGGGGAGGGTGATGAAAGCTGCCACCACATTGAACACAACTTCCGAGCAAATGGGTTTGAATATTCATTAAACAACATTTAATTTAAACACCCAAACTCTGAAAGCAGCAGCATATGGCCTGTTTTATTTTACATAAACTGAATAGGACGTTGGGCCATTCATTTCCTTAGAGATAATGTTCACTACCAATGAAAAACACTTGCCTCTGAGGACAGTCTGGGCCCACAGTCCCACTCATGAGCTCTAACACAGCCCATGCTAAGGGTCCCCCTGCTGGCTCACTTAAGGCAGGCTGAGAGATGCAAATGTAGGAGCAGATTAAGATTTTACTAAGAAAAGAGGGAAGACACTAGAGTCACCCTACCTTTTTTAATCTTTGGTTTTCAGCTTGGAAAAGTGAATTGGACAGAATTCTCATCCTCCTAAAATGGACCTTCTCAGTGTCTCAGGGACCAGATGGTATGTCCTGATGACATGCTCAGCTGGGCCACATGACTGTGTAGCCACCAGACCAACTCAGGACTCTGTAACCCTCCTCAGGACTTGGGGCACAAGTCACTGTGTGTATCCACATGCTTCTGTGTGGGAGTGTGTGTGCGTGCAACTGCATAGGATGATGTGAGTGTGAATATGTGTGCATATTCTCTGGGGCAATATATTTATAGGACTCATACTGCACATATGTGAAATAGTTCTCTAGGGGTGCCTGTAGGTGTGTGTTGAGGTGGGGGTGGATGTATCAACAGGTCCATCAGGAAAGGTAGGCAGGGTCTTTTGAAAGTACGTATACATAGGAGTACAGTGGTATGTGTGCAGCTGCACAAATCTATATAATTTCAAACTCATCTTCATAGATACAGAGGGACAGATCCTTGTTTTTTTAACTACCTGTCATTCATTCATGGGAAGTCTCTGGGTGATACAAATGATTAACATTCTCAGCTATTAACCAACAGTTTTAAGGTTCAAGCCCACCCAGAGGCAGCTTGAATGAGGAGTCTAGTCAGCTACTGAAAAGAATATGCAAATTTTACTCAGACACACAAGAAGTTGCCATGAGTTAAAACTTATTTAACAACAACTAGTTTGGCATTTTCTTTCTTTCATTTATTTATTTTGTCATTCAAGCGTTCTTAACTTGGGGCCCACAGACAACAGATCCCATAGAATACATAGAAATAATTCAGAGAGTCCATAAACTTGCATGAAAAAAATGCATCTTTTATTTTACTAACCTCTGACACTTTCTAATTATGCATGTAGATAAAAAAGCACAGTGGTGTGAGTTGGTCTCATGATGCTGTCACAAATCAAAATCACAAATAGTGTCTTTTCTTTATAAGGCAATAATTTAAATTGCAGTTCTTTTCCTTTTTAAGTTTACTAAATATTACACCGGACAAAAACAAGATAAAAGAACATCATAAAAGTTAAGGAGAATACTAGCATGAGGTTATAATAGTGGTCAAGGATTTGCTGATATCCATGGGCTTAAAAAGACATGGAATGGAATAGAAAACGATCAAAAAAGCATGACTGGTGGTCAAAAAATACATCACAGTTACAGATAGGATTACATGAACAGGAATGAGTACATTATTAGGACACAACAGTTATGTTAAACAGAAACACCTACAAGATAAAATCACAGATCTTTTCATGTAACATCATAACTGCTACAGACAGCAAAATATGCTATGTACACTCCCATAGTTACTTTTTGGCTAAATGCGGTGCATAATTAATGGAATCAAAATATTATTGGAGATAGTGATGGAGGATAGCCCCTTCAGGTAGGAGGACACTAGATATGTGACTGAGGAGGAGCTGATTTCTCAGATTCAACCATGGTAAAATGAAAGTTGTAATGACTGTGGGAGTGTAGTTTTCAGGATCATCTTTTGCTGAGGGGGCAGGACTCAGGTAGGGTGAAGCAGCTGCAAAAAAATCTGCTAATGATCACATCTTGGAACGTGTGCAGTACACATCTAGGAGAATTAGAAAATTGTCAGAAATTAGATGGAACACTTCCGGTATCCTAGGCATTAGTGAGAGGAATGCACTAGTATTGGCCATTTTGAATCAGAAAAGCACATGTTTCATCATACTGTGAATAACACAATTAAAAAGAATGGCCTGTCACTCATTGTCAAAAAGGACATTGCAAAGTCAATCATGTAGTGCAATGCTATTTGTGATAAGATTATGTCTACGCAACTTCAAGGAAATCCAATCAATACCATTATTTTTCAACGTTATACACCAACCACAAAAGTTAATGATGAAGGAGCTAAAGAATTCTACCAATGATTTCATTCTGAAATAAATCAACCATGCAATCAAG
>NW_022111362.1:4847081-4848076 GCF_000313985.2 Echinops telfairi
CAAGATTTTTTGCATAATTTGAACATGTTGTCATATATTGAAAGATGCAGGAAGCATAAAAAGAAGAAAGAATACACAGAGACACTGAACTAAAAAGAACTAGCTGACATTCCCTCATTTCAGGAGGTTGCATAAAGGATAAATCGTGATGAAGGAAAGCAGTACTGGAAGTATTAACCAAAAACAAGGCTCTGGGAATTGATGGAATAGCAATGGAATGTTTCAAAAAGCTGATGAAGACAGTTTGGAAAACAGTTACTTGGTCAACTGACAGGGAGAGATCCATATTTGTACCCATTCCAAAGAAAGATGACCGTACAGAATGCTCAAACTGACATAAAACAATATCATTGATACTACACGCAAGTAAAACTTTACTGAAGATCATCCAACAACACTTGCAGCAGAACATCAATAGAAAGCTACCAGAGTTTGGGGCCGGATTCAGAAGAGGACATGGAACAAGGGATATCATTGCTGATGATTGTTAAATGGATCTTGGCTAAAGGAAGAAAATATCAGAAAGATGTTAACTTGTGCTTTATTGACCTTGCCAAAGCATTAAACTATGTGTATCTTTTTTTTTGAATCATTTTATTGGGGCTCATACAA
The DNA here is from genome assembly GCF_000313985.2 of Echinops telfairi. Classification (NCBI taxonomy): domain Eukaryota; kingdom Metazoa; phylum Chordata; class Mammalia; order Afrosoricida; family Tenrecidae; genus Echinops; species Echinops telfairi. The sequence goes on from NW_022111362.1 coordinate 4,847,694, forward strand.
CTCATCACAATCCATACATACATCAATTGTATAAAGCACACTTATACTTTTTTTGCCCTCATCATTCTCAAAATTCACTTTCCGCTTGGGTTCCTGGAATTAGCTCCTCATTTTCCTTTTTCCTCTGCCCCTCCCTCGCCGCTCCCCCTTCCATCATGAACCCTTAATAAGTTATAAATTGTTATTTTATCTTATCTTACACTGCCCGGCGTCTCCCTTCACCCACCCTTCTGTTGCCCATCCCCCAGAGAGGAGGTTATATGCAGATCCTTATGATCGATTCCCCCTTTCTACCCCCACTTCCCTCCCGGTATCGTCACTCTCACCACTGGTCCAGAGGGGTTCATCTGTCCTAGATTCCCGGTGTTTTCAGTTCCCATCTG
>NW_022111362.1:4849031-4852271 GCF_000313985.2 Echinops telfairi
GACTATGGATAATCTTAAGAAGAATGAAATCCAAGAAAATTACACTATGCCCCTGCAGAATGTATACATGGATCAAGAGACCATTGTGCAAACAGAAAAAGAGCATATTATTGCATGGCTTAAAATCAGGAAAGGTGTGCATCGGAGCTGTTGTCCATCGCCATATTTTTTCAATATGTATGCTGAGTAAATCATCAGAGAATCTGGATTATATGAAGAATAATGTGGCATCAGGATTGGAGAACAAATTATTAACAGCTTGTCTTATGCAGATGACACAGCTTTGCTTGCTGAAAGTGAGGATTTGAAGCACTTGTTGATAAAGATTGGGGATTATAGTCTTCAGTATAGATTACAACTCAATGTAAAGAAGAATAAAACTGCCCACAACTGGACCAGTTAACATCATGATAAATGGAGAAAAGTTTGAAGATGTTGTCTTGCTTGGTTTCATAATCAATGCTCATGGAAGCAGGTTTCAAGAGATCAAAAGACGAGTTGCACTAGGTAAATCTGATGTTCAAGATTTCTTTAGAGCATTGAAAAGCAAGAATCTTACTTGGAGGCCTAAGAAGTTCCTGGCACAAGCCATCATATTTTTAATCACCTCATATATACCGTTTCCCCGAAAATAAGATCTACTTACAGTTTTGCCTCTCGCTGAAACATAAGGAATCCTCCCCAAAATAAGACCTCCCCGAAAATAAGGCCCCCTGCAGCTACCATAACTCTGGACTCTGGACTGTAGCAGTGGGCTCCGCCATGCAGCTCACTGTTACCCGCAGTGCAGCCGAAGCAGACAGGAAGTGCAAGGTCTCTTTTAATAAAACAATAAATGTGTACCGTATTCTTCTTCATGGAAAAATAAGACATCCTCTGAAAATAAGACCTACTGCATCTTTGGGAGCAAAAATTAATATGACATTGTCTTATTTTCGGGGAAACAGGGTATGTGAAAGTTGGACATTGAGTAAGGAAGATTAAAGAATTTATGTTTGAATTATGGTGCTAGAGAAGAATATTGAAAATACCATGGACTGATAAAAGGACAAACCTACCTATTTTGGAAATACAGCCAGAGGCAAGGGTGGCAAGATTTTTTGCATAATTTGAACATGTTGTCATAGGTGACTAATTCCTGGAAAAGGCCATTATGTTTGGTAAAGTAGAAGGGTTATGAAACAGAGAAAGGGTCTCAATGAGATGAATTGATACCATGGCTGCAAAAATGGGCTCAAGCAGCTGGACAATTATGAAGATAGCTCAGGGCCAAGGAGTGCTTTCCTCTGTTTTATGTAAGATCTCTATGGGTGGGAACCGACCAGGTGGCACCTAACAACAGCAGTATGCTGCACAATACTTCTTTAAAGCTTCGAAAAGCAAGGATTTTACTTTGAGGACTACAGTAAGCCTGACCCAAGCCATGGTATTTTCAACTGCCTCATATGCATGTGAGAGTTGGACATTGAATAAAGAGGATCAAAGAACTGATGCATTTGAAATATGGTACTAGGGAAGAAAATTGAAAGTGTCATCAAAGAACAACAAAACCTGTCTTGGAAGAAGTACAACCAGAGTGCTCCTTGGAGGCAAGGATGATGAGACTTCATCTCACATGCTCTGGACGTATTGCCAGGAGAGACCAGGTCCTGGAGAAGGCTTCGTGCTTGGTTAAGTATCAGGGCAGTGATAAAGAGGAAGATCCTCAACAAGATGGATTGACTGCAATAGTAGGCTTAAACATAAGAACAATTGTGAGGATGACACAGGACTGGCTGTGTTTTATCCTGTTGTACATAGAGTTGTTACGGTTTGGAACCAAGTATACAATACCTAACAACAACAACAACTTTGAATTGTGGTAGTTTTTATACCTGCTACAAGATGCTAATATTTCATTAATAAAGATATATATACATATATATTAGTTTATCATAAGATTTTAAAACATTTTGCTAATTGTACTTTAACAAAATTTGTTTAAATTATGATTTACTATTTTCTATGCATTTAGAAATGTTCCAAAAGGGAACCTGTTGGCCACCAGCTTGGCGCTTAGGCCCAGGCAGAGGAAAATAAAGCACTATTGGGTGAAGGATGGAAGGAGCATGCAGCCACCTGATGCTCCTAGCTAGTGATCATAGATGTCTGTGATGGCCTGGGAAATCACCTCCCATTGAACACTGAACGTGCTTCCCCAGAAAAGGTGTAACCAGATATCTTCTCCTCAGAGAGAGCCCCTCCCAACGCAGTGAATGTGTGCCCGTGGTATTTAAAAAGCCAGTGACTCTGTAGGAAGATAAATTGTTTTCTTTGGTCCCATTTGTGTTAGAAACCATGCTGAAGCTTCTTGTTCTGGAAGAAAAGGCTCTGAGCAATTCCTTAACACTTAACACTCCAGGCCTGGTATGAGAAAGGCTACACAGAGGAGCAGGAGTTTGAGCAGGGTCTTGGAGGATGCTACCAGAAAATGTCACATCTGGCTTTCACCATCCCCACCCCACCCCTACTCATCTCTCCTCATCACTGTCGATCCAACCAAAGATCACTTAAGAAAGAAAACCATTCAATTCTTATTGAATCCACTCCAGCCATGATGTGTCAGAGAAAAGCTGTGTTCAACAGGGTATTCAGTGTTTGCTTTTTTTCAAAAATAGAACTCCAGGCCTTTCTTCCTAGGCACTTCTTGATAGATTCAAACCTCCAAACTTTTGGTTAACAGCCAAGCATATCACCGTTTTCACCACCTAGAGACTCCAAGTATCATTTCCAAAACTAAAGTCTAGCTAATAGCTTTGAGTGAATTCTGATTCATGGTAATCTTGTGTGTAAGAGTAAAACCATTCCAAAGGGTTTTGTTGGATATACTTTAAAAAAAACAACACTCTTTAATGTAAATCGGGTGAAGATTTACAGACCAGATCATCAGTTTTCTATTCAATAATTCATATACTTTTTGTTTCATCTCATTCATTGTAATATCCTCAATGCAACATCATTTATCTTATTTTCTCCTTGATTCCTGCTTCCATTCCTCCTTTCCTAATCCTTCTGAACTTTTTCCTTTGGTAAATGCTTCTCTTTTGATCTCAACTGACTGAGTTTTCTCAGGGCTTGAGTCCAGGTGGTATAGTGAGTTATGAACTGGTATTCTAATTGCAAGGGGAGCAATCATTTGAACTCATCAGTTGCTAGAAGGTAAAAAGATGAGGCTATCTTCACCTATAAATATTTACAGTT
>NW_022111362.1:4854277-4855366 GCF_000313985.2 Echinops telfairi
AGGCAGTCAGAGTGCTGTATAGCACCAATGAAACATACAACTATCCTCTAGTTCTTAATGTTTCCTTCACCCCCCACCCCACCCCCACTATCCTGACCCCAATTCTACCTTACAAATCTGGCTAGATCAGAGGATGTACATGGGTACAGATGAGAGCTGGAAACACAGGGAATCCAGGACAGATAAACCCCTCAGGAAAAATAATGAGAGTACCAATACCAGCAGGGTAAAGGGAAGGTGGGAGGAGAAAGGGGAAGCCAATCACAATGATCTACGTATAATTCCTTCCCAAGGGGATAGACAACAGAAAATTGAGTGAAGGAAGACATCAGCCAGTGTAAGACGTGAAAAAATAATAACAATTTATAAATTATCAAGGGTTCATGAGGGAGGGAAAGTGGGGGAGTAGAGGAGGGTGAAAATGAGCTGATTCCAAGGCCTCAAGCTCAAAGATGTTTTCAAAATGATTATGGCAACATATGTACAAATGTGCTTGACACAATGGATGGATGAATGGATTGTGATAAGAGCTGTACAAGCCCCCAATAAGATGTTTTTTTTTAAATGATTTACAGTTTCCAAAATTCCAGAGGGATCATGAGTTGGAATTCAGTCAATAACAGTGTTTTGTTATGTTTTATTTTTTGAGGAGTATTGTTTGGCTGAAAACTAAGTCGTGGGGATGAGCTGAGTAACAGACTTTAAGTGTAACTAAGGAGTTTCAGGAATTTCACCAATCTCTACCAGACCTGTAAGCCTGATCATTTTATGGTTTTGAGGTTTTTTCCACATTTCCCTCCCATTCTATCCAGAGCTTTCTAATGTGAACTTCCTTAGAGTACTTGGTTTGGCACCATCAACTTCTTTTATCAGGGCTATAGAGGCTGAGATTTGTATGACTCATTATTTCATTGATCTAATTGTTTCTGTATGTCTTTCGATTTTTTTTTTTCACTCTTCTCTAGATGAGAAGAAACCATCAATAGTTGCACCTTAAGTGTCAGAGTTGTTTGTCAGTGTTGGGATTATTTTTTAGGGTCAGGGTTCTTTTATTTTTTGATCATTTTATTGGGGGCTAACACAACTGTT
>NW_022111362.1:4856691-4858060 GCF_000313985.2 Echinops telfairi
ACCACCTCCTTTCCCCCACCTCCCCTTCTCCCATGTCCCAATGGAACCATCAGTCCCATTGTTTTCTCCTCCAGATTGTTCAACCAGACTATCTTATCCAGATAGACCTGCAGAGATAACAAGGCATAGCAAGACAAAGTGACAAAAGAGAACACACAATGACATCAACAAGGAAATCCAATGACCAAGAAAAAATAATTAATTAAAGAAAAATTTAAAAGAACATAAACCTATAAATTGAGGTCTGTTTTTTGACCTCTAGGAGTGTCCTACAGTCGAGTCTGATGGGGTGCACACTTGGGCCCCAAAATCTATCCTTTGCACTCCCTCGGGAACTCCCTGCTCTGCTCCCCACACTTTGCTCTGCCACACACCTTTAGTGTTTTGCCTCAGTGTGGTGGGGTCAGACCAGGCCAAACCCGACACTGACTTTCCAGTGTTGTCCCCCATAAGGCCATGGGTCATCGAGGGATCTCATAGTGGGATCAGCCATGTGGTCCACTCTGTGCATTGGCTGTTCTGAGTGGGGATATCGGCCTCCAGGCTTAGTGGGCCAGGATGCACTCGATACTCTCTTCCTTCCCCTTCATTTCCTCCCATGTGCTCTGATCAGACATGTCCCTATCCCTGACCTGCAGCTTCAGTGCTCTCCTATGAAGTAAATTCATCTCGGGGGAGGGGCAGCTGTCCACATAGCTGGGATTGGGGCTGAGCCTTCAGGCCCCTCCACTGGCTCCCCGAACCATGCCAGCTCTCCCTCTTTCCCTGTGGAAATATAAATAATACCTTCCCCTTTGATGAGTTAGTGCCTTATTTCCCCTCTATACATTTCTATTGTTTTTTCCTCTCCTCCCCCATCCCCCTTCCTTTTTAGTTGGCTACCATATGTTCCCCTGGTTGTTCCCCTGGTTTTGGTCTGGCCGCTGCCATACTACCTGGACCTCACTCCTGGAGTGTTTGTATACAGTAGCTTTTACCCTGTGCCCCTTTGCATTTTTCTTTTCATTTTTTATACACTTACCTCAGTGGACTCATATTGTACTTACACTTTTGTACTTGGCTTACTTCATTTAGTATAATTTCCTCCAGTTATTCCCATGAGGCGATATGCATTATGCATTCATTACTGCTTTTAGCAATGCATAGTACTCCATTGTATGTATGTACCACAGTTTTTTAATCCATTCATCTCTTGATGGAAATTTGGGTTGTTTCCAACTCCTTACAATTGTGAACTGTACCCCAATGAACATTGAAGCACAGATGTCTGGGCATAGTTTGTTTCTTGCCTCTTTTGGGTATATGCCCAGTAGGGGGATTGCTGGGTCATAATGGTAGCTCAATTTGCATCTGTTTTAGAAATCACCAA
>NW_022111362.1:4859133-4860368 GCF_000313985.2 Echinops telfairi
AAAGCCATTTGAAATTCACTTGAATGACCCCACCCCACCCTGAGTCCAGTGGGAGAATGTGCTACCCTTCTCGCTGTCCCCAGCCCACGCAGGTGTGCCCACGGCTGCTGCAGCCTCTGGACAGAGCCGTTTCTGTGCCCCGCCTCCCACTGTCCGCCTGCACTGCATGTCCCCGTCAGATCATTGCGGGTCAGGCATGCCCCTGAGGTCTCTGATTGAGAACCCTAGAACACATCAAGAAAAAACAGGCAGGGGAAACACAGGAGGAGGGGAACCCGCCGGTTAGAGGATAGTGGGCTCCAGAGCAGCCTGTATCCCCCATGCTCCCCCAGGCCTGCCCTGACATGTGCACAACCGCACCCTGCTGCCTAGGCCAGCCTTGGCTTTGTACTTCTCCTCGCCCTTCCTGCCCTGAGACTGAAGCTGCTGATAAAACCCGGAAAAAAAAAAAAAAAAAGAAATTCACTTGAATGAAGAACTGACATGACACAGTTTGTGCCCGTGTGTATACGTGGAAAGGAGTGGAAATTCAGTAAAGGGAACATGGAAATTTTAAGAAATAGGTCAGATACAGGCTTTTGTTAGTTGATGTGATCCAGTGAAAACACTCTGAATTGTCCACCCCTTCTGGTGCCATTACAATGTGACTCTATAGTTTCCCCATAAAGAAGAGGAATCTCTTCTGTACTTCATCCTGAGCTAGCCTTCTAGAAAACGTTCATGTTTAACCTCATCCTGTTTCTCGAGGAGAAGAGACACCCAGGATCACTCAAAGTTGATTCCTATGAGGAGGAAGCCAGACATAATTCTATTTTCAAGCTGGGAAAAAAAAAAAGATCAAGTCTGGTAGCAGCTGCCCCTCCAATGGAATTCTCTACTTCTTTGCTGGGTTAAATAATGCACTGAAATGAGTATACAGAAATCACAGACCACAGTCCCAATTCTGTATTTGTTTACCAGAGTTACAAGTTATAATTCAGGATCAAGATCAACAGCCACCACTCATGACACAATTCTTTGATCAAGACAGTATGTTCTTGGTCATGTTTGTAGACACATTTCTGGTTTGGCCTCTTACCTGGTCTTTGAAACATTATAGTTCTTTCGTTGGCTGATAAGAGCTCCTAGGCACCCCAGATCACAAAGGACCCTACTGCCTTATGCTATTCACCTTAACCTGGCTCAGTGGGATTGGGGAACCCACTGCAGCTGTCTGCTGGCGCCATGCTGCTGCT
>NW_022111362.1:4862829-4864663 GCF_000313985.2 Echinops telfairi
GCATCACTACAATCTTGAGAAATCATGTAAATGACCTCCGTGGGATGATTTGCATTCCCAAGAATCAAAAATCCAGCTCATAGTATAGAATTTAAAATACCAATGAAAAGGAAAAGCCCCTTGAGACTAAAACACGTGGAGCATTCCATCAAACAGATCAAAGTAATTCAGGGACAGAACACTGCTTAAGAAAACAAGAGACTTGGATTATTAGGCATTAAGGCAAAACTATTTGCCTGAAGAACTGAGGCGCATCACAAAAAGAAAACGTGGTTTTCTTAAGCTGTCAATTATTTGGTGTCCTCATAGCAATAGAGATGTGAACTAAAGTCCAATGATTTTAAAGTCGCTGACCTTGGCATAGCAGTCGTTTGCTTCTTCTCACATTAGGGTGCTTCATCTTAAGGTCTAAGAGAGCATTTCAGGTCCTTTAACCTGAACTAAGTGTGTTTCAGGTCATTTACAGTTCACTTAATGAGGTTTCCAAAAGGAGTCCCTTGGCTAAGACCTGTGAAGAAAGTTATACACTTTGAAAAGACATATTCTAAAATGCAGGTTGTTGAGAGTTCAAGGTCCAGACCATCAGAAGGCAGAAAATCAATTCAGTTAGAAACGCATGATTCTTAACATTATATGGGGAAGGTCCATACTAATAATGTTAGGTTTTAACTAAGGTCAAATTGCCCAACAATACAAGTGATATTACTTTCTCAGAAACAGACTTAACTTCCACCTCCTCTGGTCATGAATTTCCAAAATATACAGTGAACATCAATGTAGAGTGTCTATTAAATTATTATGAGGTACACACAGCTTGGTACTTTCCCTTTCTTACCCTAACTGAAAAAATGAGCCAGGTCCTTAGGAAAACAGTTGAAATTTCCCAAGGGATTATCAGAGCATGAATTCATATCTTCATTACTCCGTGGACGGTCAGATCAGTACCCCCTCAGGTTTCATGCTCCATTGATTATCTAAAGGGCACTGCTTCTCTTTCCCTGAATTAGAGCATCCTTGAATAATGAAGGGGTTTTGTAACAGGTTCAGGCCTTGAATAATTAACAGGTTCAAGAGAAATTATTTTTCTACAGGGAATATTTTACCCTAGGGGGTGGGGCTGTCAAATCCTTGGACCCTTTTAAAAAGTGAATCTCCAGAAACCAAATCCCAAACTATGTTACATTTCCAGGTTTGATTAGCTGTAGGCTAACTCTTTTACTGCTGCACCAACCCCCCATATTACTAAAATGAAAAAGTATTCAGCAAAGGTATATGTCTCTCCTGATGAAGTAGAACTATTGCTTAGAAGTGGTGCAGCATTCTCTCCATGTAGGTGTGGCTATGAGACAAATTCTAGTAGAAGGATGCATGGCTTAGTAGACGTTGAAATAAAACCCTGATATCATTTGTCCTTCCTGTTCTTTCCCTGGCATGGAAATTTAGGAGACTGGTTGTATCCCAGATAGTCTATTGGAAAAGAAATACAATCTATATGTGCCTCATAAGGGAGGGGGCGACACTTTGCTTTGCTCAGTTTGGAAACAGCATCAGGAAAGACCCATTGCTAGGAAATGCCACAATGTTTGGTAGATTAGAAGGTGAAGGAAATTGAGGAAAACACTAAATAAGGTGAAACATTAAACTATAATACCTGCAACACTGGACCCAATCATACAATTATTGTGAAGATGCTCCAAGACCAGAAATGCTTTGTTCTGCTACTCAGGAAGTCATTGTGTAATCTTCAGGTCCTTTAACACCGACTCTCCCTCTTCTTGTGAGCAGTGCTGCTTCCCACCACTTGGGAGAGGTCCTCTCTGCCTTCCTTAGGTTT
>NW_022111362.1:4865144-4866804 GCF_000313985.2 Echinops telfairi
AACAGCAAATACATAAGACATCCTTACACAGGGAACTATGTACCATATCTTGGTTTTATGGTAAGTATATATAGAACTAGACTGGTCAGTAGTAGTAAATCTTCTTATATATCCCATTAAAGGGTTGGTGGCCAGAGATATTTTGCATAAGTCTCACTGTTTAGGTCTTTCTTACATTTAACAACCAAGGACGTGGAGGTACAAGGCTCCCTTGAGGCTAAGCCATTAATGGTGACCCAATGGCGACAATACCATCAGATGATTCACGCCATCTGCAGTTACTGACATTGTCACATGATGTAAAATCAGATTCTTCAGAGCGATTTGTTAGAAATTCTCAGCACTCTGAAGAAAAAGAAAAAAAAGAAATTCTCCATGAGGCCCCCAGTCAATGATCATGACATTGTCATTTCTTAATAGTTTACCATGAGGCCCCTGAAATTTGAGCCATTTTAATCTAGTGGCTTCAAAATACCAACTACCCAGGGATTTACAGCTTTCCCCATCTGCTCTGTGCTGCATCAGTTTTACCTGAATCATGGTTTAAGGCCTCTCAAGAAGTGGAGACCTATAGGGTCTTGGGGAACTTTGGAAATCTAGAAGGGTCTTTGTGGCAGTTGCATCATCAAAGAATCAGGGGGAAGGAAAGTTAGGGGTTGCAGTTATCTACTTGCCTATCAACTTGAGGGAAGGAGTGGCGTCTAGCTTGTCAATCAGGTCATACCCAATAATACCTCTGTTTTGGCAGTGCCTTTTCCTGGCGTTTCTGGGAATTCCCATCTCGCTCCCTGGAATGGGGACACATACTCTCCCAGGGAGACATTCTTCTTGACAAGCCAAGTGGAGCCAGAGCCCAGGAGGTGGAGGAGCCCTGGGAAGACCCACACCAGCACTGAGATGCTCCCACCACCACTGGATCCACAAGATTTTCCACCACTGTCCTGTGACCTTCCTGCATTTGCTGCTGTTGCATGTATTGTATGAGTCTGAAGAGGAATTTATAGACTGGTATCAGACATATGAGCTAATATCAGACTTAGGGATTTGATCTGAACTGGGCTGGGATGTTTTCTAAATATACAAGTACCCTTTGATATAAACCAGTTTCTTATATACATATAAGTGTCCATGGATTTGTTTCTCTAGTCAGCCTGGTTCTACACAGTCTTTCAATCGGATGTACATAGATTGGTGGTGGTAAGTAAAGGAGGGTCAAGTGACATCGTTAACATGCGGGTGAACTAGAGCAAGTCTTAAAGGAAGGGAATCAGAAGAGGTTGTTGGAACCCTAGAATTATCTTAAGGGGAGATGGAGGCAAGTAGTGTGTCTGGCCCAGCTTGGAAGAAAAGCAACAAGCCTGGAGCCTGTAAAGCTTCTGGTAAATACAAGTTATCCCTGTTTTGAATTTAGTAAGAATATCTCTGGCCAGAATCTCTCTGGGCATTTGAGGAAGACTAGTAACTGATTTGAGAATGGTACATTACAAAGACGGCACCAATGTGGTCTTTTAAAAATGTGGTCGTGGAATCAGGAGTTGTGAAATTATACCTGAGACTCCTACTAGAGAAGCAGGTGCTAAAAAATGTGTCCTGAAGTGCAGGCAGTGTTAAACAAGTTGAAAAAGTGTCTAAAAGTAAATAAATCAGCTTACCTGAGATG
>NW_022111362.1:4867561-4868823 GCF_000313985.2 Echinops telfairi
GAATAACCATGTCCTCTCAGAGAGAGGTCCCCATGACTGAGCTGATTAGGGTCTCATTGAGAACAGCATCGCAACTCACAGCTTTTTTCAAATTCTGGGCATGAATTTCATCATCTCTCTGTTGTGCCGCTATCCAGACTCTCCCCTGGTATTCAGGCGTTAAAGTGGTTGTGAGAATCATATAGATATCATGCCAGGTAACATCGTATGACTGAGTGAGATACTTAAATTCTTCAATAAAAGCAGATTGAGTGAAAACATCCCAGGCATTTCTCGAGAGCAGATAAATCAGAGAGAGAAAGGGATATGTCCTTTAACTAATCCTTCAGCTCAGGAAACCTCATGCTGACAAGGAGGGGGTGGGTGCTGATAATGGAATTATTGGATACAACATACCAGCTTTTGAGCGTAAGCAGCTGAAAGTGAACTCGTGAAGGGTGGAGACAAAGTCAGCAGAGGAGAAGGTGTCAAATAGCAGAGACTCTGGTGGCAGTAGATGGGTTGACAAAAGGGAAGTGGGAGGGATCTTTGAGGAAGATGTCTGACCAGAGAATTGTGAGCCAGAAGAAGGAAAAGACAGTGGGGTGGCAGATATGGGAATACAGAATGTTGGCTTGGAGAGGTTGGGAAGAGCTGGAGGTTTCTGGGAGTAGACAGGGATGGGTTTTTAATGGGGAGGAGAAAAGGCTGGTGCAGATGAAGGTGGGACTGTGACCACAGGTGTAGCTGAAGGCGGCTGAATGTGACTCTAAGGGTAAAAGGTGATTCATTGTCTGGGAGCAGGAATTGAGGGATGGGACATACTTCAAATTGGAGGGGATGGGAAGCAAGAAGAGAGAAAGCTTGTCAATAGGGAATTCTAAAATACCTGCTGTTACGTTAGCAGAAATTAGAAAGATCTTGTTGGATTTTTTAATCGAGAATCCCATCTTGTGGCCTTTTTGAGTTATTTTTCAATTTGTACACAAGCTAGATAATGTTACAAAAGATTATCAGACGGTTTTGTTCAATAATTTATTTGAGACCCAGTGGTTTATTGTTTGCTATTAAACCATTCAGAAGTGAAACCTGGAGTGATTGAGACTGGGCCCATCCATGGTAGGAGGGTGAGTGAAATTCATTTTCCAGACAGACTTAACAGACTTAAGGAGCTTCCTCAAGTAGCCTATAAAAAATTCAAATTCCAAAGGGAAGAAGTGGGTTAACAGAACAGGGATACATTCCCCCACTGAATGCCCCCAGGGCCCTGTGGTCCAAGAGAG
>NW_022111362.1:4869730-4871307 GCF_000313985.2 Echinops telfairi
TTTGAGGAGATTCAGCCAACTCTGCCTGCTGAGAGGAGCACTACAGGCCTCGTGGTTACTCCTTCAGCTCTCAACTAGGCAGCACTTCTATACATAGCCCTGGAGAAAGATGAAGCTTTCTACCCTGTAAAGAGTTACAGTCCCACTGAGCAGGATCGACACTTGGAAGAATTGACCCAGGAAGGCCCTCACTGGTATCAATCCCCAGTCTTAGGGTCAACAGAGCCCAATTGAATGAGAGGTCGAACTGTGTAGGACAAAGAGTCTTGGGTTGTGGCTCAAGTTGGGGCTGTACTCACATAGACTCCTCATGCAGACATTGTTTGGAGTGTGGGGTCCTTGGGGAAATGGGTGATGATAGTGCAATCGACTTATACCCAGGGTTGTGATTGACGGTGCTGTATTTGTCTATATGGCTTTTTGTTTTCCTATTTGTAGCATGATTTGTTTTTACTTCGTGGGTATTTGTTTTCTTATTGGTTGGCTTCCGGTTGACTTATGGGCTTCTATTGATGCCGTTAATATTATAGGGTTGTGATTTTGTCATATTAAGACCACCAAAATAAACCTGAGATGTGCAAACACCATGAACAAGCAGATGGAGCCTGGGCTCCCACTTAACTCTAGCCCCAATTCAAGAACACTTAGTTCTGATAACATGGGCCTGCAGGATACTCACCTTGATGAATGGATCACTGAAGATAAGGGTGCTATGAAAGTGTGGTGAAGAAAATAGGTGGTGCATGGCTATGAATTGGAAGAGTGTCTGGGGTCTTAAAGGTTTGTATTCAAACAAGCAGTTATCTAGGTGAGGAGTCAACAAGGTGTACACAGATGAAGCAACCCAGCTTGTGTGATCTCACGATGACATTTACAAAATTCAAATTTGGAAAAGGGAAAGGTATAAGATCTAAAATTATGAACGCACAATTTGCAGAATGCTATGGAGAACATTAGGAGCCAAAAATCCATCTGCAGAATATGTATTCAGTCCGAGTCACTCGCAGATCCACTGTAGCCACAGGCAAGAGTCTCCAACACCCTTACTATCAGGCAGAGACCATTTAATCTTGAACATGCTGAATGGAACTGGATACTTGGGCAGAGACCTTCCTATAGACATGATCTGAATTGGTTCTGGGTGCAAGTATCCCTTACTTATTCCATGATAAAAATTTATTCCCTGGCAGTTTTAATGCTGATGGGACTTTTCTTCCTCATTATTTGGATTTTGACCTTTATCTTATTATTTTATCCTTACTGCTTTATTTCTATTTTTAAAATTGTTTCTGTTGGGTTTTGCAGTGGGTGATGCACAGCAGAAGTAGATGCCTAATGACTGATACGAGGGATGATAGTCCATGCAGGAGTGTGGTGATGGTAGGGAGGGAAAGTTTATTTCACGAATAAAAAATGAAGGTGAATCAGGGTAGGGAGCACTAGAACTGTGATTGCATGATGAATTGTCAAAGCGATTTCACCACTGGGCAGGCTGTGGGGTGAATGTTCTGAAATGGAAATGGTAATAATTATACAATTCTCCTTGATATGGTTGAACACTTGAACTATCGAATTGT
>NW_022111362.1:4872607-4873241 GCF_000313985.2 Echinops telfairi
GTAATACCTGAAACTTTCCTTTCCCTCATAAAAGTTACTTGGATTTACAAATGTGCTTCTGCCGTGTGAATTCCTTCAGTGTTGTGAAGCTGTACCGATAGGAGCAGAGATGGGCTGTTGCTCTCTAATCTCTGGAGACAGTCACTCCACCTTACTTGCCCCCAGCATTGATGTTAACTTACTCTTCCAGTGAACTCAGGCATCTCTAGGGTTAAAGTAGAGCCCACTTGGGTACCTGTAATTAGGGAGGCATGCATGTACCAAGGGTATAGAGATTGGTGTTGGGAAATATGTTCTCTCAGTGAAAGCAGAATAACCTGATGGATATGGACTTATGCCATTGACTTATGCCAATCGGGCATATGGACTTATGCTGATTGGGAAGGGTGCCCTAAGAGTGAAATAGATGGGAATAAATTAATTAGTTACTTGAACTATGGAAGCAGAAAAACTCTGTATTAGGTAAAAGAAAACTAACAGGAATCACCAGAAAAAAGGTCAAGATTCCTCCATCAAGTACCAGAACTGAATCACATTATAGATCCTAAAACTCTTGAAGGAAGAGGAGGTCAAGTGCCATTGAGAAAGGACCCCACTCTGCTACCAAAGGCTTACACTGTTAGTCTTTCTCCTA
>NW_022111362.1:4873341-4874200 GCF_000313985.2 Echinops telfairi
GGTGAACAAAAATGTTTTGAATTCCCAGAAGTCAATGGAGCTTACAGAAGTCAAATGATCAACGGAGTGGTAGCTCCATCAGCATTCACCAACCCTTAGAAGCCCTAGTCATCCTCGTTTCTGTCTCTATAATTTACCCTAATTTGGACTTGCCTAGAATTGGACTAATATAGTACTCACAGGTAATGCCACTGTCAATATTGGTGCATGTGTATCTGCTCTCAACTCTTTTGAGTATATTGTTAAGTGTGGTATCAGTGGGATGCTAACTAGAAGACTAAATAACGGCTTTCATTTAGCATCCTACTTTCCAGTAGAACCATGTTGTAGCATGGCTATCCACCATTGGTGCGTCAGTTTGTGCTACTGGGGGTGGCTTTTGTTTTGCTGTGATGATAGAGACTCTGTCACTGGTTTAGCATGTTATAAGAAACTTTGGTACACACAGTTTTGAGGTAATATTTTTCTGATTTCTTTCTTGTAAAATATTATACCCTTTTCTTAGCCATTGTGTTCATCTGGATAGACTAGAGAAACAAATTCAGAAGGGTGGTAGTTTTAAACTGCCTACCTTGAAGATCATAGCCCAATTTATAAGTACTACATCACCAGGGCTCCATGTAACCAGTATGTTCATGTGTAACAGTCTCAGGGGAGCCTCAGCTTCTAGGCTTACAGTTTGTCTGTGCTTTTGTATTTTTTGTTTGTTTGTTTTTTCAATAAGACTTTGAGTCCTGGTGCACATTTTGTCCCATTCTATGCAGGAACAAGTGTTTTGCCTGTGATGAGAATGGTCCATTGAGGTAGTGGGGCACCATCTAGTTCTGCTCTCTGCATAGCTAGGGCTGTGATTTGTGCC
>NW_022111362.1:4874586-4876249 GCF_000313985.2 Echinops telfairi
GCTGAAGGTATCCACTTCAGCAACCATGTGAACCTGTTCTTGATATCATTCATGCTCTGTCTGTGGACTTATATTGTCAAGACATGCACGGGTCCTTCTTCTCTAGAGGAGCCAGCTGAATACATTTGGTCATAAGAATCATTTGAGAGAGACCAACGCATTAAGATAAGATTTCTAAATTGCCTCTCGAGTTTGATTAGGTCTAAATGCACTGAGAAGGGAAATGCTGTATCTATGAGTACAGACAATTTTGTGACTCTTAGGAAAGAGGGGGCCGTAAAACTTTGACATGAAGTGGCAAGTTAATAGCCAAAATATCACCTCCAAGACATGACATGTTGGTTAAAAGTGAGTTTCTGGGTGATTGTGTGGATGTGAAGTGCATCCACACGTCAGAAGAAGCCAGCAACTACTTCAATGATTGCTGTTTCAAATATAATTTGCTGGTTTTCTCTATAACTTTTGTTTCTTTGGTTTGGCTTTCAGAAATGTTTGCAGCATGAATTTCTGCATGTGTCAAAGGGATGGTGTCATGGTGGCTTCTGACCTCAGGTAACTTCAGAAGAAACAGAGATCGAATCATCATCAGTATGAGCCTGATGCTGACCCCTCAGTAGTGGAGGTCATCCTTCCATCCCTCCATCCTTTTACCACTTGTTAGAGCAACTATTTGCTATGGATGTGCAGATATGATATACAATGGTCTATACATTCACTTGTTTCCTATCTTGGAGTTTTCAGTGTTATATTTTATTTGTCAGAAACAATTTTGGAAGCTTTTTTATTTTTTCTGTTCTCTGGAACCTTCGAAACATCAATGCTTTCATTTCTTTGGTTGGTTAGAGCGGACCTGTCAATCAATCTATGTCTCATCCCTTTTATGAGGCATAGGCAAGGAAGGTCTATGACATAGTCTCATTTTCTTCTATAGAAACAAACTGCTTTGATTTCCTCTGTATATTAGGGTTACATTTTATAATGTATTTTTCCTCTGAAATTATTCATTTTATCCATTTATTTTTATAATTGTAGAAATTTTCTTGCAGTTATTTTAATTTCCTGTATAGCAGTGGTTGATTCCTTATTCTGATTTTCAATATCTCAATCATGACATGCATATCTTTCTTTTTTTTTTTTTGACATGCATATCTTGCACGACTCCTTTGTTGTAGAAATTTGTTGAGATTATGACATGTGCTAATCACGATCAATTTCTTGAAAAATGTTACTGAGATGATATAATTCACATCTCATGCAACTCACCCATTTAAGGCTTCCAGTTCAGTATTTTTAATAAATTCACAGTTGTACAACCACCACCTCAGTCGACTTTCATCACCACACATAGAAGCCCTGTATTGCAAGGAATTATTAATCCAGTGTAAATGTAGAATGGTGTGGGAGCAATGCTTGTGTGAGAATGGGTAAAGAAGGACGGGCTATGGAAGCTTGTCTTAGTCTTGCCTCGTGGCAATAGGGGAGCAGAGGGAACCTGACATTACCCCCATGCCATGTTGTGCAGTTGGCATTCGATGTGGGATTCCTTGCAATGACACCAGGCTCAAGAGAGTTTCTAAGAGAGAGAATCAAAGGGGTATGGAAGTTAAATTTCTGATGATTGCATGTTTTCTTTGGCTATTCTTACCTGAAATTGCTGAAAGCA
>NW_022111362.1:4880032-4887733 GCF_000313985.2 Echinops telfairi
ATGTACATATGTAAATATATTTATATAAGAGTGTGGGGAAACAGATCTACGTGCATATATTTATAGGTTTAGTAAGGCAGCAGGTGGACATTGGGCCTCCACTCAAGCACTTACTCAGTGCAAGAATATGTCGTTCTATTAAATTGGCATTCCAGGAGGCATACCTTCCCAACACGATTGCTGTTTTTAGTCTGGAATCTCTGCTGAAACTAGTTCACTTTGGGTGCCTCTTCTGGCATTTGACATACCGGTGACATAGTCTCCAGCATCACAGCAACACATAAGGGACCACAGTATGAAAAACAAATCCCCATAATCATAGTGGAATTAATGATAATCAGTCTTGAATCAGCAGGAGTCACACGTGTATTAGTGTTTTGAACATTAATAGTCTTTGTTATATCATTCCATGTGTAAGATTCCTGCTGATCCAGCTCCACCATAACAGTAGGATTGAGCAGGTGCTGACCATCACTCCAAGAAAGTCCTTCTTGGTGCCTTTTAAAGGCCAGAGGCCTCCCATTGTTCCTGACAACGCCTGCCACCATAAGGTCATTTTTTACAGAGTTACTTGCAGAACAGAGGGTGTATTTAGAGGAGAACCTCGCTGCCCATGTCTTCATAACAGACTTCAGTCTATTTGGAACAGACCCCCCCCCCCCCTCCCCAGCTTTGAAACTGCTTCCACTCAGGCCTATGCCACTGACCATATCCTCTTAGTCTAGTGAGGAAGAGACTGCAGGGTTAACAGGTTAACACAACAATGTAGAGGCAACACAAAAACATGACACTGAATGGAAGAAATCAGACATTAAGGAATCTCCACTCTACTCGTATGATTCCACTATACAAAGTTCTAGAAGAAGCACAAAACATAAACAGCACCAATAACTAGTCAACAGGTACAAAGAAAACTTTCCAGGTTACTAAAAATATTCTAGATTTTGATGTAGGGTAACATTGGTTTCCACACTTGTTAAAATTCTTTAGTCTAAATCAGGTTTGGCAAACTGAATCACTCTTTCAGCATGTACATGTGACTCTGAAATAAAATTAAAAATTTAAATAAAACTATTATAGTTTCACTGATAAAATGTTAAAGGTTATTATTCAGATAATGATTTTGTTTGTAAATATATATTTATGGCTCTCATATAATTTTTAAATTGTTGTGAAGGACAAAATTAGCTCTTTCTTCTCAAGCTTGCTGAACCATGATCTAGACACATAAAGTAGGTAAAGTAGGCCAATTTATCGTATGTAAATTATACATCCTTAAGGCTGACTTTTTGAAAACCAGGTAAGTTTTCCAAGCGGTAGGCCGAGCACTAGTCTATAATGTGACTGGAGAGGCAAGATAGACTCCGTGCTCAGGTCTGCATTCTCCCGGCTACCAAGCCTTTTCCCTCCCCTCCTCTCTCGCCACCTGATAGAGTGTCCCTGCATCTTTCCACCTCTGGAATCCAAAGGGTAATAATCACACAGCTGCCAGGGTGAGATTCCAGATCTTATCACTTCCCTCGTGAGTTCGTTTATTGTGCCAACCTGGCCAATAAACACATGTGGGATTAATTGAAGGGAGGAGGGGTAAATGGCTTGGTGATCCTCACCTTTCGAGTTCTCGGGTCTCTTGCTTTGTGATGGTTGCACCAGGGTGCAGCTGCCTTAGCATTTCCCTGCTTAGCTGGCAAGGCTGATTTCCTGCAAGACATCCCCAAGGAGAAGCCACATGGACCTACCCCGATGCATCCCTGGGTGCTGGAGCACCCATGTGGAGACCCCTGCCAGTGCTGAGATGTTTACACGTTCACTGACTTGCCTTTCCTCCTGCAGTCAGTGTCACTGTGTCTGCTTTGTGAGATGGAGGAGGACTTTGTGGACTGGTGTTGGACATACGGGTTAATGGGTGAATATTGGACTTGAGGGCTTGGGCACTACTGGGTTGGGATGTTTTCTTGATGCACAGTTAACCTCTGTATAAAACTCTCTCTTTTACACGAGTTTCTGTGGATTTGTTTCTCTAAAGTACCCAGAATAATGCACCTGGTTAAAAATTGTACAGTAGCTTTCTGTCCTCAGAACAGGCTACTTCAGATCCACCTCAGGGCCTTTGTACTTGCTGTGCCCTTTCCTAGGTCTTGTCAGGATTTCTTGCTTTAAACATAATTTCAAAGAAGTCTCTCTAATTAAGGTCAAGTGACACTATCTCCCTTTTCATCAAGCCTGACAGGGACAGAACAGACACTTCTGCCCTGTCTGTTAAAGAATGAACAAAGGACCTCTGAAACAAGTGATGAACAGAGGACTCTGTGAGAACTGCCTTGGTAGTTAACCTTGAAGCCAGACGCATGAAATTCTGGCACAGGACTGTACTCAAAGATAATTCTGAGATACATTGACCCAAAAAAGAATCCCAGATAAAACTGAAAAAAACTATGTAAGAGACCCAAGGACGGATGAGGTAACTAATTAGAAAGTTGCTTGATCATCCACAGAACTGAAACCCTCTCCACTTTGAAAGTGTCGTATAAAAACTGGAAGCATTCTCCAAGAAATTGTCCTCATCTCAATTCATAGGGGGGCGGGGGTGGTGGAGGGATTACACTTCACTCCCAGAGCAAAGTGTATTCTATCTTTGCTTAAGTTGCCCTTCTTAACTTGGAGAGGGACCCTCTTCATTTATTTTGAAGTGACTCTATGCTTTAATAAACTTGTGCCAAACTCAGGTTTGCAAGGCATCCAGTCTGTTGGCCAGGATGGCTAGACAATGTGGTAAAGAGCAGGACTGTGCCAATGACCCATACTCCATCCTCTTTAGGTATGTATCTTG
Organism: Echinops telfairi; assembly: GCF_000313985.2. Classification (NCBI taxonomy): domain Eukaryota; kingdom Metazoa; phylum Chordata; class Mammalia; order Afrosoricida; family Tenrecidae; genus Echinops; species Echinops telfairi. The sequence continues at coordinate 4,882,863 of NW_022111362.1, forward strand.
AAGGTCACTTTGGCAGCGGGCTCCTTGAGCCAGCTAGGATCAAATTTTCAAAAAAGGGGAGGGGATGTTGACCTCTTAGTGACTGCCATGCCAAGTTCTGACCAGGTCCCCACCACCACCACACAGGTGTACATCCCCATCAGAGGGATGAGGGATACTGATGGGAAAGTCAAGTCAGGAATGGGGGAGGGGAGCAGACACATCTGGGAGAACACGAGTGCATGTCTGCTGGTAGAAAAAAGAGGAGGACCAACATCGGGGTGCAGGTGGGTGGCATGACTAAAAATAATTTTAAGGACCCTAAAGGGTGGGAGGGGGGATATCCCTGGTAATATGCACCAAATAAGGGTAAAGGCCTGAGTTTCTGGGCACATCCTGGGGACTCAGGCCAAGTGCCATAGAACACTGGGGCATTGAATCCTGGATCTTCAAGATGCACATTATGTTCCAAAGGCTGCACCAGAAAGATGCAATGCCAAAACTCCCCTAGGTGAACTGAACTCTACTCAAACACACTTGGAACCTGAGGACTTAAGCCTGAAAATCCATGGTGTTTGAAGAAGCAGAAGACAGCTATACCAAGAGTATTGAACCATTGGTAGACGGACAATCATTGACTTACTACATCAATGCCCTAGTTAGTTAGTTAGTTTTTACATCATGGCCCTGCTTGATACTCACCCTCAGGAGAGGAACACAGAAGATATGGGTGATATAGAAAAGTGTGATGAAGAAATTAGATGGTGCCTGGCTATCAGATAAAACAGCATCTGGAGTCTTAGAGGCTGTTCCCAAATAAGCAGCCATCTAACTAAGTCCACATGGAATAAGCACACCAACATCAGTGACCAAAAGATTGTAAATCATACAATCCAAAGCCGAAGGAAATAATAGTATCAGACCCTAAATTGTAAGATGCTGACTTCAGAAGGCTATAGATGACCGTGGAAGTCCAAGATACATTTGTGAGATCTATACAGGAAATAAGCCTCTGGTGATTTCCCTCTATCCATAATGGAGTGATGAGAAGAAACCAGTTCCCAAAAAGAGTGCATTGGAGAGATGACTATAGGAGAGCAAAATGATAAATCTAACTGGAATGGTTAAAACCTTGTGAATTGATCCCCAGGCTTTATTTGGTTTTCAACATTTCTGTGTGGTTGTTTTTTTGGTTTCTTGTTTTTGTTCTTTGTTTTTCATATTGGATTTTACCTCTGATATATTTTGTCATGGGAATAGCCCTCTTGAACTTTTGTTGCATGTTTTTCTTGTTTTTGCTATATGAAACCAAGATTGATGAACCCATGGGGACAGCCAGGAGAATAAGGGTTCCTGTGGGGTATCGTGGGAGAGAGGGGTAAAGGGAAGCTGATGTCAAGGAGCTCAAGAAAGAAGAGAATGTTTTGAAACTGATTGTGGTAGTAATTTTATAATACTGCTTGATGTTATTGAACTATGGAATGATACGATATCTGTATTACCTCCCAATAAAGTTATTTTTTAAAAATAAAATAAATTGTGACTTTGCTTTTTGTTGTGTGTGTGTGTATGTGTTTATGAGCAAGGCTTATCTCTGGGCCCTAACAAAACACACGGGTTCAGAGTTTACTAGTTCTCCTATGGATGAAAGCCTGGAAACCAAACCTCACAACCCTGATATTAATAATTCATCACTGCCTTCCCACCACAGCACACATAAACCCTAAATTCATATTATGGAATACCACAGCACCCAGTCAAATTCAGTAATGGGAAAATTGAAATGGGGCCAATCCAAATCAATACCTCCTCTAAGTATAAAATAGACACCGAATTCCAAAGACTTGGTGCACATACACAAAGGAATGTGAAATAGTTCACTAATAATAATTTTTATATTGATTCTGTGTTGAGATGAATATATTAGCTCTCTGTTTCTCTGACATCAAGTTGATTCTGAACTCATAGGGACCCTATAGGACAGTGTAGAATTGCCCCTGTGGGTTTCTGAGAATGTAACTCTGTGTGGAAAATAAAGTCTCATCTTTCTCCAGGAGAAAGGCTGATGGTTTCGAATTACTGACCTTGCCATTAGCAACTCAATAATAGCTACTAGGCCACCAGGGCTCCTATGGATTAAATGAAATATATTATTAAAATTATTATCGACTGCAGCGCCCAATACCACGGTGGAAACTGATGCCTGGCCGCTGTTCTGATCTTGCCTTTGAGAGTAATCCCACCCAGCATCTGTGGAACCCTACATCAAGCGGGCACACCACCCCACTACCTTGAGGAAGAGTTGGAACTCATTGAGCCCCAAAGACAGGTGATCAAGTCCCAGTTATCTCCTTACTTACCACTCTATTTCTTCTTTCTTTATTCTCTCGCCCGTCTATCTTTCCCATCTCAGTTGGTCTCAACGAGCTCAGGTTCGTTTTGTTTTGTTTTTTCTCTTTCTTTCTTCTTTCTTCCTTTGCCCTCTTTCCCCTCTTCTCTCCCTCTCTTTCCTATCATATGCCACTGCTGGCTTCCAGGTCACTACCCTCTGCCTAGGGCAAATCAACCCAAATAGCAGGGAGATTTCCAGGCTGCCCTCTGTGGGAGTGCTGAACACCACACGAAGCAGCTGTGACATCCATCTACAGCGCTCCATGCTACTGAGGGAACCTCCGTTGGACCTCTAAGGTGATCTTGCCAACTAGGGCAATTCTGCCCAGCATTACTGAATCCCTGAATTAAAAGGACACACCAACCTGCCATCTTGGGAATGGTTTAAACCCCTCTGGCCTCAAATTCAGGCAGTTGGGAATCAGCTATCTCTTTATTCTTTATTTTTTCCTTCTCTCTTTCTTCTCTTTACCATCACAGTCAATCTTAGTGAGCGCGGCTGTGTTTTTCCCCTTCTCTTTCTTTTCTTTTTTTATCTTTGTTCTCTACTCCTCTCTTTCAGCTTTTATGATTCTCTTCTCTGCCTCTCTTTCCTTCACATGCCACTGCTGGTTTCCAGACCCCTCCATCTGCCTGGGAAAACTGCCCACCCAGTGAGGAGTGCTATAGCCTGCCCCCTGTGACAGTGTTGCACATGCCATGATACAGTGTTACACATGGCACAGCATGGGGTTCAGCTATCTCTTTTAATCTATTTTTCCCCTTCACTTTTTCTTCTTCTTTTTCTCTTTCTCTTTCTTTCTTTTTGTTCTTCTTTCATTTTTTCTTCTTTTCTCCTCTTCTTCTATCTCTTCTCTCTTTCCTGCCACAGCCTCAGTAGATTCAGTTTTCCTTTTTTGTTGTGTTTTTTTCTTTGACTGTATTTACTTAGTTTGGTCGGTGTATTTGTGTGTGTGAGAGTGAGTGCTAGTTTGATTGACAGTTTTGCTCCAGTCTTTGTTTTCTTCTTTCTCTCTTTTTCTACTCCTTTTCTACTCTTTCCTTTCACAAGCCACTATTGGCTTCCAGGCCACTCCCCTCCACCTAGGGCAACTGTGAAGGCCCAACTAGGGGAGCTCCAGACTGAATTTGTTGGCTTTACATGCAGCTGGTTAAATCACACCAGTCCTCTTTTATGCACGAAGTGGCAAGAGGTTCTCCCCTGCAAGCGGCTGGGGGATCTTCAGCCTAAACCCCGAAGCCCGACAAGTGACTGGGGGGAACTCCTTCCCACCACTGGGGGGGTGGGGGGGTTTCCACACTGCTGTGGGAACATTCACCCAACCTCCATGGCAATCTCTTTGACTAGGATAATTCCCCCTGTGAGCTACGATGCCCTACACCAAGGAGGGTACACCCACATGCCTTCCTCAGCACTCCAGTTGCACAGGGAAACATCACACACCACCCAAGGTGCTCCAAGCACCATGAGACAAACCACGCCAGTGTACTTAGAGATCAGCCAGTGAAATTACATCCTCATGGGCCCACAACAACCCAACCAGCGTGCCATGAGACGACTATCCAACTCACATTCCAAATAACAGAATACTGGTCCGCTAGGGTATAAGTGAAACCACAGGAAGATACAGAAGTAGCCCAAACCCTCAGTACAGCTAATGGCAGGTAGTTCATAAAAGCCCTCCTGCGAGTCCCCCAATAGAGAGCCAAGTGCTCTTAGACTCTGGAAGATGACTCCAGGGTCCTATAAAACAACATGTAAAGAGCTACCAGCCCTAAAAGCCTCAACAAAAAATCAGGATAATAAGACAACAATGCCGGAATAAGTCCTGAAGCTAATGATGTGCATAGAAGCAGCAGATATTGACTTGCCACAGAAAGAAATTTTCAAAATGCTTCTTGGAGTCATACATATTATGAGGGAAGTGATACAGAAAATGATGAAATGATAGATGAGATAAAGGCAATACAATAAAGGGAAATACAAGACTTAAGGGATGAAATAGCAAAATCCAGTGGCAAATTGACAGACTTTGCCAACAGACTTGAGGAAGCAGAGAATCACACAAGTGACCTAGAGGATAACAAAGCAGACCTCAACAAACGGGAAAATGAGTCAAATAAGACAATCAGAGAGCTGAAGAAAACCTGAGAGCCATGTCTGATTCCATGAATAGGAACAATATTAGAATAATTGGACTACTGGAACAAGACACAACAAAGAAGTCAACAGTGAAAATAGCGAGGGAATTCTTAGAGAAAAACTTCCCCAGCTTAATAAATGAAGATAAGGCAACCAGTCAGGAGACTCAAAGAACACCAGCCAGACTGAAACCCAAGAAGAAGTCACCAAGACACATAATAGTCAAAATTTCCAACTATGATGAAAAGGAGGAGGTCATAAAAGCAGCTAGGGAAAAGCAAATAGTCACATATAAAGGTACCCCAATAAGAGTACATTCACACCAATCAGAGGACATGATGAAGAAGAAGAGGGAATG
>NW_022111362.1:4888486-4889478 GCF_000313985.2 Echinops telfairi
CACAGCCTCAACAATTATAGTTGGTGACTTTAACACAACTCTCTGAAAAAGACAGATCACTGGGACAGAAATTCAACAAGGAAGCTACAGATATAAACAGCACAATTGGACGACTTGATTTGATAGATATTTTCAGAGCATTCCACTAAATGCAAAAAAAAAACAACACTTTCTTTTCATACCCAAATGGCACATATACGAAGATAGACCACATGTTGGTACAAAGGTCCAACTTGAGTAAGTTCAAGCACATAGAGATTATACAGACTTCTCGCTTCGATCACTGTGCCATAAGGTTGGAAATTAACACAAGGACGGTGAAGAAAACAATGGCAAACAATTTGAGGATAATAATTCTCTATAGCAAAAGGACTGGGTATTTACCCAGATCAGAGATTAAATCAGGAATTTTGTAGAACCAATGAGAATGAAAATATGACATACCAAAACCTTTGGGATTCAACAAAGGCATTTATCAGAGCAAGGCTGATAGCAATAAATGCACACATGAAAAAAGAAGAGAGACTCGTGGATGATATGCTGACACAAAACTTACACCAATTAGGGCAGAGTCAACAGAACAATCCTACTAATAGCAATAGGATAGAAATAATAAAAATCAGAGCTGAGATACAGGAGAGGGAAAACAAGAAAACTATGGGGGAAATTAATGCAGCTAAAAGTTGGTTCTTTAAAAGAATTAACAGAATTGATAGACAGCTGGCAAACCTAAACAAAGAAAGGCAGGAACAAATGTCAATTGCAAGGATGAGGGATGAGACAAGGGACATTACAACTGACCCCAATGAAATCAAAAGGTTAGCTACACAGCACTATGATGGCCTATAATCTAATTAATTCAACAACTTGGAAGACATGGATAAATATTTGGAAACACAATCCCTCCCTAGACTAGTCCATACGGATGTCAAGAACCTCAACAGGCCCATAGCAATGGAAGAAATAGACACAGTTATTATGGGATTATCAAC
>NW_022111362.1:4891562-4892746 GCF_000313985.2 Echinops telfairi
GGCAAGAAACAAACCACAGCCAAACATCTTTGCTCCAATGTTCATCGCGGCACAGTTCACAATTATAAGGAGATGGAAAGAACCCAAATTTCCATCATGAGATGAATAGATTGACTGTGGTACATATATACAATGGAGTACTGTGCATCGCTAAAAAGCATTGATGAACGCATGAAGCATATTGCCACCTGGGAAGAAGCAGAGGAGAATATACTAAGTGAAGTAAGCCAAGTGCAAAAGGACAAGTACAACATGAGCCCGCTGATGTAAGTTTTTTTTAAAAAATGCAAAAGTGGCACAGGGGAAAAAGCTGCTGTATGCAAATATTCCAGGGGTGAGGTCCAGTTAGTATGGCAGGGGCCAGGCCAAATCGTGGGGTACATATGGTAGCCAACTAAAAAGGGGTGGGGAAGGAAAGGGGGGAAAAGGATACAAATGTGTAGTGGGGGAACGGGGCACTAACCCACACAAGGGGAGGATATTGTTTATAGCCCCATAAGGAAACAGGGACCAGACTTAAATCCAGTGTTCCGGGATGCGAATGCAGCATGCCAACATGGAGAGGGTGCCAGTGGAGTCGCCTGTGGGTCTGGCCCCAATCCCAGCTACCTGGACAACCACCCCTCTCCCCCCGAAGAATTTACTTTAAAGGACAGCACTGAAGCTGCAGCTCAGGGAGAAGGACATGTCTGATCAGATCACATGGGAGCAAATGAAGGGGGAGGAAGAGAGAGTGGAGGATATGCTGGCCCACCAAGCCTAGAGGAAGATATCCTTACTCAAAACAGCCAATGCACAGAGTGGACCATATAGCTGATCCCACTATGAGACATGATGTCTCTTGCTGACCCATGGCCCTACGGGACACAACACTGGAGACTCAGTGTCAGGACTGGCCCAGTCTGACCCCACCACACTGAGGCAAAACACTAAGGGCATGTGGCAGAACATTAGGGAGAGCAGAGCAGGGAGGTCCCAAGGGAGTGCAAAGGATGACTTTGGGGCCAGAGCATGGCACCCCATCTGACTCAACTGGAGGACACTCCTAGAGGTCAGCAAACAGACCTTGAACTATTTATAGGTGTTTTTTTCTTTTTGTTTATTTGTCATTGATTTTCTTTGTTGTCGTGTTATCTTTTGTCTCTTTGTCTTGCTATGCCTTGTTTGTTTATAGTATTATCTCT
>NW_022111362.1:4894975-4899964 GCF_000313985.2 Echinops telfairi
CACGTTCACGGCCTCTGTGCGTGTCGCAGGCCCAACGCGCAATGGCCGCGCTTCTGCGTGCCCCGCTGTTTGTGCTGGGGGCTCTGGCCCTGGCCGGGATGCTGAGCTCCGGCGGCGCCGCGAGCCCAGCCAGGCCCCCGCGCCTGTTGGGGGGCCTCCTGGAGGCCGACGCGAACGAGGAGGGCGTACAGCGCGCGCTGGATTTTGCCGTCAGCGAGTACAACAAGGCGAGCAACGACAAGTTTCACCACCGCGTAGTGCGGTTGAAGGGCGCTCGGAAACAGGTGAGGGCGTGCAGGGCAGGCCTGGGAGAACGACTGGGCCCCGGGCCGCGGGGTCCGGCCCGGCCAGGGCGTTGCCTTTTGAAGAGTACCACCCACTTTCTCCCTAGGCCAGGGATCCCTAACACCCAGCCCTGGGCCGCTTCCCCTAGTTCCCTATCGCCCTTTAAAGTTCCCCCTTCCCAGCGCCCTGGGCCCCAACCCCTCCTGAGTTCCACACCACTCCCAGCCTGACGGCTACCCGAATTTCTGCACCTTCTGGGCTCCCGGCCCTCGCCTCTGGAAAGACCCCTTCACTGCCAGTAGATTTCTGGCATATAGTGACCCTGTAGGACAGGGTAGGACTGCCTTTGGATTTCCGAGACTAACTCTTTACCCGAAGAGAAAGGCCAGTCTCTCCGGTGAAGCTGGTTTCAGGTGACCGTGTGGTTAGTAGCTCAACATGTAATTAACTGTGCCACCAAGGCTTTTTATCCGCCTTTATTGCGCTCCCTAGCCTTTGCATCTCTCTGTGCCCTCTTGGGCCTGAGCCCCTTCACCCCCTGAGCACTCGGGCCCTCTCAGTGCCGTTCTCTAGGACTCTGGGGCTGCCTCCATGCTGAACAAACCTCCAAACGGCAACCTGCACCCATGGGTTGGTGCGATAGGTCCCGACCATTTGGGGGCATGCCCATTGCTTCTAATCCACTTTTGTTTTCCCTGCGGACCCACAATCGATAGCCGAGAGTCACTAGGCCTGGCCTGACTAGTGCCCTTCCTGGAAGCTGTGGAGCACCTTTATTTCTATTTTAGATATTAGCTCTGATGAACCTTCCTAGCCTGAAGGCAGGGCTCTTGTGAAATGGGAGAGAAGCAAAGGCAGGCCTAGACACTTGGCTACTCAGTCTAGTTCTGCCAGTAAATGTTTTCTTAAAACAACTTTTTAAAGACTTTTTATTTTGATATTTGGGGCTTACACTACCATTGCAAAAGTAGGGCAAAGAATTTCTCTAATTCTTTCATCTGAGTTCCTCAACTCTTGATAATTATCATACTTATTTCACTCAACGTACATGTGTGCATAGGTGTGTATTTCTATATACATCTATTTTTTCAGAAAGACTTGAAAGTAAACTGTTCAGTGCATGCGTTCTAAACACAAGTGCCTTCTCTTACATAACCTCAATACAATGTTGAAAGCCAGGATATCAAACACATATAAGATTACCCGATGTGGAGACCTTATTCATAGATTCCTAATTGTCCTAAAGTCATCATTAATGCACTCAGCCATTTGCATGTATTTTTAGCCTCTTTTAATGAAAACAACTCAGTCTTTGCCTTGTGATCTCGGTGTTTGTGAGAAATCAAGCCAGTTGTTTGAAAACTATTGCTCAATTTAGGCTAGTCTGGCCTTTTCTCAAACTTAGATTCGAGTCATCATGTGCGCAGAAGAGGTGTATGTCTACTTGGGTGTGTCCTTTCAACTGTGCCACCAAGACAAACCTCCATTTCCTCGTGTGCAGTGGGGAATGGTTTTAAGCTGAGCTCCCAGGGCACCTGACCACCTTTAACAATCATCTCGCTTGAGGTTCAGCCTCCTCCCTCTGGAGTTCCTAGCAAACACCATTGAATACTTAGAACCTTAGGACTTACATAAGGATACAAACTTGCTCTATAGATTTCAGAAGAAAAGCTTCTGAACGGTGCTTCCATTTACCTACCTTTGCCAGCAGCCTTTGGAGTTCAGTGCCACAGGGTCAAATAGGATTGACGCCTGCTTGGGTTATAGTGAAGCCTGTGACCAGATCAAGGGAGTTTATGAAAGGATCAGAGAGGAAGGACTGGGATTGGAGCTTGCCCTTAAAAGAAGGCTAGAATCCAGGCTCAAAGGCCGGTACCCCATTTGTAGAGCAGGACACAGCAACCCAGGAGCAAATATATGAAGGTTAAAATCGGGCTCTGCAACGATGGGCTGGCACGGAATTAAATGGTCTCTCTGACCTCCTTGAATATGGCAGTAACTTGAAGGAAGATAGAGCTCTATAGCTCATCAGAGCTCTATTTGTGTTTCTTTTAAAGATGGGAAAGTTGACACGGGGTGCAGGGGTGAGGGTATGTCAAAGTAACAAGTATTTAGAATCTTGACCCCACTGGATTCCTCATCCTCTGTTTTTCTAGTTTTAACCTTGCTTGTCTGGCTGTAGGGAAACCCATTATGAGGAGAGAGTTCAGTTGTATACTGGAATCTCTAATATAAAGACAGGTGTGTAAATACTTTAGAAAGATTTCCAGGAAGGACAGTGTTTACCAACCTAAAAACTTTATGCATCAGAAGGATCTCATTTCATAATGTTAGGTGAGGGAGTAAGTAAATCCGTGTTAAACAATCCGAAGAATGAGACTGGGCTAAATGTCAATATTGGATGTTAGCTAGAAAGTTCATCTTTCTCCCTGAAAGCAGCTGATGATTTTGAACTCCTGGCTGTATACTTAGCAGTCCAACACAACCACTACACCACAGGGGCTCCTTTGCTAAATGACAGTCTTCCTAAAATAGACCCCAGTGACTCTGCCTTCTTTTGCTGTGTTAGCAGAACTTAACTACCTTCACTGGTGACACAAAGTTACTTTGTACATTCGCCCTTGCCCTACAGGCTCCTCAGAAACAAAACCTCCCTGCCATCCAGTTGATTCTAACTCATAGTGACTCGATAGGGCAGAGTAGCACTACCTCTGTGGCTTTCCAAGACTGTAACTTTTTACAAGAGTAGAAACCCTCCTCTTTCTCCCTTGGGATAGCTCCTAGTTTTCAGTTGCTGACATTGTGGTTAGCATTCAACATATAACCCGCTAAACCACCAGGCCTACTAGGACAGTGTATTTACCTGCCTTCTGCTGGGCTCTGAGGGCAGTGCCTTCCATTATTGAATCCAGTTAATGAGCTCTTAGTACCTGGCTTCTGCCTCTTCCACGCTTCAGTTTGACTGCATGAGACGTCTTGTTGAAGCCATCTATGTTGCTCTATAAATTGCCTGGAGGTCAGATGTGGCAGTAGGATCATTAGGAGGCTAGCGAATGTGCTTTGTGGTTACAATGCTGGCAGACTATGAATGCTGGCCCAAAGGTCTTAAGGAGTAAGAGTGACATAGAGTGTTAGAAAACAAACCCTTCTCTCCCATGTGCACAGCTCGTGTCTGGAGTGAATTACTTCTTAGATGTGGAGCTTGGACGAACCACATGTACCAAGTCCCAGCCAAATTTGACTACCTGCCCCTTCCATGACCAGCCACACCTGAAGAAGGTATGTGTGCCTAATATACACGGGACAAATAGTTCACAGGAAAGAGGTGGGGTTGGGGAGTAGCAGTGCATGTGTATGCACATGTGGGTGCATACAAGGGAGTATATGTCTATGAGGCTTTCACATGTAGGTTGCATGTACAAGTGGGAAGAGGCGTTCATATGTGGAGGTGGAACGGTGCTTGTGAGCATCTGATTAACATAAATTCATAAGGGGAAGACTAGCTTGGGAATGGACCAATGTGAGACCATTTCTGGTATTGTCTACTTGAAAGGACATAGCAGCTGCTGAGCAGCTTCTGTAAAGGGAAAAAGAGCAGTACTTACCTCAACTCTTGGCTCATACTGCCTACAGCCACGCTGAGCAGATCTGTGGATATTGAATTCCTGTGAGCACCCTAAGCCATGTGACTCCTTGTGACTGCCTTGGCTCACTGGATAAATGTTTTTCTCTTTCCTGAACTTTGGATGGTGTATGTGGGGTCACAGCCTCGGAAAGAGCTATGCTTCCTTCTTGTCAGCCTTTCTCAGGTCCTTCCTTTTTCAGAGGCCTTTTTCTAGACTCGAATCCCCATCCCTTGGGTTCTTCCAACTAGACCTGTATAGGACGAATCCAAGTGTTGGAAGTGCCTGTGCCCCCGGGCTGTGGAAACACTCCACCTGTGGACTCCTGGCTGAAAGGGCTGTGCTGGGGCAAGACAGAAGTCTTCAAACACATAGGAGTGGCTCCTGCTCTTAGAGTGGTGGGAGGGGACGGGGATGGTCCAGAGTGTTAAGAGACCAGAAAGGAAGAGGACCAAGTGTCCCCATTATTCCTTATCCTGAACTTCTAGATCTATTGGTGAGACGTTTTACATTTAATCATAATACTACTGACTGCTCCTCTCTCTTCTCTTTGCAGAGAGTCCTCTGCTCTTTCCAGGTATACACTGTTCCTTGGATGAATTCAACCTCCTTGACAAAATCCAGTTGCCAGAACGCATAGAGGGTTGCATAGCTGATTACAGTGCTGACTGCCTCTCGCCATGCCCCTTGGGAGTGCAGTTACCTCTGCTTGTGCATCTGAGCCTATAGAGTAGTGATCCTGCCATAGCGAGGCTTGAAGTCTCTTTAGTGTTCCAGTACCAAAAGAAAAGTGAAGGTTTCCTACGTGTTTTGGGAAGAGCTAAGAGTTCAAACCCAGCTCCTTCCTTTTCGTTGCTTTTTAAATGCTCCAGCCTCATGCTGTCCCTGTTCTGCTCGTTTTATTCAATAAAAAGTTGCATCAGCTACTTTCTAGTTGTTTACTGTCTTTGGGAAGGAGACTTAAGAAAGATGGAGACTTACAAGGCACTTCCTGTCCCACTGATGTCTAGAATGCAATGAGGAGGCAAGAACTGCTGTGACCAGGTGTGCATCAAGGATGCTTTGCTGTCATCGCCCTAGA
>NW_022111362.1:4900942-4901987 GCF_000313985.2 Echinops telfairi
TTCCGCTGGTAATCTCACAACCAACCTTTAGGTGGAGCTTTCTTAGCCCAGACTATTTAACCAAAGGATTTAAGGGATGAGAGGGGAACAATACTCATAAGGTGCCTTGGTGTGCATCTGAGGTGTGACCCTGAATACACACTCCTCTGTTGGCTCCTTCAACGACTCAACTACCAGTATCTTGCTTTGTTTTTGTTTTTGTTGCTGTTTTGCTTTTTGTTTTTAATGGTTTGAGGTTAGACGTTCCACCAACAGTCAGATATGGGACATTTTGTATTATCTCAATCAGTTTCATATGCCAAAGGTGGTAGGCCTGCTGGAAAATGAATAAAGTAAGATTTTCACTTATGTGGAAAGTCATCTCAACCATCAAGAACTACTGGGGGCAAAAGATCATATTTGGAAAGTCTTGGACAGAATGGAGGGAAAATAAGGAATGAAAGCCAAAATCATAAAGATCAAGATCAGTCTCTGGTAAGATTAAAACTGATGGAATCAATACTTTTAGTGACCCTTCAGTTCACTCCCATGGCTCAATTTTCGACCAAACAATAGGTTTATAAGGAAGACATTATCACTGGTGAGGTATGCACAACTTAGAGTAATCAACCATTGGAGATTAAAAAAAAAAAGGCAGCATTTACCTGAAGACAAATTTCAGGAGGATTATTCCCTTGCAGGGGATTATCATAAGTGAAATTAAAACAAACTGTGTATAAAATATTGAATGAAAAATATGGTGCTTTGCAAACCTTCACCCAAATTATAATAAAAAGGTAAAAGGAAAATAAGGTAATTCAGAGATATTTGCTGACATAGCGTGGGCTCTTCTTAAGAAAAGAAGCCCTGCTGGCGTAGCAGGCTACATGTTGGATTGCTAACCACAAGGTCTGCAATTTGAAACCAACAGCTGTCTTGTGATAAACATGAGGGTTTCTACTCCTTTAAAGAGAGTCTCAGAAACCAACTTCTGTCATAAAGGGTCACTAATAGTAGAATCAGCACTCAATAGGAGTGAGTTTTCTAGCTTTTCTTAAGGCAGACC
>NW_022111362.1:4902087-4910556 GCF_000313985.2 Echinops telfairi
TGCAATTTGAAACCAACAGCTGTCTTGTGATAAACATGAGGGTTTCTACTCCTTTAAAGAGAGTCTCAGAAACCAACTTCTGTCATAAAGGGTCACTAATAGTAGAATCAGCACTCAATAGGAGTGAGTTTTCTAGCTTTTCTTAAGGCAGACCTTGGATTCTGGTCTACACTAGATAAGAGCCTAGTGTTATTGCTCAAGGGCTCACAGACAAGATTGTTGTATCCTTTGAAGTTGTTCCAAGAAGTCATTGGCACTTCACCTTCTGCATCAGGGAAAATTATCCTTAAGTTTTAAGATGATGCCACTTTGCATGCCCATGAACCTTCTAATCCTGAAAGAAAGTGAAAGGGGGAAGGACAATGTTAGACATCCTGTTAGAAAAGGTTTTTCATCATTTTTTCGTTTTGTTTTTCCAATCCTGAGGCAAAAGTGAAAGAGGAAACTGGAGGCACGCCCACTACCTATGGTGCCAGAAATGAGGAACTGAAGAAACCCCTTGTTGCATGGTCCACTCCTCGGTGGAAGACTCGGCCTCATGACTTGGCTTCTCTGGGTCCAATCAGCCCTGGTGGTGACTCCATGAGGAGGGCAGCATGACCATTTGTTGCATATTTGTATTAATGAGTATTTATAGGCTATGAAACAGAGAAGAAATGAAAGACTGTGTCTTGACACCATGTTAGGAAAGGTCTAAGGGCTTAGCCAATTCCAGGCAGATTCCTGAGCCAAGCTCTGTGTTTCAGTTCCATATCACAATGCCAGGAAGGTTTTTTTCAACATCCCTTTCCCAGTTACTGCCTCTTCAGTATCTGGTCAAGTGAAGCAGCAATGCTGACAATGCCTCTGAGTCTTCAGAATAAGAGAATTGGCTGATAATATAGTCTTCATTCTACTCTCTTCTGTTCTTGCATGGAAAATTTCATATTCTGGTTTTATTCAGGTCAGTTAAAAAGTAATATTAAAAATTCAGACTCCTTAAGAAATCTGTTTTAGAACAGCCAGTGGTAGAAGCAAATGCTAACAATACTGGAAAAGAACTGGAACAAGAGAAACATCACCAGTTTGGACAACTTTGTCACATTCTTTCAGACTGAGTTAACACACTTTCATTCTCAGGTTTACATTTTGAAGTGTGTCAAATAGACATTTCACTTTGATTGCAGGAAGTTTCTCTTCCCTGAAGCCTAAAAAAACAGAACCAAAACTTGCAGCCTTGTTAATTTATCACCTAAAACTGCTCATCTCCTTTACAGCATTGCTAACTTGTTGGGGTTAGCTTGTGTTTTTTTTTCCAGTTAAATCAATGAAAGACTATGTGCTTCCTTAAACTTAACTTCAAGGGATTTCATAGCTAGAAAAAGTAAATATCCAGCTATTATGGGTTGTAAATCCTCACTCGTATACCTACAGATATAATTACATATTGGAATAGGATCATGTTGGTACAGGGAGTGTCTTAGACAAATCCCTTGAAAAATGAGTAGGTGGGAGAGGATGTGTATTGGCTATGAAATTTATCTTGTCAGTTTCTTAGGAATACCATAACAAGATACCTTTTGTCATCCATAGTACATATATTGTTGTTTGGTGACATCCATTCAACTCAGATTCATAAGGGACTTTACATAAAACAGAATGAAAACAATTCCCAGTCCTGCACTATCTTCACAATCGTTATGTTTGAGCCCATTGTTGCAGTCACCATGTCAATCTAGCTCCACCAAGTTTGATGTCCTTTTCCAGGAACTAGTCTCTCTTGATAATATAACCAAAGTATGTGGGTGTGTTACTCCAAGTAGACTAGAGAAACAAATCCACAGAGACTCATACATGTATAAGAAAGAACTTGATATATAAGAGCAATTGAATATTGAGAAAACATCCCAGCCCAGTCCAGATCAAGTCTGATATTAGCCCTTATGTACGATAGCAGTCTATAAATTCCTCTTCAGACTCACACAACACATGCAATGATGCTGAATGCATGAAGATAACAGGTCAGCGGGTGAAAAGTCTTGTGGCTCCAGTGGCAGCAGAAGCAATTCATCTCAGTGTTGGTGTGGGTCTTCACATGGCTCCTCCAGCTCTAGGCCTCTGACTCCATCAGGGTAGCTCAATGTGTCTTGTCAACAGGAACGTCTCACAGAGAGTGTCTATCTGGCCTCCAGGGAGCTATTTATCTCCATCCCATGTCCAAATGAGGTCATCAAACTGTGACCTGATTGACAGGCTAGACTCCACCCCTTCTTCAAGTTGACAGTAGATTATGTAACTGCCACTGAGGGGTACGCCTCCCCACAAAAAAATTTTTTCAAAAGCTCCATTGAGCAGAGCTTTCAGAGTACACATTTTTCCTGCTGGACAAGCATCAAGCAACTCTCTCTGAGTTAATGCACCCAGTGGCCTCACCTGGGAAGGTTTTCTCTTGTCACAGTGAATATTTTGTAAAAGCAGTTTCATTGAACCTCATTTTTTTGTGATGGCCAATTTAAGAGAACAACATGCAGTGGTGAAATTTGTTTCCTGCTCAGGAAAAATGCCACAGAAACTGTGATGATGAACACAGTTTACAAGGACAGCGCTACGGGAAACACTCAAGTGTACAAGTGGTTTTCTCATTTCAAAAAAAGATGAAATGTCAATTGATGACAAGATCATTCTGGACATCTGTCAACTTCCAACATGGATGAAAATGTCAACTTTTAGTGCATTTGGAGTTTTTTTCCACCAGGTCAGACTGTTAAACAAGCTTTCTATTTAGAGGTTCTGAAAATATTGCATAACAGTGTACAACAAAAAAGGCTGATTTGTGGCAGACATGAGACTGATTTTGTCACCACAACAATGCACCTGCTCACACAGCCATCACAGTGTGCCAGTTTTGGGCAAAAACAGCAGGTCTCTCTTGCTCCATTCACCTTGTTCACCTGACCTTGCTCTATGCAACTTCTTTTTGCTTCTGTGAATGAAGAGGAATGTGTTAGTCCAGGTTTACCAGAGAAACATTCATAGACGCTCATATGTTTATAAGTGAGAGTTTTATATGAAAGAGCACCTGTATATTGAGGAAATAACCCAGCATAGTCCAGATCAAGTCCCTAAGTTTGATATTAGCCCATATGTCCAATACTAGTCCATAAATTCCTCTTTAGACTCATGCAGCACAACGCCCACATGGAAGAAGTACACCAGCCTGTGTGATCATGAGGTGTCAATAGGAACAGGCATCAGAAGTTCAAAAATAAACAACCACATCGAGGTGAAGGAGAAGGATCAAAGTAGAGACCCAGAACCCATCTGTGGACAATTGTACATTCCTACACAGAGGGGTCACAAGTGAGAGAAAATATATCCATGATCTCAGTCCTACCTCACAAATCCTGCTAAACTGGTGTATGTATATCAGTACAGATGAGAGATTTTGATATATGGAATTCAGGATAGACAAGCCTCTCAGAAACAGTATTGGAAGTAATGATTCCAGTAGGGTAGGGAAAGGAAAATGGGGCAGGGGGAATGGATAGCAATGATGGTGGAATAACCCCCCTCGAAGGGAACAAGCACCGGATAGTAGGTGTAGGGATTGCAGGGTCAGTGTAAGATATGTATAAATAGTAATAACTATGTATAGTATATTAAGGGTTCACAAAGATGACAGGGTGGGTCAGGGAGAGAATCAAGAGAACCTAATAACAAAGGGCTCTGAAGAAAGATCATGTTTTGAAATTGTTGATGGCAACATTTGTACATGCTTGCTTGATATAATGGATGTATGGATTGTTATAATATATGTAAGAGCCCCC
Source organism: Echinops telfairi (assembly GCF_000313985.2). Classification (NCBI taxonomy): domain Eukaryota; kingdom Metazoa; phylum Chordata; class Mammalia; order Afrosoricida; family Tenrecidae; genus Echinops; species Echinops telfairi. The sequence goes on from NW_022111362.1 coordinate 4,905,894, forward strand.
AATAAAGTTATTTAATTATATGTGTGTGTGTGTGTAGACATATATATGAGATAATTTCTCACCTTAACTCATTTCCATCAATCTATGCTGATTCATAGTGACCCTACAGGGCAGGGTTATACTACCCTTATGAGTTTCTGAAACTGTGACTCTTAATGGAAGTAGAAAGTCCCATCTTTCTCCTGAGGAGAAGCTGGTGATTTTGAACTGCTGACTTTGCAGATCATAGTCTAACATGTAACCACTACACCACCAGTGCTCCAGATAATTACTGTACATATAAAATTAGTAACTTACCCTAGTGCAAGCCCTTGTCATTTCTCCTTAATTATATCTTTCTCTTACACCCATCATTCATTTCTTCATCCTCTTACAAAAGCCCCACATTTCCCAATCTCCCCCTCCAAGGTCTTATTTGGTTCTAATAAATCAATGAATACGTCCTTTTCACATCTCTTGATCAAACACCACTCCCATTATTTTATTGGGAATTCTATTTGGTATAGTAAGAAAAATCAGATGTTGACTAACATCCCAATTCCACTGGCACACCTAGGCAATTTGAGGAAGGTGACACGGATACATATTCTTGGTTTAAGGCTCCACAACAAGACTGAGATAATAAGGTACTGTCGATCACATTTGCTGTGTTGGCCCCATCCAATGTGACTCCACAATGAGGAACATGTTTTGTGTGTACACTGTCTAATATGACAGCCACCAGCCACACATGGTAACTGGGCACATGTCCTGTGACTAGAACTGCAGAGACAGAGCTTGTAATTTACTTAATTTTAATTAAAATTAAAAACTGAAACATTGTAATTTTGTTGTTGTTGTTAAGCCACCAAACCTTTTTTGCTTTGCTAAGAGTATATTTCACTTTAAACATGGTAAATTTAGTGTCTAGACTAAGACATGCTATAAGTGTTAATTACATAATAGATTTTAGAGACTTGGTGTACAAAAAACTGTCTTATTAATAATTTTTCAGTATATACATAGTGAAATAACATTTTGATTGACTGGGTTAAATTAAAATATTAAAATTATTTTAATTGTTTGCATACTTTTTGCATTTGATACTTTAGCTCCTAGAAAATTTTAAATTGTGAGTGTAATTTATGTTATACTTCTAGTGGATAGCATTGGACAACATAGTAACACACTTGAAATACTTCAGCATTAACAACATGTGTATATAGAAACTCTCCAAATCTAAGGGTAGATGTGAGAGCTCAGAGCTCCTGTATCACAAATCTGCACATAAGGGGATTTCATTGGTATAAAAAGTCCCTCATTAGGAAGTGTCAGATGAACTGTTTTATACCTGCCATTATCGGAATCCACCTCTTGTATGTCAGTTTGTCATACTGTGGTGGCTTGTGTTGCTGTAATGCTGGAAGCTTTGCCACTGGTAAAGTCACCCGAAGTGAAGAGGTTTCAGCAGAGCTTCCTGACTAAGAACAGACTACAAAGAAGGAATAGCTATACACTTCAGAGGAAGTAGCCACTGAAACCCTAGTAGATAGCAGCAGAGTATTGTCAGACACCGAAAACCTCATGAATAGCAGCAGAACATTGTCAGAATAGTACCAGAAAATGAGTCCCTTGGGTCAGAGGGCACTCAAAATATGATTGAGGAAGAACTGCCTTTTCAAAGTAGACTCAACCATAAAGATGTTGATGGAGTAAAGCCTGTGGGAATAAAGCCTTAGAGACCTTAATTTCCTGATGGAGCATGACACAAAATGAGGAGAAACAGCTGCACACATCAATTAGTACTCAGAATTTAGAATGCATAAAGTATGAATTCAGGAAAATTGAAAGTTGTCAAAAAATAAAATGGAATCCATATATGTTGACATTCTAGGCATTTGAAAGCTGAAATGCACTGGTATTAGTCATTTTGAAACAGAAACATCAAATGCCTTACTATTGCAGGAATGAAACAATCAAGAGGATTGACCTTACATTCACCATCAAAAAGGACATTTCAAGATCTATCTTGCAGTACAGTGCTATCTGTCATAGGATTATATCTATCCTCATTCAAGGATATCCAATCAACACAAATATTATTCAAATTTATGTCAACCACAAAAGCTAGTAATGGAGAAACTGAAGAATTATACTAACATCTTCCACCTGAACTTAAGTATGCAATCAAAATACATTGATAATTACTGGCGATTGGAATGCAAAAATTGTAAACATAGAGAACGGAACAGTAGTTGGAAAATATGACCTTGGTGATAGAAACAAAGCTGGAGATCACACGATAGAATTTTGCAACACTGTGTTAGGCAGGTTCTCTAGATAAATAAACCCAGGACACTTCTGTATATATAAAAAATTATATAATATATACTTCTGCATATATATAAATATATAATATTATATATACTCATATATAAGTATATTTATAAGTATATTTGTATAAATACAGTATATATTTAATATATAATGTATTACATTGTATATATTTATATAATATGTTTATATAAATATAACATAAATTTATATATGAATATAACAAATTTATATAATACATTTTTATAATATATAATTTTCATATATATTTAACAATTAGTTGTTATATAAGGAATATAAAAACCAATTAATCCACACAGCAGTACAGAGGGTTCAATTCAACTCACTTCCATGGAACAGTTAAAATACATGAAAGTCCTTCAACTCCTGTGAGCTGCTGGGTCCAAGGTCTAGGAAGCAGAAGTGGAGTCCTCCTTCAGGCAAGGCAAGCAGAGTCTGCCCAAAGGGAGCAAACAGTAAGGTGGGTCACCAACAGTCAGTAGCTTGGGAGCTTAGCAAAGCAGGCCCGGATGAGCTATTAAATGCAAGCAATGTAAGGCAACAAGATCCACCAGCCTCAAGCTCAAGCGATGTATGCACAAGCAGTGTGGCAAAGCAGGTCCAAAGGAGCCTCAAGCCTAGCGACATGAACCATGGGTTAGCTTGGCCCATGGTGGTGTAACTCACAGGCTGAAGCAGAGAACTAACTAAAGCAGCAGCATGCTCCAATCACCTGAGAGCAAGACAGAGAAGGTCAGGCCTTCCAGAGCCACTTATCTCTTTGCCCCCCACACCCCTTCAAACTACTACCTGATTAATCCCACATGTTCCTATTGTCCACGTTGGCTCAATTAACCTATCACAGTTCACCACTTGACAACTCGGCACCTATATACAATTCTTTAGCCATATATAATTTCCAGACATTAATGAACTCACACTCAGACCTAACATCACACATCTATCATACATACAAATGAAAACACACTGAATCTAATTTTATCTGGTACGTCATACATGAACAAAGAAAAGACATTCAATAAGCACATATAGAGAAGAAATACTGACAATTACAAACCTTGCTTTTGCAATTGAGCACCTTTTTCTACTACCCATTCTGTATTACCTTTGCCCTCAGCTAGCACCTCAGTTGGCCATAGTTCTTTGCCTGGTGGGGTGACCCAGACCTTCATTCCTGAGGGGTCTGGGTCATTAAACTTACTGTTGAGATTGGGTTGCTGTAGTTTACCATTTATTTTAATCACAGGGAAAGTATCAGAATTGAATCAACAGAGACAGGGTGGGCATGGTTATTGTACTGGATAGCAAGGTTAATCAGAACCTTGTGGTAAGCAGAACAACCTGTCTCATGTGGACTTAGCACTGGCTACTTAGCCACAGTGTCCCTAGGAGTGAAATTCATGGGAAACCTACTAAATATTTATGAGATCTATACAAGCATAACGCTAGATCAGGTGAACAGCAGAATAGGGTGTCACAAACCCTCAATCAATTCCCAAGCCTGAGCTAGTTTACAGATCCACAACCCCTTGAATGAGAGGAAAGCCAGGTCCCTTTGAAGAAGGACCCTGCTATATCACTGTTAGTCTTTTTTCTAGTCTTCCCCAAAGAGACCTGCAGCCTTTCACAAGAGTGACTGTTCACTGGCGGAAATAAAATAATCAAACTTTTCGGGGATTACTAGACACTGGCTCTGAACTGATACTAATTCCAGGAGACCCAAAATGTTCAAAGGTCCACCAGTCAGAGTGGGGCATATGGAGGTCAAGTTTTCAATGGAGTTTTAGCACAGGTATGTCTCACTGTGGGTCCAGTGGGCCCCCAAACCCATCCTGTCTTTATTTCCCCAGTTCCAGAATGTATCCTTGGAGTAGACATACTTAGTAATTGGCAGAACCCCCTTATTGAATCCCTTAAATGTGGGATAAGGGCTATTATGGTAGGAAAGGCCAAGTGGACACCATTAGAACTACCATAGTCTAGGAAAATAGTAAACATTCCTGGAAGGATTGCAGAGATTAGTGCCACCATCAAAGACTTGAAGGATGCACGGGTGGTGATTCCTACCACATCCCCATTTACCTCACTTATTTGACCTGTTTTGATTTTTTTTAACCAAAAAAAGATGGATCTTGGAGAATGACTGTGGATTAATGTAAATTTAACCAGGTGGTGACTCCAATTGCAACTGCCATTCCAGATGTGAATTTATTGCTTGAACAAGTTAATACTTCTCCTGGGACTTGGTATATAACTATTAATTTTGCCAAAGCCTTCTCAATACCAGTCTTGAAAGACCACCAGAGAAGTTTGCCTTCAGCAGGCAGGG
>NW_022111362.1:4911490-4912483 GCF_000313985.2 Echinops telfairi
ATCTATAGTATATCCCACCTCAAGAACATCTCAAAACAAATTTGACATATTGAACACTGTGGTAGTTACATAATATCAATTTGAGACTTATGAGTGAAGGGATGGAGTTTAGCCTGTCAGTCAGGTCGCAGCTTGATGATCTCATTTGGAGTTGCTAAGGAGATGAATAGCTCATTGGAGGTGGGGCACACACTCAGTCCCTGCGAGACGTTCTTGTTGACAAGCCACATGGAGACAGGCTGATGCAGCCAGAGCCTCAGAGCTGGAGAAGCCACATGGAGACCCAGCCAGCGCTGAGATGCTTACACCACCACTAGATCCACAAGGCTTTCCACCCACTGGTCTGTAATCGTCCTGCATTCAGTATCATTTCATATGTTGCATGAGTCTGAAGAGGAATTTATAGATTGGTATCAGACATATGGGCTAATACTGTACTTATTGACTTGATCTGGACTGGTCTAGGATATTTTCTCAATATTCAATTGCTCTTATATATAAACCTCTTTCTTATACACATATGAGTCTCCCTGGATTTGTTTCTCTAGTCTACCTGGGCTAACACAAACACTAATGACAAAAGACCAGAAAGCTGTGGATGACATCAGGAACATCCTACATGAAGAAAGCAAAGGGCCATTTAAAAGACAGGAAAAAGTAAAAGATCAAAGTAATGTCAGAAGAGACTCTGAAACTTGCTGTTAATAGGAGAAAAGCGCTCTAACTGTAGCGGCCTGAGGTGACCTGCCAAAATGGTTCGCTACTCACTCGACCCAGAAAATCCCACAAAATCCTGCAAATCAAGAGGGTGGAACATCCAGGTCCACTTCAAGAACACCCGTGAAACTGCCCAAGCCATCAAAGGCATGCATATCTGGAAAGCCACCAAATACTTGAAAGGCGTGACTGTGCAGGAGCAGTGTGTGCCTTTCCGACGCTACAATGGTGGTGTTGGTAGGTGTGCCCAGGCCAAACAGTGGGGTTGGACCCAGG
>NW_022111362.1:4914182-4915637 GCF_000313985.2 Echinops telfairi
GAGAACTGCTGTACTGATGAATGAATCTTGAAACAGGTGGGGGAAATCAGTCACAAACAACAAAACCAGTATGTTTTCACTTATATGAAACATATATATATTCTTTTGGTCACTTACTCTTGAGTTTATTCCAATTCATGACAACCCCACATGTACAGTGCAGAGCTGCTCCATGGGGTTATTCAGGGCTATGGCTTTCCAGATCACCAGCTCTGTCTTCCAACATGACTCTGGGTGAGTTCAAACTGCCAGTCTTTTGGCTAGTAGTGATACATTTAGCCATTTGTATCACATGGTGAGTCCTAAGCAAATATATAGAAGCTAAAAATTATAAGCTACCCAGCACTTGGCTACTAACTGAAAGCTTGATTGTTTGATCTCACCCAGTGGCTGTGTGGGAGAAACACCTGGAGATCTTCCACAAATATTACAATCAGGAAAACCCTCTGGGACAGTCGACAGTCAGGTGGCTCATTATGAGTAGGAAAACACATGATGGCACCTAACAACAGCAATCAGATATTGAAGGTAGGGGGAAAGGAGATGTTAATGCTTAGGAGGTATTGTGTTTATTTCAATGGAGATGGAATAATCTTGAGTAGGATAGCAAGAATAGCTATGCAACTTGAAGAATATCACTGAATTATGCATGTACAAATTGTTGAATTGGTGTCTTCTTTGTTGTGTATATTTTAACACAATAAAGATGGAAGGGAGGGAAGAAGGAAGGAAGATGTGCTTTATTTTTCTTCGCGACCCAATTAGTTTAGATTAAATTGGGTTAGATTTTATTATATTGAATTAAGTTTTGGTAGGTTAGAGTAAATTATATTCTTTTACCAAACTGAGTTACTCTTATTTACTTTTTATTTCTCACAGGGATGGCATGTTACATCCCATCATCTCTCACTCCCTCTCTCCTAGTTTACTTTCTTTTTTATAACAAACGTCCTTCTTCCCCTAACCTTTGTATATTTGTTAACGAAACCCCACCTTTCTTGATTACCCAAACTTAAGATTATTTTCACGTCTCTGCCTCTTTTCCTTTTTCATTTTCTCATATAAAAGTCTTCAATTTCAATTGAATTCCTGCCCCACTCCCAGTGTTCTAGGCACTGAAGTCTCATGCTTGTGCCAGAAACTATTGTGTAAAGGAGCCATGTCATTCCAGTTACCAGGGTGGAAACTGGGAAAGGGTTTATTTAGAAACCAGCAGGATGAAGACATGCATTTCAAAGAGCTGTTTTTCACTGCCACAAAGCTTCTTGGCTAGGGCCCAAAGGGATCACAGGAAGAGGCAAAGCTAGTTCCTTTTCTCTTCGCTTGAGTGCATCTTTCACCACTCAAGTACAATCACAGTTTTGCAAGGGGGTCCTGATGAAATGTCCATTGAAAATGGGTGTGTAAAAATGTGGTGAAGAAAGCTGATGGTGTCCGGCTATCAAAAGATATAGC
>NW_022111362.1:4927743-4929111 GCF_000313985.2 Echinops telfairi
TATGTCATCTCTTCCCAAGGAGTCTGGTAAATAGCTACTAAGCCATGAAGACCTCTGCTCCCTGCTCTCCATAACATGCATATATGTCTACAGTAGAGCACTGAGTGCTCCCTTAGCTCATAGACTGCCTGCCTGGTGATGAGGACCGGTATAACCATGCCTGGCTCACAAGGGATACTTTGCTAGTAACCAGTAGGCAACACAAATACCATTTTAATGAACACTTAATTTTACCAGGCATCATGCCAATACATACAGTATTTCATGAATTTTCATAACAAATCCATGAGGAAGATGCAAATAATTCCAATTCTGTGGTTGTATAAGCAGAAGACAACACAAAGTAATCTATCAAGAAGTAAACTAAAGTATCATAAAGTAAACTAACAAGAAGTACAGACTCAGATGGGTCCAACTCAAAAGAAATACTCAAACCTCTACCGCCTTCAGTGTTTTTTATAAACTACTGTATATGGATCACAATTATTTTTAAAACACACATCTTTACAAATGACTATTATGATGATATAGTTCTTCAAAATTGGTCAAGATCTCCTTCTGCTCATCACAAAGAAATATTGCCAGGCCATTATCCCAATTCTTTACCCCTTGGCTCACTCTGTGATAATCAACACCCCACCCCACCTGCTCACCCAACCAGTTTCTCCTTCCCTATACACATCAGGAAAAGTGCATGCCTACATCAAGAAAGTATTTCTGGGAAATGGGCAAATATAGCTGTCAGATAACAAGCACAGAATGATGTCCTTAGAAAGTACTAGAGATGTTCCACTAGCAGGGATTCCTCTCAATTCCTCGCAATGAAAAACAAAAACAAAAGAACCCCTAAAAGCTAAGTGAATCCAAGTTTCTTAAAGTGGGAGAGCAGCAACACCTGCTGACAGACTTCCATTTATCATCAACCAGCAGCATGCATCACTTCTGTGAATCCTGCTTCTCCCAGCACAGCCCGGAGGCAACCCAGTCAGCCAAATCTCTTACCTTGCCTGGCGTCTGGAGGATCTGTGGGTATAGCAGACTACATAGGCAACTTGCTGCAGACATTGTCAGTTTATCATTTTCCCCTACCTCTTTTTTCATGCTTTTTTCTCCAGTGCCTAACCCTATGTGCTCTATCACCCCCACACAATACATGAGTACATACAATAACACTACCAAGTGAACAGGAATCCCCACTCACAAGGTATGTGTTTGTTTTTACTTTATTTTCTTTGGCTTTCATACATTTGTTCTATTACAATTTTTTTAATAGTTCTCTTTCACTTATTCCTCTAGTATCTTCTTCTGGTGGGATCCCATCCTCCTCAGAATACACATTTCCCAACAGACAAAAACAAGCAGCCTGAG
>NW_022111362.1:4931450-4933396 GCF_000313985.2 Echinops telfairi
TGAAGAATTACCTATGCCCTTTCGCAGCAAGTAGCAATTTCCGCAGGATGCCACCCTAAATTGGGGACATAATCCCAGACATGAGGAGAACCTCTGAGATCTAGTCACAGAACCCCCACACCAGAGTTCCCTGCAAAGTTGGCTGCCTTGAGCTCATAAGCCTGGGGAGCGGGGTCAGTGGGTAGCCATAAATTTGGGGTAGAGGAAAAAGCAGGAATTTACCTGTGCCAAGTGGCGGTATGGCAGAAAATAAGAAGATTGTCATAGTCCAGGGGGCGAATTCAGTTCCAGTTGGCCCAGGAGAAAACAAGCTCCCTGATAAAGTGGATCTCGCCCTCTGGGGGTCAGCATGACAGCCCCCAAATCAGGACACCTCAGAACCCCAATATAAAAAGAGAGAAAATATATTTTCTTGATAAAAACTTCAAATCCCAGGCTCAGTGTTCAACTCCAAGGAAACTCCTACAAGTTCCTTAACACACATTAGCATAAGAAAGGAACCCATGCTAAGGAATGCCAGAATTTAGCTAGAGTTTTTGGAGGCCTTCAACATAACAAAGACCCTCTGGAACAAGTCTAACTTTCTAACTGAGCACAGAGCCAGAGCCCAGAGCAAGGGAGCCTATTTAATGTAATGCTGTTCTAGCTGGCCAAGGGGAAAAAAGAAGGTAAAAAATACCCTCTGAGCTATTGGGCATCAGCAGTCTAGATAATACAATAAGTCCAGCTACCCTCATAGTGATTCTACACACAGCTAGGGAGGTCCTGCTTGTCCAGGAGCCTTACGCTCCCACTGCTGTAGTGCTACATACAGTACAAGGCAGGAAGACCAGTGAATTCGAGCACTCAATACCACGGTGGGAACTGATGCCTGGAAACTGCTGTGATCTTGCCTTTGAGGGTAATAACACCCAACATCTGTGAGACCCTACACCAAGCTGGCACACCACCCTACTACCTTGAAGGAGTTGGAACTCATCCAGCCCCACAGTCAGGCAATTAAACCTGTTATCTGCTTACCACTCTATTTCTACTTCTTTATTCTCTCACCCTTCTGTCTTTCCCACCACAGTCAGTTTCAATGGGCTAAGACTTGTTTTGGTTTTTGCTCTTCTTCTTTCTTTTTTCTGCTTTTTCTCTCTCTCTTTCCTATCATACACCACTGCTGGCTCCCAGGCCACTACACTTCACTAGGGCAAATCAACCCAAATAGCAAGGAGAACTCCAACCTGCCCTTTGTGGGAGTGCTGCACACCACACAAGGCAGCTGTGACAGCCATCTACAGTGTCCACACTGCTGATGAAACCTCGTAGGGCCTCTAAGATGATCTTACCAACTAGGGCAATTCCATCCAGCTCCACTGGGTCCCTGCATGAAAAGGGCATGCCAACCTGCCATCTTGTGGCAGGGTTTAAAACCCTCCAGCCCCACATTCAGGCTATCATGGATCAGCCACTTCTTTATTCTTTTTTTTCTCCTTCTCTCTTTCTTCTCTCTTTACCGTCACAGTCAATCATAGTGTGCACTGTTCTGTTTTTCCCCTTCTTTTGTTTCCTTTTCTTTCTTTCTTCTCTCTCTCTCTTGGTTCTCATCTCTCTTTCTGTTTTTCTGTTTCTCTCCTCTCCCTCAATTTTCTTCCACATGCCAATCCTGGTTTCCAGCCCCCTACCCTCTGCTTAGGGCAACTCTGCCCACCCAGTGGGGAGAGCTACAGCCTGCTCCCTTTGACAGGACTGAAGATGCCAGGAAGCAGTGCTACATATGGCACAGCACAGGGTTCAGCTAACTCTTCATATTTTTTTCTCTTCACCTTTTTCCTCTTTCTTTTTACTTCGTTCACTTTTTCTTCTTTTCTCTTCTTCTACTTTCTCTTCTCTCTTTCCTGACACAGTCTCAGCAGATTCAATTTCCCTTTTTTTGTTGTTTCATTTTTTTCACTGTTTTT
>NW_022111362.1:4934225-4935657 GCF_000313985.2 Echinops telfairi
AAGAATTGAGAACTACAGACCAATATACCTAATGAACATCAATGCAAAAATCCTTAACAAAATACTGGCCAGTAGAATACAAAAGCATATAAAAAAATAATTTAGCGTGACCAAGTGGGATTCATACCAGGGATGCAGGGATGGTGTAACATATGAAAGACCATTAGTATTATATGCCCCATTGGCAGGAAAAATGATAAGGACTACATGATATATATCGATAGATGTGGAAAAAGCATTCAACAACAGCCAACACCAATTCCTGTTTAAGACACTCAAGAAGATAGGAATAGAAGGAAAATTCCTCAATATTATACAAATTATATATGAAAAGTCAACGTGGTAGTTAATGGGGAAAGATTAAAACAAGTCCACTGAAATAGGGGACCAGACAAAGATGGCCCTTGTCCCGACTCTTATTTAACATCTTACTGGAGGTCCTAGCTAACAACATAAGACAAAGAAAAGACATCAAAGGTGTTCATCTGGGGTAGGAAGAGGCGAAATTATCATTATTCGCAGACTATATGATTCTATACATTCAAAATCCCCTGAACTCCACAAGTGGAGTGTTGGAAGCAATAGAGGAATATGGCAGAGTGACAGGATACAAGATCAACAAACAGAAATCTATCAGTCTGCTATAAACATCAGACAATATCACATAAGAGGCAATTAAAAAGATAGTACCATTTTGAATAGCAAAGCAGAAATTGAAATATCTAGGGATATACCTGAGGAAAATTATAGAACACTATTGCAAGAAGTCAAGAGTGACCTCAAAAATGGGAGAATTTCCCATGCTCATGTATTGGAAGACTCAATATAGTAAAGCTGTCAGTTCTGCCCAAGGCACTATATAACTTTAATGCTATCCTGATATGAATATCACGATCCTTCTTCATCGAATGAGAAAAACTGATTACCAACTTCATATGGAGTGATGAAAATCCCAGAATTAGCAGAAAACTCTTCAAGAAGAAGGATGAAGTGGGAGGGCTTGTTCTACCTGACTTTAACATGTATTATACTGCCACAGTAGTCAAAACAGCGTGGTACTGGTATAGTCAGATATTCAGACCAATGGAAAAGAGCTGAAGTCCCAGAAATAAAAACATCAGCATACAGGCAACTGATTTTTGATAAGGGCCCAAAAATTACCAAATGGGAAACAGATGCCTCCTTCAATAAATGGTGCTGGAAAAAATGGATATCTACCTGCAGAAAAATGAAGCAAGTCCCTTACCTCACTCCATGCACAAGAATAAATTCAAGGTGGATCACACACCTTGAGATAAACCCCCCAAAATTAGAGCCATCAATGAGGGAATTGGGACAAAGCTGAGAACCTTGGAACAGGGAATACATGGGCTTTCAAAAAATAGGGAAGGATACAAATACAGAGGAGTCATAAATAGGCAAGTGGGATATA
>NW_022111362.1:4935888-4936951 GCF_000313985.2 Echinops telfairi
AATTCACCAAAAGAGTAATAAGAGAGCCCACTAAGTGGGAAAACATCTTTAGCAATGGCACATCAGATATAGGCCTTACTTCTAAAATCGACAATACTTTGCAAGCTTACAATAAAAGAAATACTAATTGCCCACTCAGAAGGTGGGCAAAGGACCTGAACAGGCTTTTCACAGGGGCATAAATCTGAATGGTCAATAAACATATGAAAAAATGTTCCTGATCGTTAGCCATAAGAGAAATGCAAATTAAAACAACTATACCATCTAACACCCTCAAAGATAGCCCATCTCAAAAAAATCAGAAAGCAACAAATGTTGGAGGGGTTGTAGGGAGACAGGAACACTCGTCCACTGCTGGTGGACCTGTAGGTATGTACAGCCATTATGGAGATCGATTTTGCGATTTCTAAAAGAGATGGAAATTGAGCTACCATATGACCCAGTAATCCCCCTACTGGGCATATATTCAGAAGGGTAAGAAACAAACCACAGCCAAAAACCTGTCCTCCAATGTTCATCAGGGCACAGTTCAAAATTGCAAAGAGTTGGAAACAACCCAAATTTCCATCAACTGATGAATGGATTAAAATCTGTGGTACATACATACAATGGAGTACTATTATGCATCAATAAAAAGCAGTGAGGAACATATGAAGCACATTGCTGCATAGGAAGAACTCAAGGATATTATGCTAAATGAAGTAAGCCAAGCACAAAGGAGAAGTACAACATGAGTCTGCTGAGGTAAACTTAAAACAAAAATGCAAAGGGGGCATAGGGAAAAAGCTATCGTATACAAACATTCCTTGGGTGAGGTCCAGGTAGTATGGCAGGGGCCAGAACAAATCCAGGGGTACATATGGTAACCTACTAACAAGGATGGGTGGAGATAGAAATGTGTAGCTGGGGAAAAGGGCACTAACCCACCCAGGGTTATATTTATATTTCCACAGGGAAAGTGGGACCAGACTTCAACCCGGTGGTCCAGGATGTAAATGCAGCATGCCTGCATGGAGCGAGGAGCCAGTGGAGGGGTCTGAAGGCCCAGTCCCAATCCCAACTC
>NW_022111362.1:4940178-4944110 GCF_000313985.2 Echinops telfairi
AGGAAAATGAGCTGATTCCGGGAACCCAAGAGGAAAGCGAATTTTGGGAATGATGAGGGCAACAAATGTATAGGTGTGCTTTACACAATTGATCTATGTATTGTGATGTATTGTATGAGCCCCAATAAACTGATTAATAAAAAAAGAAAGAAAAAAAGAAGTAAAAACATAGGCGTGTACATATGTAAATATATTAATACATAAAACTGGACTACTGGCCTATATACAAACATTTATAAGGCAGTACATTGAGGTAGTGGCTGTACTTTGCGGCGCTACTCAAGTTTTCCTGCAACACAAGAACACTTGATTCCAACAATCTGGCAATATGCAATGCCCACCGTCCCAACACAATTGAAAACAAACTAGGTGGATAAGCAAATGTGGTGAAGAAAGCAGAGTTTGCCTGGCTGTTAAAAGGTACAGCATCTGGGGTCTTAAAAACTTGAGAACCAGTAAGCAGCCATCTAGCAGGCAATCAACAAAGCCCACATGAAAGAAGCACACCAGCCTGCATGATAATGAAGTGTTGAGAACAGGCATCAGAAGTTCAAAAATAAACCAGCTCATGGAAGTAAGGAGAGAGTTAAAGACAGAGGCCCAGAGCCCATCTGGGGATAATTGGAAATTTCAACACAGAAGGGCCACACAGAAGAGAAGATACATCCAGGGGGTAGTATAGCATCAAGGAAACACACAACACTTCTCTAGGCCCTTAATCCTTCCTCACCACCCCCAACCCCCCCATTATTATGATCTCAGTCCTACCTTGTAAATCCAGCTATTCTGGCGTGCCTACATCGATACAGATGAGAGATTTCAATTTATGAAATTCAGGATAGACAAACCCCTCAGAAACTGTCCTGGGAGTATGACTTCAGGAGGGCAGGGGAAGGGAAGGGAGTGGGAAACTGATAGGAATGTGGCGAAATAACCCCCCTTGAGGGGGATAAATACCAGGATTGTAGGTGAAAGGATAGAAGGGGCATTTTAAGATATGTATAAATAACAATATATAATATATTAAGAGTTTGCAAGGGTGGCAGGGCAGGGGAGGGAGGGAAAAAGAGGAATTGATATCAAGGGGTTCAAGAACAAAGATAATGTTCTGAAATTGTTGATGGCAATATTTCTACATATATGCTTAATATAATTGACATATGTACTGTTACAATATATGCAAGATTCCCCCAATAAAATGATTTATTAATAAAAAATTAAAATAAAAAATTTTAAAGCACCATCTGAAGGCACTGGGGTGTCATCACGCAGAGCAAGGAAGACTTTGTAGAGGTTCCTCCATTTGAACAAAAGAAAACAATAATGGAAAAGCAAAAACAAAAAAAAGGTAATCAAAGGAATCATGTAGTTAAAACACATTCTAATGGAGAGGAAGTCAAGTAGTTCACAAGAGAGATGGAACTGTCTTAAACTTGTAAAAATCATAATTAACAAAGTAACTTCAACAAAAATGAGGAAGTTTCATCAACAAATTTTTAAAGGACAAGAATAAAGATTTATTAAACAGTAAAAAGTAATAAGAAAGAAAAAATGATGAGAAAACAAGCAAACAAATTGAACTCAACACAGAAACATCTGAGAAAAAATAAACCAATAACAACAAATAAACACAGACTAAATGAATGCACTAGTCAAGAAATGGAATGTAACAGAATATAGATAAGAAAACAGAACCCACCAATTTTCTGATTAAAAGAAATACATTTTAGACATAAAGACCAAAATAGACTAAAAATCCAAGGGTAAAAAAATATATCAAGCTAACGGCAAGTTTTAAAAAGCAAAATGGCAACGTTAATCTCTGATAAAACAGACTTAAAGGAAAAATTCCATCACCAGAGACAAAGAGAGGTACCACTAATGCTTAAAGGAGCAATTGAACAAGAAGATACAACCATAATAAATATTTATATACCTAATGAAAGGCCTTCAAATACATTAGTAAAGCTTTTACACAGTTAAAGAAAGTAATAGATACTACCTCAATACTAGTAGGAGACCTCAATATACCACTCTTAAAGAAAGATAGAAACAAATTTGATAAAGATACAGATTAACTAAATAACACAATTAAATGTGACCTCTTAGATATATATAGGACAATCCATCCAACTAAAGCTCAATATTCATTCTTTTCCAGTTCACAAGGAACATTCTCCAGAATAGACCATATGTTAGGCCATAAAACAAGCCTTCATAAATTTTAAAACAATTTCTCAAATCACAAAACTACAAAATTAGAAATCAACAGGAAGTTCAAGGAAAATCAAATACATAAAAATTGAATAACGCTCTACTTAAAAACTAGTGAGTAGTTGAAGAAATGAGGTTTTCTTAATTCCTTGATGTAATTGAGAATGAAAATAACAACATACCAAAATCTTTGGGATACAGAAAAAGTAATTTATAGCTTAATAGAAAAAGAAGAAAGAACCAAATACAACATCTTAACTCAACATCTTCAACAATTAGAATAAGGGCAGTAAAATACACCTTCAGCCATCATTAGGAAAGAAATAATAAAGATTAGAGCAGAAATAAATGAATCAGAAAACCGGAAAAATAATTAGAAAAAAAAAACAAGGCAAGCAGTTTGTTCTTTGAAGAAAGAAGAAGCAAATATCATAAATAAGAAATGAACACTGCAATATCACAATAGAATCAACTGAAATAAAAAGGATAACACAATACTATAAAGGACTGTACTCCCACAAATTTGAAAATCTAGATGAAATGATAATCTGTTGCACAAGACTTCTTAAGAGTATTGAAAAACAAGGATGTTACTTTGAGGCTTAAGATGTGCCTGACTCAAGCCATGGTCTTTTCTATTGCTCCACATGCATGTGAAGGTTGGACATTGAACAAAGAAGACCAAGAAGAATCTGTGCATTTGAATTATGGTTCTGGGGAAGAATATTGGAAAACCATGGACAAAGGACAAAGTGATCTCTCTTAGAAGTATGGCCAGAATACTCCTTAGAGGGAAGGATGGCAAGACTTCATCTTGCATAGTACTTTGGACATAACACCTGGTAAAGTAGTGGGGACATTTTGCTTGGTTAAACAAAAAAAGAGGAAGGCCCTCAAGAAGATGGATTGACATAATGACTGCAACAATGGGACAAAGCATCGGAACAATTGTGAGAATGGCCCAGGACCTGGCAATATTTTGTTCTGTTGTGCATAGGGTGGCTATGGATTGGAACTGACTTGATAATACTTAACAACAGATGGAATGGGCAGATTTATAGAAACACATGACCTATGTAATTGACACAGACTGAAGTAGAAAAACTCAACAGACCCATAGATCTTTTCTCAAAGTAAAATAGATCAGGTCATTAGAAATTTCAACCACAACAATGAAAATCCATGAGTAGATTGCTTCACTGGGGGATTCTACCAAACATTCAGAGAAGAGTTGACACCAATTTTACAAACTATTCGAGAATACAGAAAAGGATGACAAATTCTTTAATACATTTTATGAAGGTAGAATACTATCATACAAAAACCAGGCAAAAATATACTGATAGAAAGGTACAAGACAAGAGCCTTTATGAATATAGATGAAAAAAATCTCAGCAAAATCCTACCCAATAGAATTCAACAAACAAAATATATCTTGATCAAGTGGGATTCATACTAGGTATGTAAGAAAGTTCAACATTAGAAAAACCATCAATGTATCCACCATATAAAAATACAGGAAAAGAACTACATGATCATTTCAGTTGCTGCAGAAAAGACATTTGACAATATCTGACACTCATTCCTGGTAATAAAAAAAAGTATCAGCAAAATAGGAATGGAGGATCAAGGGAACAACAAGTGATCCAAAATCAATGTCAAGGAGGGTGCGGGAGGCCTTGCAGGGCTGGAGCAAGGGCAATGTAATGGAGAGGAAT
>NW_022111362.1:4945563-4947162 GCF_000313985.2 Echinops telfairi
TGAAGTCAACATATGTACTAAAGTGCTGGACACAGATGACGTATGTACAGATTGTGATGAGTTGTATGAACCCCTAATAAAATGATTATTTAAAAAGAAATAGGAATGGAGGGTAGACAAGTAATATTCTCCAAAAAGGAGAAGGGGAAAGCTATTGGGAGGTTTGATAAGTGGAAATATTGGAAACAAAATAATCACCTGAAATGTAAATATGAAATCCCACTTAACACACAATAAAAAGTTTTTAAAGAAACAAAAATAAATATTTCAATAGTTCAATTGAATTCCTGAGTTATGCAATCATTACTACAATCAATTCCAGTACATTTCTTCTACCTTGTACTCATTGTTAGCTCCCCATTTCTTGCTGGAATTCGCTATGATGTCCCTTTGAATGTATGGATTCAGTTGTTGTCCCTATAGATTTACCTAATATGGATTTCATGTACAGAAAATCATACAAAATCAAGCAGAATACAAACATGCCAGCACAATGACACAATGAAACAGAAAAACTTCAGTAGATAACAAAGTACAAACTATTACAAACTGGAGCAATTATACATTGGATCAAGAAGGGGATCACTGCCAGGTGTTACATTGTGACGTGACTACAGCTGCAGTAATCCACCATGAAATGTACTCTGTTTGGTACCAAGACCTTTTCCATTTCTGGTCCATAGTTAGAGAGGATGCAAGAGTGATTAATCCACTTGGGGGACCCTGCTTTCACTCTCACACAGAGCCCTCTGCAAATCAACTGGTCAGAATTTAAGCTCTAATGCCATTCTCTCCTCCAGGTTTTGATTTTATTGTTTACAATTCCTGAACCACACATGCTTGTGTACTTCTTCTATGTGAATTTATCTGATGCCTCATTTAGATCTCTGCCTGTTTTGAAACAAGTCTTTAAGATCTCAGATGCTATTCTTTTAATAATCTGGTACCAACTGCTTTCTTCACCAGATCTTGCTACAGCACGCATATCTTCAGTAATCACTTTATGAGAGGCTGGTCTTGTGCAGGACCCAGTCATAAGAGCTAAATGTTCTTAAAGTGGGGCTACAGTTAAGGGTAAACTCAAAATCCATTCAAATATCTATCATTTATATACGGTCCTAGCTCATGTTAAAAACATCATATTATTTTATTGAAGAACATTATCAATTATTTTCATGGGGCATATGGCAGTTCTATTAATATTACCACAAATGTATCTGCTGTTATAGAATTTAAAATACTGTCAAGAGTAAGAACGTATACATGTATAGGACAGGTTTTTTAGACCATAATACATGAATTGTTGATTTGTACAGATTAACAATTTAGGTGACTAGATACCATTTACATTTACATTGAGGGTTGGAGATAGGGGAAAACTCTCATGATTGCTCTTTCACAAAGGCAAAAAGAGTCATTTCAAGATTAGGCACATGCGAGTACTTCAATCTCTTAAATTTGTTTAAGATATGTTTAAGATAAAGTCCAGTTCACTTAGTGGGAGTTCCAAATTGAATTCTGTTGTAGTGTTTGAGGGATGTTGTGTTTCTCTAAAGAACAGAGTATAAAGTCCTGGTGGTCTATAGTATATTGTCTGGG
>NW_022111362.1:4947606-4949537 GCF_000313985.2 Echinops telfairi
CTACAATTAATTGCTAAGGAAACTGGAATCGAAGATTAGATGACTTGAGAGCAGGGGTTTGCCTTTGTCTTGTTGTTAATTTTTTTGTAGTGGTCTCATACAATATTTATCCTTCACTCAGCATTATGGTTTCTAGGTCCACCTATATCATGAGATATTGCAGCTTCATCACTGTTGTTTTAGGAACGCATAATATTTTATTGTGTAAAAAACTGCTCTACTCATACTTCTACTAAGGGTATTTGGACTGTTCTCAGCTTCTTGCTATTGTGAACTGTGTTGCAATAAACACATCTGTTCATGCTTTGTCTCTTACATCTTGGGGCTATATGTGCAGTTGTGGTACTATGGGATTGTATAGGATTTCCATTTACAATTGTTTTAGATCACACCATATCCCCTTCCATAGAGCTTATACATACTTACAAGTTTACAAGTCCACAAGCAGTGTATAGGAGTTCCAGTTTCTCCAAATCCTCTTCATTATTTGTTATGTTTTTTTAAAAATTGGCCAATCATTGTGAGTGTAAGGTGGTATTGCAACATAGTTTTGATTTGCATCTCCTAGATCCATGATCATGAGAATTTTTTCATGTGTTTGTTAGCAATTGAGTGTGAACTGTCTGATCATGTCTTTTCCCCACTTTTTAATTGGATCATTTGTTAATCTCTTATTAAAGTGTTGTAGAATTCTGTTGATTTTGGTAATTAGGCCTTTGTCCGATGGGTCATTTCTAAAAAATATTTCCCAATCTGTGGACTCTCATTTCACTCTTTTGATGAAGTCCTTTAATGTAGAAACTGTTTTATTTTTAGTAGGTCTCAGTCACCTAGTTTATCTTCCACGGTGTGTGCTTCCTTTATTATACTTGGTGGTCTGTGTGTGGCTTGCAGTATTGCCCTTAAGTTTGTCCCAATGTTTCCACTGATGATCCTTAGACATATGGGTTTTATGTTTAGGTCTTCAATCCATGTTGAGTTTGGTTTTGTGCATGGGGAGAGAGGTGAGTTCTGTTTCATTCTTCTCAAGATGGAGACTCAATTTTTCAAACACCATTCTTGGAGGAGAGTCTGGTCCTTTGTAAAAGATCAATTGCCTGTAGATGGATACATTTACTTCTGGGTTTTCTATTCTGTTCCACTGGTCTATATATCTATTATCATACCAAGACAAGGCTATTTTGAGTACTGTGGCTACATAGTAGGTTCTAAAGTGAGGTAATGCTAGGCCTCCTACTTTGTTTTTCTTTTTAAGAAGTTCTTTGCTTATCCTGGCCTTTTCCCTGTGAAATTGGTAATTCGTTTTTCCATTTCTTTAAAGAATTAAATTGGAATTTGGGTAGGAATTGCATTATATCTATATATTGCTTTACGTCGCTTTTTTAGGTACCAATGAGTTTGTACCAATCCATTGCAACCTTGTGAATAACAGAGAAAAAAAAACACTGCACAGTCCTGGGCCATCCTTACAATTGTTCCTATGCCTGAGCCCATTGTTGGAGCCAGGGTGTCAATCCATATCCTTGAGGACTTTCTTTTTCACTGCCCCTCCATTTTGTCAAGTATAATGCCCTCCTGACAATATGTTCCAAGCATGTGATGCAAAGTCTTGCCATCCTCCCCTCTAAGGAGCACTCTGGCCATACTTCTTCCAAGACAGATTGGTTTTTCCAGTTAGCAGCCCCCGGTTCTTTCAGTGTTCTTCTTGAGCACCACAATTCAAATGCATCAATTCTTCTTCAATATCCAACTTTCACAAGCATATGAGACAAATGAAAGTATCATGGTTTGTATCAGACCAACCTTAGTCCTCAAAGTAACATCCTTGCTTTTCAATACTCTAAAGAGATCTTGTGCAGCAGATTTACCCAATACAATACATAATTTGATCTCTTGACTCTTCCTTTCATGAGCATTGATTATGGGTCCAA
>NW_022111362.1:4950965-4972024 GCF_000313985.2 Echinops telfairi
ACCGATATCATTCTATAGTCTGAGCCTTCTGTTTGTGTCACCTTTCTTTGGAATGGGCACAAATATGGATCTCTTCCAGTCAGTTGGCCAGGTAACTACCTTCGAAATTTCCTGGCATAGATGAATGAGTGCTTCCAGTTCTTCTATAGCTTTCTGAAACACTTCATTGGGTATTCTGTCAATTCTTGGAGTCTTGTTTTTGGCTAATGCATTCAATACCATTTTAACTTCTTCCTTCAGTATCATTGCTTCTTGATCCTATGCTACCTCCTGAAATGGTGGAATGCCAACTAGTTCTTTTTGGTGCAGTAACTGTACATTCTTTGCCTCATCTCTTGATGCTTCCTGAAACATTCAATATTTTGTCTATAGAATCTTTCAAAATTTCATTTTGAGGGTTGAATTTTTTCTTCATTCTTTCAGTTTCAGATAGGCTAATTCTAGAACCTTGCACATTTCATTATACTATTTGGCTTTGTCTTCTTGAGTTGCCCGTTGAAATTTTCTATTCAAACTCCTTGACTTCATCCTTTTTTCCATTTGCTTTAGCTTCTCAATGATTAATACCAAGTTTCAAAATCTTTTCTGATGTTGACTTTAATCTTTTCTTTCTTTCCTATTTTTTAATGATCTTTTTCTTTCTTCATGAATGATGGTCTTAATGTCCTCTGATGGCTCATCAGGTGTTCTGTAATTAGTGTTCAATGTGTCAAACCTGTTCTTAAGATGTTCTCAAAATTCAGGTGGGATAGACTGAAGGTCATATTTTGGCTCCGGTGGACTTATATTCATTTTCGTCAGCTTTATCCTGAACTTACATATTATCAACTGATAGTCTGTTCCACAGTTGGTCTGGTTTTAGCTGCTGATATTGAACTTCTCCAGTGTCTCTTCCCACAGAGGCTGTCAATTTAATTTCTGTGTATTCCATCTGGGGAAGTTCTGTGTATGGTCCCTTTTGAATTGTTGAAAAAGCTATTTGATATGAATGAGTTATTGATCTTGCAAAATTTTATCAGCTTCCTTTCTATCACGATGTCCATATTTTCCAACTATTGTTCTTTCTTCTTTGTTTCCAGCTTTTGCATTCCACTCACCAGCAACAATTAATGCATCGTTAGCTTTGTGGTTGGTGCATAAAGCTAAATAATAGTTGTATTGATTGGATTTCCTTGAAGCTGGATAGATATAATCTGATTACATATAGTGTTGTCTTTCATGATAGACTTAACAAGATCCTTTCTGACAATGAATGCCAAGCCATTTCTCTTGATTGTGTTATTCCCAGCATAGTAAATCATATGTTTTACTGATTCAAAATGGCCAATATCAGTCCATTTCAACTCAAATGCCTAGGATATTGATTTCATGCTTTCCATTTCATTTTTGACCACTTCCAACTTCCCTAAATTCATACTTTGCATATTCCAAGTTCCAATTATTAGAAGATTTTTGCAGCTGTTTCTCTTTACCTTGAGTCATGCCTTATCAGCAATTGAAGAGCCCTAAGTCTCCACTCCCACAGACTTTACCAGACTCATATCACCATGGTTGACTCCCTCCAAAAAATCAGCTCCTCTTCAGTTACATTTCAGATGGACTAAAGAGGTCCATCTGCCAGCAGTATCTCCAACAATGTACTACTTCCTTGGCTTAGGCTTTCAGTATTTGAAAATGCTTTGAGGCTAGGCATAAGGTTTTCAGCGGCTTTTTCCTCAGACGTGGGGAGTCAAGTTCTTCTTCAATGTCTGGTCTTAGTCTGGAAGTTCTGCTGAAACCAGTTCACTTTGGTGACCTTGCTGGCATTTGAAATACCAGTGACATACTTCCAGCATCACAGCAACACACAAGTCACCACAGTTTGACAAACTGACAGACAAGTGGTGGAAATGGAAATGTAGCACTTAGCTGTTAATACATTTTATCCTATGTTGGCAGAGAACATTCGAAGATGTGCTTGTTTTTAAGTGCTTGCAAGTTGGCTCTACCACATAACAACTTCATGGACAACAGAATGAAACACTATGGGTCTTCCACCATCCTCAACCTTTTTTAATAATTTAGTCCATATTACAGTAATGGTGTCAAAGTATTTCCTTGGGAGTTTTCCTCTTTTGCAGATCCTCTACTTTACCAAGCATGATGTCTTTTTTAAAGGACTGGTCTTTCCATATAACATGTTCAAAGTACCAGAGATGAAGTCTTAACATCCTAATTTTAAGAAGCAGTCTGAAAATAATACTTCCAAAATAGATTTGTTTGTTCTTCTGGAAGTCCGTGGTACTTTAAATAATCTTTGCCAACACCATAACTGAAACACATCCATGTCCTATGGTTTTCCTCACTCACTGTCCAGCTTTCCTATGCATGTGAGGTCATTGAAAATATCATGACTTGGATCAGGTGCATCCTACAGACATCTTTTCTCTTATGTCACCAATTTGCCTAATGAAATACATCCTTTGATTTCTTAACTATTGTTTATATGAGCATTGATTATGGATCCAAGAAAAATTAAATCCTCAACAGTTTCAGTCTTTACTTTGTCTATCATGATTTCATCTCTTGGTTCAGTTGTGAGGATTTTTGTTTTATTAACATTGAGTTGTAATCTGTAGTGAGGCTGCAGTTCTTATTTCCTCATAAGGGCTTCGATTTCTCTTCACACTTCAACAAAAAGAATTGGTTGATGCTCACTCATTACAGGATGTATCATATGATTAAGACTAATTGTACTGAAGGAAGAATTTTAAGCTGCCACACTGGCAGCATTTTTGAAAAATGAGACTCACAACTTTATGGAATATCAATTGATTTCAACAGATTGATGCAACAATGGATGCGCTCACTCATTTATGCCAGGAAATTTGGACGACAACCTCCTGAGCTACTGGATAACAAAATAGAAGAGATCTTTATTTGTTCCCATTCTAAAGGAAGATGAATCAATTGATTATTGAAATTATAGAACATTATCATTATCACTAATATCACAGGCAAGTAAATTTTTGCTGAAGATAATTTTAAAAATGATTGCAACAGTACCTCCAGACAGGGAGCTGACAGAGTTTCTAGGCAAATTTAAAAGAGGATGAGAAGTAAGCAAAATCATTACTATGTCAGATGAGTCAGGACTCAAAGCAGAGAATACCAGTAAGATGTTTATCAATGTTGTTTTTTACAACCATGCAAAGGATTTCAACTTTAGATTATAACAAATGAGTGATATTCTGTGGAATGAGAAATCTAGAACACTTGCTTATGTGCGTCTTTTTTCCCAACAGTTTATGTTAATTAGGTGAAGGTTTACAGGCCAGATCATAGTTTTATATTCAACATTCCGATTCAACTCGTCCATTGCAGTCCCCTCCATGGGCCTTCTACCTACCCACTTCCTCTTTGTGTTTCTGGGGTCTGTTCCTCCTGCTTTCGTAACTCTCTGAACTCTGCCCTTGGGTAAATGCTGCCCTTTTTGTTTCAAATGATTGAATGTTCTAATACAGAGGTGAATTCAGTTCCAAACCTAAAGGGTCCTGTTGGCAGTCTTAAGGGTCCCACCAATCTCTAGCGGCAGCAATCTCTTGGCCAGCAAGCCTAGTCTATTTTATGATTTTGAGTTCTGCGTCACATCCCACCCCACCACCCCGCCCCACTCTATGCAAGGAATGTGATCCTTTTCAAAGCAGTTGGTAGCAGTAGTTGGGCATCATTTAGTTTCTCTGGTATCCGTTTTGTGGAAACTGTTATTGGCCTGGTTCATGAGTTCACTGGACAATTATGTTTCCCCGTGTCTTTAGATTTCCTCACTCTTCTTCCCTCGGAAAGGGGAGAGACCAGGAGTTGTACCTTCGATGACTGACTGCCCAGGAGCGTTTAAGACTTCAGTTTCTACTCACCAAATTGAGACGTGGAACATTGCCTTTGTGAACTATGTTATGCCAATTGGTGTCCCAAGACTAGTCCTCATGCCACGGCACTGGTGCCCAGTAGATCTGAACAGCCACCCTGGCAGGTAGCAGGCCAGGGTCTGTCTCACTGCACCATCAGGGCTCCTTTTACCAGATAACTCGTGAACTTCAAAGAACCAAAAGACCAAACTCACTACCACCACGAGAACCGTAAATAACCCGCTTTCTCAGTGGCAAGTTGGGTACCACGTGCCTACAAGCCCACGTGCCTAGCCAAGCCTGACTGCCGTTCCTAGACCTGTCTCCCTCTCCCCACCCCCGCCCCCAGATCCCACCGCCCCGCGTTCCACCCCTCCCGACGCGCACCGCGGCGTGCTGCGCGGGGCGGTCTCCGGAAGCCTGTTGCCAAACACAAAGGACGCCGCCCGGCGCGGGGGTGGAGCGATGGGCGCCCCCTGAGGCCTAAACCTGCCCCCGGGCCGGCGCGCGGCGAGCGGGAGAAGTGGGCTCCGCAGGTACATGGGGTCGGGGCTGGGATTCCAGGGGCGCAGCCCTTCGGTGGCTGCAAGGGTAGGCCGGGGGGCGTGCGCATCTCCTCGGGGTGGGCGCCCTGGCCGTGGGCGCCCCGGAGGGAAGCGCGCGTCCGGGGTCCGGGGAGTCGGCAGGTAGGCTGGGAAGTGTCGAGCCCCCAGGCCTCTTCGCCAAGCCGCCCGGCCGCCGGGTGCTCGGTGTGCCCAGTGCCGGGGCCCGTACGCCGCCTGGCATCTTCGGCTCGC
Organism: Echinops telfairi; assembly: GCF_000313985.2. Classification (NCBI taxonomy): domain Eukaryota; kingdom Metazoa; phylum Chordata; class Mammalia; order Afrosoricida; family Tenrecidae; genus Echinops; species Echinops telfairi. The sequence continues at coordinate 4,955,650 of NW_022111362.1, forward strand.
CTTCGTGCACAGCTAGAGTGGCTTCTCCCGGGATGGGGGCCAAGTAAGTTAGTCTTACTTTGTGCGGCAAGTCTAACACGGTGTCCTGTACCTCCCTCTTCCTCCCCCCCCCCGACATTCTGGAGGCCTGAAGGCTAGGGTGTCATTGAAAAATAACCTTGCTGAGGGTAGCTTGGTGGCTTGCCGTGGGTAGTGTTTAAAATGTACCTGATCCCCTGGATTCGCTGCTGCTTGATCAGATCGTGAAAAAAAAAATAGGCCTTAAAATACCGCCTGAGTTAAAAGTGTGTGCTGTTGGAAATAGAGTTCGCAATTCCAAGACAGTGTTGGGAAACTGACTCCTCCGTAAAAGCACTACCAGGGCCCCTCGATAATCTGTGGTTTTCTAGGTGTCCTGCTGTAAAGTGCCAGGTTTTTTTTAGTTTTTGACCCCACGCGTCCAGTCTCTTCACTGTTCCCCTGTCACCTGGAACAGGGAATTGACCCTCTGAGAATGAGTGTTGAATTCCACAGACGGAATCCCCTATAAATAATGATTGTACTACACATGGGAAACTTTTTAAGACTAACTTGATGTGTTGTAATAAGATTTTGCACTTCAGGATATTATTTGAAGTAAGGGATAAGAGGATATATGTTGTTAGTTTTCTCCATTCTACTCTTTATTTACAGAGGTCCTCTGCCTTTTAAATGTGCTCAGTCCCAAATCCCAAATAGGGAAACCAGTGTTTACATCTTCCAGAGAGTCAAATAATGACAAAGAGCACAGAATTCTTCTGGGAAGGGCTAGAGAGATGGAAATACTGCCCTCAGAAGTAGTTGGAAGATTGTCAAGAAAGAATAGCTTCACATTTTGATACTTATGTTTATTTACCCTCATAAGCCCATGCATATGTGAACTAGAACCCTCTAACAATACTTTTTGCTGAACCCACTGTCATTATGTCAATTGTGATTCCTAGTGACCCTATATACAGGACTTCCGAGATTGTAAACCTTTATGGAATCTTCAAGGTGCAATAGTGGATTTGAACCACTGATCTCTGTGGTACCGGCCCTACACCTAACTCACAGTGCCATCAGAGCGCTTTTACCCACATATATGCACTAGCATCAGTAAATTCCAACTCACAGTAGTAATACTACAGGGTAGAGTAGAATTCTTGGAGGTTTTGGAAGCCATAAATCTTTATGGGAACAAATGGCCTCTTCTTTTACAGAACAGCTAATGGATTATTTGGAATCACTGACCCTTTTTGTTAGCAATCCAAAGAATTATCTCCTACATCATCAGGGCGGCTTTTACTCACATGTACTTACTCTAGAATTTTCTCCCAGTCTCTTGGTTATCTTTTTATTTGGGTGACAAATTCCTTCTGTTAACTCACTACTATGGAGTTAATTCTGACTCATAGCGCCCCTTTAATTTTGAGGTGATTCCATTTACCTATTTTACTCTTTGTTGCCTTTCAAGAAATTTTTACTGAGCACTAAATCTTGAAGCAACACCCCACAGTTATTTTCTAAGAGTTTCATGGTTTTGAGTCATACACTGAAGTCTTTGACCCATTTTGAGATTTTGTACATGGTGTGAGGTAAGATCTATCTTTATTCTTTGCATGTGTCAATACAGTTGTTCCAGTTCTATTTATTAAAGAGACTGAACTCCCCCTCCCCCTTCACTGGAGTTAGCAATGCTGTTAATTAGTTGATGGTAGATGTGTACATTTAACTGGGTTTTCACTTTTATGCCACTAGTTGTCTATCTGATACTAGTTACAAGCTGCTTTAAACACTGTAGCTTTCTTATATGATTTTGTATCAGGAAACAAGAGCCCTCCTACACTATTCTTCTTTTACAAGTTTACTTTTGCTATTTGTAGTCAGTCAGTCCTTTACAGTTCCATATAAATTTGAGGATGATTTTTTTTTGACTTCTGAAAAGGCCATTGGAATTTTATGGTGGTTATATTGAATATCTAAATTGCTTTAGGTAATATTGACACTATTAAGTCTACTGATCCATCGGCATGAAATGGGCTTTCATTTATTTAGGTCATCTGTAGTGTCTCCTGGTAATGTTTTACTGTGTTTGTGTCCTGCACCATTGTTTGCGTGTATTGGGAAAGCAGGCTGCATAATAAACCTCTCACATTTTCCATGAGTGTTTCATGTGTGCATTGTAACCTTTGGGTTTAAGAATTTTAATTTTGTCAAAATAGTACACTCAATCATTTAAAATTCAAATGTTCAAGAGGTACAGGTAGTCTCCAACTTACAAATATTCAAATTATGATGAACTACACTTAATGGATGTTTGGTGTTTGTTTTGTTTGTGGTATACGTTATTGTTAGGAATATGTACTGTATATAATGCTGCAGTATATTTAGCTGATGTTATTCTTTGCAAATATTCATTCACAGATGCTCAGTATTTTGGTTTACTGTTCAAAACACTGATGTATAGCAGGCTATGGCAATAATCATGAAAGCTACAAAAAACAGGTATTTTACTTATATCAGAACCCACTTATGTTGGAGTTTTGGGAATAGAAACCCATTATAGGTTACGGATTACCCGTATATTGAAAATAGCAAGCCACTGTTTCTGTTTCTTTTCGTTGCATCCCACTTTGATTATTATAAACTTTTCCTCTTAATACCTTTATAGAAAAGAGACACTAAGCAATCAATATTTTAAAAAAACAATTTAAAATAATTTCCTTTAATATATAAAGAATATACACAACACACAAAAAAGTCCAATCAAGTTCTCACTTTCAGAGACAACGAAGGTGCATTCAAGGTTTAGGGGAGAGTAAAAAAACCAAACAAACCAGTTGTTTCTCAGTACTCAGGGAAAGGTGATGTAGGATACAGAAGGACACAGAGCATGATTGGGCCCGGGTTGCTTTTCGTCCTGGGGTCAAGCAGGGCCTAGTTCTCCCCCAAGGGAAAGTGCTGGTTTTCCCTGTAATGGCCCTGACTTTGCTCCCATGCTCACCCTCCAGTTTTCCGAAGTCATCCAGCTCTGAGGAGGAGCCCTTCTTGTCCTAGCTTGTGGCCGCCAGGTCGGGGTACCAGAGGAGTTGTCATTCTGCAGGATAGTTAGTGGGGGTCTCCCTAGGACCTTGCTATTTGGTTTCTACCTATTATATTTGAAACCTGAAGATTGGGGAGTCTCAGGGCCTCTCCAGGGCTTGTCTGAACCCTGTGGGCTGTTCTGCTTCCACTGTGGAAAACACCTGTTTGGAGAGGAGTACAGTGTGGCTCAGAGATGGTATCCAATCCCCAGGAGATAATTGGGTGTCCAGAGGCAAGTCTAATTTAGGAGATGATGTTATGTCCAGGGGCAGAGCAGACTCTGGGGAAAGATTTTATTTGGGAACTGACATCACTCAGCTGCTTCACAAGTGGGCCTGGAAGTTCAGGTGTCTGTCTGCACAAGGCCAAGTGTAGGAGAGCTGGCATTGGAGACCTGCATCATATTAGGCCCCTCCAGCTGTATTCATAATGGTAGGCCTGTCTGTGGAGAGCTCTCTGCCTGTTAGGACCACCAGCTAGGACATCTTTGGGCTCTAACTCTGCCCTATCTCCAGGCCCCTGGCCTCAGGCAGACATTCCAGGGAGGAAGTTAAAGTCCTTAGACCTTCAGTCTACTCTACACAGACGTGAGAATGTGGAAAATAAATTCTCAAAGTAGGGATGGTAGAGAGCAGGAGAGCTTACTCTGGGCCAAGTGAGGCTGAGGCCCAACAATTCAGTACTCTACTCCTCCACGCCTGGCCCAGAGTACCTAGATGGGAGTGCCCAAGATAACGGCACAAGGGTCCAATACTTGTGCAGTGGAAACCATACAAGTGACTAGGATGTCCTTGGCTAAGGTCATCTCTACCAGGAAAAATGGGCTGGAGTTGGGCCTAACTCATAGTGAGGTTGCCTGCAAGAAGCGACTCAGGTCTTAGCCCCTACTGTGACCATGTCCGAATTTAACCCCAGATCACCCAGTTTTCCTAGTTTCCAGTCCAGGAATCTCCCAGCCTTTGTGCTAGAGGGCTCTGCTGAGATAATGACTAGTGCAGCTGACAAAGAGGGACCTTCTGGAATTTCTAATCATTGAAATCTCTTACTGGACCCCAAGGCTATCTTTTGTTTCTAGGCTTACACTTCCCCCTTCGCCCTAGGCTTACATTTTTAAATAAAGCATTAAACAGTGATTTTTGTGGTTTTTGCTTTTTTTTTTTTTAAGAAAGTGACCGTGTCAGAGTATGTACTTTTATATCTTATTTAAATATGATTTCATTTTTCCTTGTAATAACTTTATTACACTTAAAGCACACGTGTCTTGAAAAGATGTTATGGTTATGTGCCATCAAATCAGTTCTGACCTATAGAAACCTCTGCACAACAGAACAAAGCACTGCCTGGTCCTGTGCCATCCTCACACTTAGTCTTATGCGTGAGTCCATTTTTGCAACCACTGTGTCAATCTGTCTCCTTCCTCTTTTTCCTGCCCCTCCAGTTTACCAAACATAATGCCCTTCTCCAGGGATAGGTCTCTTCTGAAAACATGTCCAAAGTATGTGAGACAAAGGCTTACCATCTTTGCTTCTAAGGAGCACTTTAGCCGTATTTCTTCCAAGACAAATCAATTTGTCCTTTTAGCAGCCCATGGTACTTTCAGTATGTATCTCTAGCACCACAATTCCAATGTATCATTTTTTCAATTAAAAAGATAGTTATAATTTTACATCTGACCTGAGGTTAAGAAATGAGAGTGCAAGACATCTGGCTACAAATCAGAAGAGCACAATAGATTTGAAAATTATTTATAAATATTGTATCATTATTGTTTTTAAGAAGAAATAGTTTCCTGGTGGAAATGGCTAGCAGAAAAGGCTGAAATCATCTTATCGAATAAATATTACCATGTGCTATGTTAAAAGCAAACACCAGTGGCTGAGACAATTCCAACTCATGGTGACCCAATATGTGTCTGAATAGAACTGTACTCCATCAACTTTTTAAGGCTAATTTATTTTGGAAGTAAATTGTAAGGCCTGACAAGATGTCTCTGGGTGGATCCAACCTCCAAACTTTTGATGAGCAACCAAGCATATTAGCTATCTGCACCATCCATGTACTTGTAGAAATTTAAACAGGAATAAGGCAAAGTCCCAGTCATCAGGGGTGGGGGGTGGGGGGTGGCGGAATAGTAAAAATAATTATGGTACACTATGGTAAGAACAATAATAAAGGTGCATAATCAGGACTCCAGGAAAGAAGGATAGAAATGAGGCTTTTAATTTGAAAGATGAAGGTTAAGAAAACTCAGAAGGGAATTCTAGATTGAGAATCAACTTGTATATAAGAAACACATTGGAGAGAGCAAAGTATCTTAAGTCTTATACATACTACTTTATGATTGGGCTGGGGAGGAAGGAGTGGGCCACGAAGAGACTGAGGGATTGAGAGGAGCTAGATTTTCAAAGGTCTTACAGGTCGTACTAAGAAGTTCGCCCTTATCATCTAGATCAGAATCCCCAAACCCATTGTCATAAAGTTGATTCTAACTCATATTGGCCTTAAAGGGCCCAGTAAAGCTACTCCACAGGGGTCCTTTCATTTTCCCCTTTTTAGTTACAAATTAGGTAGGGGTTTACATTTCAGATCATCAGCTTTGTATTCAACACTTTAAGCCACTCATCAAATCCTCCAATAGTTTATTCCTCGCCCAGTCCTTGCTTTCTTGTTTCCCTCTTGAGGACAGCTGTCTTTCATTTCACACAAGTTAACACTTGCCAACAGTCTAGGCCATTGCTGTATCTTCCAAATCCTTGTCCTCCCTCCACTTGGCAAATTCCTCTGACATGAAAGTTTTAAACTTTTATTCCCCCTTTAACAGTGGTCTAATATTATTTTTCTTTTTGTGATTCCCTCAGCATAATGTTCTCCAGGCCCATCTATACCATGAAGTGCTTCATAGCTTTGTCATTGTTTTTTATCCATACGTAATATTCCATTGTGTGTCTGTACTGAAGTTTCTTTATTCATTGCTCTACTAGTGGGAATTTAAGTTGTTTCCATTTTCTTTCTTTTTTTAAAAAATCATTTCATTGGGGGCTGGTACAGTTCTTACCACAATCCATACATCCATCCATCGTGTCAAGCACATATGTACATTTGTTGCCATCATCATTCTCAAAACATTTGCTTTCTACTTGAGCCCTTGGTATCAGCTCCTCATTTCCCCCCCTACCTCCCCATTCCCCCCTCCCTCATGAACCCTTCATAATTCGTAAATTATTATTATTTTGTCATATGTTACACTGTCTGACATCTCCCCTGCCCTCTTTTCTGCTGTCCATCCCCCAGGGAGGAGGCTATACGTAGAATCTTGTTATTGGTTCCCCCTTTCTACCCCACATTCCCTCCACCCTCCAGGCATCGCCACTCTTACCACTGGTCCTGAAGGGGTCATCTGTACTGGATTCCCTGTGTTTCCAGTTGCTATCTGTACCAATGTACATCCTCTGGTCTAGCCAGATTTGTAAGGTAGAATTGGGATCATGATAGTGGGGGGAGGGAAGAAGCAACTAGAGGAAAGTTGTATGTTTCATCATTACTACCCTGCACCCTGACTGGCTCATCTCCTCCCCACAACGCTTCAGTAAGGGGGTGTCCAGTTGCCTACCGATGGGCTTTGATTCTCCACTCTGCTCTCACCCTCATTTACAACGATATGATTTTTTGTTCTTTCTGTTGTGAACAGTGCAGGGTTCTTTCCCTGTCCTAGGTATTGGAGAGTTTAAAGTATGTCATGGTGTTTTTCTTTTGGTGTCTATCTTGTGCGTTTCTCTCGGCTTCCTGGATAGTTGTTTTCTTTTATGTTGTTGGGGAAGTTGTCTTCTAGAAATTCTTGTGTTATTTTCTTTGTGGGTGTTTTTTGCTTTCTCCTCTTCTGGGCTAGTCTATCACCTAATTCTTAGGCTTTCTTCAGACTCCTTTGCTCCTTTTGTTGATTGTTCCTCTCATGTATTGGAGTTGAGATATTTGTCTTCATACTCAGTATTTCAGCTTTCTGTTTCCACAGTTAAATTACTCTGGTCTTTTATATTTTTGTCTAATTCATATATCTTATTATTCATCTTATGAATATCTGTTTGGAGTAAGATTTCTTTTTATTTTGTTGTTCTTTTGCACTCTTTTTCCATCCATTGAAAATAACTGCACTTCATTCTTTTGAATTCTTTTTTCTGGTAGTTCCAGGATGTTTTCGTCATCAACTGCCCGTCTCCACAGAATAATTTTCTTTAGAGGACAGCACTGAAGCTACAGCTTGGGGAGAGGGACTTTTCTCATCAGACCACACAGGAAGAGAGAGTGGAGCGCATCCTGGCCCACCAAGCCTAAAGAACAATATCCCTGTTCAGAACAGCCAATGCACAGAGTGGACCATATGGCTGATCCCACTATGAAACACGACCTCCCTCACTTACCCATGGCCCTACGGGGGACAACACTGGAGACACAGTGTCGGGATTGGCCCAGTCTTACCCCACCACACCGAGGCAAAGCACTAAGGCTATGCGGCAGAGCAGGGAGCTCCCAAGGGAGTGCAAAGGATAGACTTTGGGGCCAGAACATGGCACCCCATCCCATCGGACTCTACTGGAGGACACTCCTAGAGGTCAACAAACAGACCTTGATCTCTTTACAGGTTTTTCTTTTTTTTAATTTTTATTTTCTTTTAAAAATCTATTTAATTTGGGGGGGGGCGGTCATTGGTTTTCTTTGTTGATGTAGTCATTGCATTCTCTTTTGTCGCTTTGTCTTGCAATGACTTGGTTTTTTGTGCACATTATTATTTCTCTAGGTCTCTCTAGATAAGATAGGTTGGATGAACAGTCTGGAGGAGAAAACAACGGGACTGATGGTTCTAGGGGGACATGGGAGACGGGAAGGTGGGGGAAAGGAGGTGGTCTTGACCAACCCAGGGACAAGGGAACAACAAGTGATCCAAAATTAGTGGCAAGGGGTGAGAGGCCTGGTAGGGATTCAGCAAGGGCAATGTAACTGAGAGAAATTACTGAAACCCAAATGAAGGCTGAGCATGGTAGTGGGACAAGAGGAAAGTAAAAGGAAATAGAGGAAAGAACTAGGAGGCAAAGGGCATTTATAGAGGTCTAAATACAAGCATGTACATAGGAAAATATAAGGGGAAATATATCTACGTGCATATATTTATAGGTTTAGTGTTAAGGCAGCAGATGGACTTTAGACCTCCACTCAAGTATTTCCTTAATGCAAGAACACATTGTTCTGTTAAATTGGCAGTCCATGATGCACACCTTCCTGACACAATCGCTGAAGACAAATGTGTGCATAAGCAAATGTGGTGAAGAAAGCTGATGGTGCCCGGCTATCCAAAGATTTATTGTCTGGGGTCCTAAAGGCTTGCAGGTAAACAAGCAGCCATCTAGCTCAGAAGCAGCAACGCCTACATGGAAGAAGCACGCCAGCCTGTGTGACCACAAGGTGTCGAAGGGATCAGGTATCACACATCAAAGAATAAAAAATCATATTGTAAATGAGGGTGAGTGCAGAGTGGAGACCCAAAGCCCATCTGTAGGTAATGGGACACCCTCTCACAGAAATGTCGCGAGGAGAAGACGAGCCAGTCAGTGTGCAGTGTTGCAACAATGAAACATACAACTTTCCTCTAGTTCCTAAATGCTTCTTCCCTCCCCCCACTATCATGATCCCAATTCTACCTTACAAATCCGGCTAGACCAGAAGATGTACACTGGTACAGATAGGAATTGGAAACACAGTAAATTCAGGACAGATGATCCCATCAGGACCAGTGGTGAGAGTGGCAATACTGGAGGGGGGAGGGAAGGTGGGGTAGAAAGGGGGAACCGATGATAAGGATCTACATATAACCTCCTCTGGGGGACAGACAACAGAAAAGTGGGTAATGGGAGACATAGGACAGTGTAAGGCATGACACAATAATAATAATTTATAAATTATCAAGGGTTCATGAGGGAGCAGGGAAGGAGGAAGGAAGGGGAAAATGAGCTGATACCCAGGGCTTAAGTGGAGAGCAGATATTTTGAGGATGAGGGCAATGAATGTACAAATGTGCTTGACACAATTGAAATATGTATGGATTGTGATCAGAGTTGTATGAGCCCCCAATAAAATGATTTTTTTAAAATTAAAGAGTGAAGGGGTAGAGTCTAGGCTGTCAATTGGCTCATAGCCAAAGAGGCCTCTGTGTGGGCATGGCCTCCTGAGAATTCTGGGAACTCCTGTATTTCCTCTTTCGAGGCAGGAGACACTTGTCTCTCCCTGCTCACACCCTGAGAGATGCTTTACTTAAAAGACATATGGCACTACGACGTGGGAGCTGGAGAAGCCACATGGACCTACCCTGATGCAACCAGGCCTCTGGAGCCAGGGAAGCCACGTAGAGATCCCTGCCAGCACTGAGATGCTTACAATGCCACTGGATCCAGATTTTGTGCCCATTGTGTACAATGCCACTGTATCCAGATTTTGTGCCCACATTCAGCGTCATTGCATGTGTTTCATGAGTCAGAAGAGGACTTTATAGCTTGGTATCGGACATATGGGCTAATATTGGATTTATGGACTTGATGGGGCTGGGCTGCAATGTTTTCTTAACGTACAATTACTCTTCATATAAAACTCTTTTCTTTTTTTAATGATTTTATTGGGGGTTCATACAACTCTAATCACAATCCATACATCCATCCATTGAAAGCTCTTTCTTATATCCATATATGTTTCCCTGGATTTGTTTCTCTAGTCTACCCAGACTAACACAGTCACCTTTCTTTGGAAAGAGTACAAATATGGATCTCATCCAGTCAGTTGGCTAAGTAGCTGTTAGATCTCTCATGGGAGAAATTTACCTCCGTCCTTGGCTTCGCATGAGACAGAATTCACTCCGAAGCCTGATCATGATCCAAGTGAGTTTTATGAAAGGTAAAAGAAGCTTCAGGCACCTCAGGGCACTTCACACCTTCATGAAGAGTCCTGAGGCCAGAGGAGATCACTGCATGACCTCTGAGGAGCAGCTTGAGAAGCAGAATGCTGCAAGGCTCTGGATTCTGGCTTTTCAGGTCCTCTGCTGGGAGGCATGGTGGATGATCCTGGTCAACCCCATTGACTGAATTGAATTCACCTGGCCCAGATGGGCCAATCCCGTTGTAACGGCCACCTAGGTGTACTACAACCTCTGAGCATGCGCAATGGGTGCCACGGTCCCTATGCTAGCTACCTAACATAACTGTCTTCTAAATTTTCTGTCATAGGCAAGTAAGTGCTTCCAGTGTGTCATCAACCTGCTGAAACATTTCAATTAGTGTCCCATCAATTCCTGGAGCCTTGTTTTTGGCTATGTTTTCAGTGCAGCTTGAATTTCTTCATTCAGCACCACTGGTTCTTTTTCATATGCTACCTCCTGAAATGGTGGAATGTGACTAGCTTTTCTTGATACAGTGAATCTGTGTATTCTTTCCATCTTCTATTGATGCTTCCTGCATCATTCGTTATTTTGCCCATAGAATCTTTCAGTATTGCAACTCAAGGCTTGATTATTTTTTCCTTCTAATTCTTTCCATTTAAGATATGCTAAGCATTTTCTTCCTTTTTGGTTTTCTAACTCTAGGTCTTTGCCCACTTCATTATGATATTTGACTTTGCCTTCTCAAGTTGCCCTTTGATATGTTTTATTCAGCTCTTTGAATTCATCATTTCTTTCATTTGCCTTAGCTACTCTATGATTAAGAGCAAGTTTCAGAGTCTCTTTTAACATCCATTTTGATCTTTTCTTTCTTGTCCTTATTGACCTTTCACTTTCTTCATAAGGATGTTCTTGATATCATACCACAAGCCATCAGGCCTTCTGTCATTAGTGTCCAATGAACAGAAAATCTGTTCTTGAGATGTTCTTAAAATTCAGGTGGGAGATACTCAAGTTCGTATATTCAGGCCCTGGCCTGATTTTAGCTGAGCTTCTTCATTATCTCTTCCCACAGAATTAGTCAATTTGATATCTGTGTATTCCATCTGGACAAATCTATGTGTATAGTCATCTTTTGTGTTATTGAAAAAAAGTATTTGCTATGAACAAGTTGTTGGTCTTGCAGAATTCTTCATGGGATATCCAGGTCATTAGGTGTTCTGTCATTAGTGCTTAATGCAGAACATCTTTTCTTGAGTTTTGACATCCTCCATTTTATTTCATATTTATGCTATTTGCATTTTCTCATTTCCTTATTTAGAGTTGTGAGTAGTTTGTCATATTTTGCTAATTCTTACAAAGAACCAGGTTTCTGTCCTGTTTATTATTTGTACTTTCATTTATTTTTTTCCCAATCTTTGATTATTTTTCCCCCTGGTTGCCTACAGGTTTATTTTGCTTCTTTTTTTTTAATTGTCAGAGATGTTAGGTGAAGGTGTTGATTGTGGGTCTTTCTTTTATGATGTGGTGCAATCAATTGCCTTCTACCTTTACTGTTTCCCAAAAGTTTTGATATATTGTGTTTTCATTGTTATTTGTTTGAAGAAATGTTTTCATGTTAGTTTTATTTGTTCTATTTCTCAGTAGTTTTTAAGCTGGGTGTCATTCAATTTCCATGTATGTGATTCCCCCCACCCCCCAATATATATTGATTTCTAATTTCATCGCATTGTTATCTGTTCTTAGGTCTTGATGTTTTTATTGAGACTTGCTTTGTGGCCTAATATATTGTCTTTCCTGGAAAATGTGCTTTGTGCTCCAGAAAAGATTGTATAGTGGAGTGTTCTATGTATATATGTCTGACGTTAAGTTTTTTACTGTCACTACAATTTTAGACTGTGTAGTAGGTTTTGAAGTGAGAGATCTCCCACTTTATTCTTTTGTAATGGTGCTTTTCTTATCCTTGTGAGTACCCTTTCCCTATACAGTTAGTAAAGACTTTTTCCATCTCTTTAAAAAAGGATGTTGGAATCTGAATTGGGACAGAATGTAATTGTAGATTGCTTTTGGTACTCTTTACATTTCCACAATGTGAAGTTTTGCTATCCATGAGCATAGTATATTTTTCCCATTTATATAGTCCTCTTTGGTTTCATGTAATAGTAATGTTTTGTAGTTTTCTTAGTATATGTATTGTTTCTGTGGTTACATTTATTCCTAAGCATTTAATCTTTGTATTCGCTATTGCAAATGGCCTCCATTTGTGTGTCTGTTTCTCTGACTGTAGTAGCTTGTGTGTTACTTTGATGCTGGATGCTATGTCACTGGTGTTTCAAATAGCAGGATCACTATAGAACAAAACATGTTTCACTGGAGCTTACAGACTGTGAATGAAAAAGGAATAGACTGTTCAGTTTTGAAGGGTTTGCCACTGACAGTCACATCAACAACACTGGAATATTGACAGATAAAGGGTCAAAAGATGAACCTGTGGGTTGGAATTCACTCAAAATACTACTGAGGAGGAACTGCCTTCTCAAAGTAGTGCCAACACAATGATATGGGGGGAGTATAGCTTTGGGGATCTTCATTTGCTGATGGAGATGACTCAAAATAAGATACAACTGCAAGCATTATTAATCATCTTAATGTAGAGTGTATGAAGTATTAATCAAGGAAAATTGGAACTCATCAAAAATTAAATGAATTGCCTAAAATAAATATCCTAAGCAATTAATGAGCTGAAATGGACTGGTATTAGTCATTTTTGCATCAGGCACTCATGAGTTAGTATGCCGGGAAAGACAAATTTAAGAACTGCTTCATATTTATTGTGAATGCACTGTAGGCATTAATGAAAAAAAGGCTCCAGGAATTGATAGAGTAGCAATAGAAATGTTTTGACAAATTGATCAGGCACTGGAGGCACTCACTGATCTATGCCAAGAATTTTTTTTTTAATTGAGGCCTCTTATAGCTCTTATAACAATCCATATATCAGTTGTATTAAGCATATTTGTACATATGTTGCCATCATTATTTTCTAAACATTTACATTTTATTTGAGCCCTTGGTATCAGCTCTTCTTTTTACCCTCCTTCCTCCCCCTTCACACCCTTATGACTTCTCGATAAATTATAAATTATTATTAATTTCACATCTTACACCGCCCGCTGTCTTCCTTCCCCCACGGTTTTTTCTCCCCCTTTTTCTCCCCACCTTTCCCCTATCTTCTGGTATCGCTATTCCCATTTCTGTTCCTGAGGGGTTTATCTGACTTGGATTCTTATCTGTACCTGTGTACATGCTCTGACCTAGCCCACAGTGAAAGGCAGGATTAGGGTCATGATAGTGTGGGGGTGGGGGGTGGGAGTGGGCGAGCCTTAAGGAAACAAAGAAATATTCTGTGTTTCATCTGTGCTATATTTCACCCTGGTTGACTCATCCCTTCCTTGCCACCCTTCTGTGAGTGGGTGTCCCATTGCCGACAGATGGGTTTTGGGTCTCTGCTCCAACTACCCTTGTTCTCAGCAATGTTTTTTTTGTTTGTTTGTTTGTGGTCTTCTGATGCCTGTTACCCCATCCCATCGGCACTTCATGATCACACAGGTTGGTGTGGGCTTGTTGCTTCTCTGCTAGATGGCTGCTTCTTTATCTTCAAGTCTTTTAAAACCCCAAATGCTATATCTTTTGATAGCCAAGCACCATCAGCTTTCTTCACCACATTTGCTTATACACCTATTTTTGTCTTCAGCGATTATGCCAAGAATTTTGAATGCAGCTACTTTGTCAACTAACTAGAAGAGATGCGTATTTGTATCTATTCCAAAGAAAAGTGACCCAGGAGAATGTGGAAGTGATTGAACAATATTATTAGTACCACATGCAAGTAAACTTTTGCTGAAAATAATTTTAAAACAGTTGCAGCAGAACATGACTTCTGGCATCACATGGAGTGTGGCTGCATACAGAGAGTGCCAGAAAGACATTTAGTTGTGATTTTTTTTACTATGCATAGGCATTGGACTGTGTGGGTCATAACAAACTATGGGTAACATTGAGAAGAATAGTAATTGCAGAACACATAATTGAGCTCATGTGGAGCTTTTATAGACCAAGAGGCAGTCATCCAACAGAACAAGGAAATAGTTGGTGGTTTAAAATCTGGAAAGATGTGCATGAGAGTTGCATCCTTTCACTATATTGCCTGAATCCATATGTTGGGTAAATAAATCAAGAAGCCGGAGTATGTGGAGAATCATACATGAAGAAAGCGAAGCATCACTAAAAAACACAAGAAAGAAAGAAAATATTAAAGTGGATGTCAGAATAGATTCAGAAACTTGCTCTTAAATTCACAGTATCATGATTGGAGGAAGTCTTATGCCTGCAGTATGCAAGGGACACAATCTTCCTGGCTGGAAGTAAGGAAGATTTAAAGCATTTGCTAATGAAGATTGAGGCCTGCACCCTTCAATATGGATTACAAGTCAGTGAAAAGGAAACAAAAATTCTTACCAGAGAAAAAGTTGACAGGATTTTGTCTTGCTTGGTTGCATAAGCAACGCTCATGGAAGCTTCAGTTCTGTCTTAGAGTGTAATATGTGTCTTAGATAATTATGATTATGTCTTTCTTGCTGATTTATATAATTTCCTTGTCTGTTAAGCTGGATGTTGTCCTTAAAGTCTATTTTATCATGAATTAATATTGCCACTCCTGCCCTTTTCTTGATAGTCATTAGCTTGAACACCGTCCCTCCCCCCCAGCCCCAATCCTTTGAATTTTGCTGTAGTGGTATAGTGGGCTGCAATCCTTAGTCATCTGATTTCTGTCTATTGGGTGGTGTATTTAATCCATTTACATTTATTACAATTATTGATTGATATGAATGTATTGCTATCATTTTATTTGAGGTGTTTTTTTTTTTCAATACATTTTTTTAGGACCTAATCTAGACATCAAACCATTCTATGGTTCAGTTATATCAAACAGTGTTGTACAATTGCTACCACAATTTATTTCAAAACATTTTCTTCCTTGCACTCTTTGATATCAGCTTCCCATTACTCACCTACACCCAACCCCACCCCCACTGCACCCTCCTGGAACCCTTATTCTATTTATTGTCTTTACAGATTTATTTTTCTGGGTTTCATATACTGAAAAACCTAGAAAAATATATAATAGAGAGTCAAGAAAGGTACCAACAATGACAAAGTACAAGAGATAAACCCTATATGGAAAAAAACACAGCAAATATTAAATACTAGATCAAGCACAAAGTATCAAAAGGGAAATTAGATGACAAGGTTTTAACCATTCCAGTCAAAGTTATCATTTTAATGTATTATAGTTGTCCCAACAATACTCTCTGTCTGAAAACCAGGTTATTCTCATCCCTCAATTCTGATTAGAGGGAAATCACTAGAGGCTTATTCCTTCTGTAGATCCTTCAAATGTATTGGGGCTATTCATTCTGATAGGCAGGCAACATCTAATTTCTTCACCACACTTTGCTAAAGCACCATAGCTTCCATGTCTCCTTCAGGAGGACAAGTATTGAGCAGGACTGTGTCATAAGAACTCATTGTTCTTAGACTGGAGTT
Source organism: Echinops telfairi (assembly GCF_000313985.2). Lineage (NCBI taxonomy): Eukaryota > Metazoa > Chordata > Mammalia > Afrosoricida > Tenrecidae > Echinops > Echinops telfairi. The sequence goes on from NW_022111362.1 coordinate 4,971,254, forward strand.
AGGATTAAGTTCTAGCCCCATATCAATTCCTGAATATATGCCTGTTATCTGCCTCTGGGACACCTTAGAGACATGGTAGAGAATATTATCAATCATCTCTCTGGAACATAAGGACCTTTTGTTTAGTGTCATTGAGTAGCCCATGGTAATAATTTTAAAACAATTTTGATACTTTTGACAGCTTTGGGTTTAACATTTAGGTCTCTGATCAACCTTGAGTTCATTTTTGTGTATGGGATGAGGTATGGGTTCTGTTTCATTCTTCTGTAGATGAAGATCAGTTTTTCTAGCACCATTTGTTGAAGAAGGCATCCTCTTCCAATTTAGTGTTTATTGGGTTTCTGGATTTTCTGCCCTGTTCCATTGGTTTATGTATCTACCATTATATCAGTATGAGGCTGTTTTGACAACACTGGCTGTATGGTAGGTTTTGAGGTCAAGTCGTGCAAAATCACCTACTTTCCCCACTTCATTTTGAGAAGGTCTGTTTTGTCTTCCCCTGTGTGTGCTTTCTTTGTTCTATCTACTCGTCCTGCATGAATGCCCTGCACTAGGGTCCTTAAATTTGTCCCAGTTTTCTCTGCTTATCTTCCCCTCTCTGTGTGATTTGGTGATTAATTTTTCCATTTCTTTAATGAATGATGTTGGGATTTTGTACAAATCTCCTATAAAGCCATCTGGTCCTGGACTTTTTTTGGTTGGGAATTTCTTGATAACTTTGTCTATCTTTTTTCTTTTCAGTTTTTACCCATTGAGTTATTGGCTGTTGTT
>NW_022111362.1:4972124-4977194 GCF_000313985.2 Echinops telfairi
GGGGGGGGGGCTTTGCATGATAACACCTAACCAGGTTTTTTCCACGGAATTTTCAGTGCTTAGTTTATCTATTTGTAGGAGTTTGTATAGTTTTCTGCATTGTTGTTTTAGTGTTCATTAGATCTTTATGATTTTTCTGTTTTGATGAGGTTCATTCATTTTCTTTGAAGTGAGCATATATTTTCTAAATTTCCTCCCTAGTTTAAAACGTTGGCACTATCTTGGAATCTCCTTGACTTTTCCTCCATTTGAAATTTCTATAACTACACTTTTCCCTTTCTTACTACTGTAATTGTCTTTCTTATAAGTTGATATCTCAAATTTCCTGTCTTTAGTTTCATGTACTAATTTCTGGATATTTTTATATCTGAGTTGACATCTGTGTGGTGTTGTCATGTATGTTAGTCTCATATTGTTTTCTATTGTTGCTTCCCTGTCTATAGAACTCTGCTTAGTATTTCTTGTAATGTTAGTATGCTTTTTTAAAATTGTAATTCCTTTAGTTTGTGTTTATCTGACTTTGGTTAGGTATATGATTCTTTTCTTTCAGCATTTTATATATGTCACCCCATTGCTTTCTTGTGTGAATGTGTTTGCTGAGAAATCAGAACTGGGTCTTACTGACTCCCTTCTAGGCAAATTTTGCTTTTCCTAAGTTACATTCAGCCTGTTTTTCCTTGTCTTTGGTTGTAGAAAGTTTATTGTTTCTTTATAAAATCTTTATAGTATTTTTTCTCTATTAACTATTGTACAGTTTTTAGTTTTTTATTTTGTCATATTGTTGTAGTGTTTTCCTGAATTCTTCTAAGATTTTTTTCTGAGTTTTCCATGCTCTCATCTATAACTTTCTTAATCTTTCTCTCATTCCAATGAAGGAATCTAAATACTCATCTTTAGAATTGTTTCCCAAATATTTCCAATTCCATTTTTTTGGTCTCAAGCTCTGTATTTTTTGTCATTTGTTTGCGCCACTCTATGTTGTTTCTCTATGCAAACTAAAATTTTCTATTCTCTCAGAGACATTATAATACAATTGTATTTCTGTGTCATTGATGGTTGTATATGATGTGCTCTTAGGCCCTCACAACTAGCCTCTTGGCGGGTAAGATGGAGAATGTGTGCAGGTCCTTGTGCACAGTTCTCTTATGTTGGTAGCACAATAGAGGGGTTGACTACTGCCTTTCAATGACCATATGGTACAGGAGTGGAAAGTATCCTTCTCCTAGTAAATAGGGCTTCAAGAGTATGGATATGATTGGACTGCATGGGCACAGTTGCTATTTCCCATTTTCTTGTCTCTTGGGAGAGACAAGAAAAAAGCCCAAAACAATAAAGATAAAAATGAAAAATAAACAGGGAAAGGAAGCACACAACAAGAAGAAATAAATAATATATGAAAATACACAAAAAAAAAAGGAGGGGTGAGGCAAAAGAAAGACAAGGGGAAAGAAAATATACACAGAAATACTGAGGGTAAAAAAGGCCCCAAAAAAGTATAGTAAAGCTAAGAACTAAGATAAAAGATAATGAGTGGAAATGGAGAGAAGCAGAAGAAAAGAAAGAAGAAAGGAAAGCAGAGAAAGGACAAAAAAGAAAGGAATTTGTTAAAGAACAAGAAAAGGATAATGGGGCCTGACCAAAAGAGGAGAAAAGAACAGAGGGCAGGCTACCAAGTATGTGTATGCACCTACTCCCAGCCAAGAAGCTCATGGGGTCGTGGAAGGGGGCACAGTGGGGGTGGGAACATCTATCTTAAATGGAGTTCCTGCTGGCCTAATAAGGAACAACTCAATATCTGGTCTGATATTGAAACCTGATTCCAAAGTAGTTTGTATAGTCAGGTGATAATTGAAGTTGCTTCTTGGAAAGAACTCTCTTGGGCCAAGAGGATAGCTACGGGCAGGACAGACAGTGAGGAAAGCATCTCTTACCCACTCAGGGTGGCTGACAACGCACCATTTGTTTGATATTGTGCTTTCTGTTCTGATGATGTGGAGTCATCTGCCTCCAGACTTGGGGGTGGTGCCCCAGGAGCCTGATCTAACCAGGCAAAGCTCTTATCTCAGTCAGAACTGGGGTTGTGCATGAGGTGTAAGACCTTCTGCTTGGAGGGTGAAGGCTGTCCACTCCTCTCATTACCAGGTTGGTGTAGGGCAGGAGAAGATCCAAACTTTTTGTCACCAGCTACACCTGTGCATTTGTGCTGTCAGGCCACTAGATGGAGCAAATGCTGCTTACAGAAGTTCATGATGGCCACTGGGTCAAGCCAGGCAACAATTCACCCACTTTTCTCCTCCCTATCCACTATTGTTAAGCGTTTTTTTCTAGTTGATCTTCAATATACTTCTCTATCTTTTCCTCTGAAACTCAGGATTCCAGAATTATCATCTGTATCTATTTCATATAGTCTAATATACTTGTAGAGGGTCTGTGTAACATGTCTGTGTACTCTGTACTAATTGCTTGATTAATTTCAACTAAAAATAAAACGGAAAAAAGTGAAGATTTTTTCAAAACAAGATTTGTTCATGTCTTAGGACGCACCAGAGGGCATATACAGAACACCAAAACAAACTCATTGCCATTGAGTCAAAAATGTTTTGGGGGTGGGTAGAGGTGAAGCCAAAAAAAGACCAGCTGTATTACCCACTGTGGAAGTGAGTGTGGTGAGCTTTCGATAACTAGTGACTAGTGCAGCGGAGTCACTGTGCTAAACTTTGTTTGTAGTCCTTTGATCCCAGTCCCTTCTTAACTTCCATAGCTCTTAGATATTGAATCCTACCAGTCGTCTTTGCTCCATTTTGCTGTTTTGTCATTAAAAGAGAGTGAGTCACTGGGTGTTGCAAATAGTTAAGTAAGTGCTCAGCTACTAGCTAAAGGTTGGTGCTTCCAATACACCCAGAGACACATTGAAAAAAAGGACTAAATCTACTTTCAAATGGTTACAGCCATTAAAAACCCTATGGCTAAATTAATGATACTATCAAAAGAATTGCCATATGCTCCATGGGGATGATTTATGTGCTGCTGATTTATAATGATTTGTTATATCCTCTATTATAATGATTTATAATGTCCTCTATTATAGAATGGCAATGGTGTCTCCAAAGTGAGCCAGAGACATAGGGTTATGCCAGGGGAAGATGGGGGAGGAAATAGGGGAGCAAGAAACAATGAGTACAAGAAAGTAGAAAATATTCTGAAATTGATTGCGGTAGTGATTGCATAATTTTTTTCAATATGATTGAACTATGAAATTGAAATATGTGAATTATCTGCCAATAAAACTGTTTTTTTAAAATCCTGTCAAGAACTACTTTGAAAAACATGTGTCACCACAGTAGCTCTTGTCTTCAAAAGAGCCAGAGGTAGAATGTGAAGCTTACTTCAAATGAGAAGATTAATACATACATACTTAGGAAGATAATTTTCTTACTTATTATATCCATCTTTTTGTTGTTAATTTGTCATTCTTGATGCTTTTTGAGATTTTGTCCGAACAGTATAAAGAGGTGCAGATACTTGTAGTACCCTCCTTCTTTGCTATTAATTTCTAGGTACTCATGTCTGAGAAGTGAATAAATAATTTGATTACCGAGGGAGTACCAAAAATAGACTTTGGGGCCAGGGTATGGCACTCCATCAGACTCAACCGGAAAACACTCCTAAAGGTCAACAAACAGACCTTGAACTATTTACAGGTTTTTCTTATTTTTTTGTCGTTGGTTTTTTAATGATGTTGTTTTCATTTGTTGCTTTGTTTTGCTCTGTCTAGTTTCTGTGCATATTATTATCTCTGCAGGTCTACCTAGGTAAGATAGTCTGGATACAAAATCCGGAGGAGAAAACAACGGGACCCACACTTCTGAGGGGGACATTGGAGAGGGGGAGGTGGGGGAAAAGAAGTGGTGTTAACAAACCCAGAGACAAGGAAACAACAAGTGTTCCAAAATCAGTGGCAAGGAGGGTATAAGAGGCCTGGTAGGGATTCAGCAAGGGTAATGTAACCGAGAGGAATTACTGAAAAGGTCGCAGATGGACATTGGGCCTCCTCTCAAGTACTCCCTCAATTCAAGAACACTTTGTTCTATTAAACTGGCATTCCATGATGCTCACCTTCTTCACACAATTGCTGAAGATAAAGTGGGTGTATAAGCAAATGTGGGGAAGTAAGCTGATGATACCCAGCTACTAAAAGATATAGTATCTGGGGTCTTAAAGGCTTGAAGATAAACAAGAAGCTATTTAGCTCAGAAGTAACAAAGCCCACATGGAAGAAGCACACCAGCCTGCATGATCACAAGGTGCTGAAGGGATCAGTTATCAGGCATCAAAGAACAAACAATCATATCACTGTGTGTTCACCTTCCCGATGCAATCACAGAAGACAAATGGGTGCATAAGCAAATGTGGTGAAGAAAGCTGATGGAGCCCGGCTATCAAAAGATACAGCATCTGGGGTCTCCAAGGCTTGAAGATAAACAAGCGGTCATCTAGCTGAGAAGCAACAAAGCCCACATGAAAGAAGCACACTAGCCTGTGTGATCACAAAATATTGAAGGAATCAGGTATCAGGCATCAAAGAACAAAAAATCAAATCATTATGAATGAGGGGGAGTACAGTTTCGGGGCCCAAGACCTATCTGTGGGCAAGTGGACAGCCCCTTATAGAAGGGTCGTGGGGAGGAGATGAGCCAGTGGGTACAGTGTAGCAAAGATGAAACATACAGCAATTTCCCTCTAGTTGCTAAATGCTTCCTCCCCCAAGCCCCCAGTATCATGATCCCATTTCTACCTTACAAATCTGGCTAGACTAGAGGATATACACTGGTACAGCTAGGAACTGAAAACACACAGAATCCAGGACGGATTATCCCTTCAGGACCAGTGAGTGGTAAGAGTGTTGATACCGGGAGGGTGGGGTAGAAGGGGGAACCAATTACCAGGATTTTTATATAACCTCCTCCCTGGGGGACAGACAACAGAAAAGTGGGTGAAGGGAGACATCGGACAGTGTAAGATATGACAAAATAATAATAATTTATAAATTATCAAGGGTTCATGAGGGAG
>NW_022111362.1:4978422-4991782 GCF_000313985.2 Echinops telfairi
ACCACTGGTCCTATAGGGCTCATCCGTCCTGGATTCCCTGTATTTTCAGTTCCTATCTGTACCAGTGTACCTCCTCTGGTCTAGCCAGTCTTGCTGTTTTTATAGTTTATTGGTAAGTGTGTAGTTAAGAGGCTGGTGAGGTGAAACTTTCTTTAATTGCAGTGAAAGATTACTATTAAGAGTGTACCAAATGTCAACATTTTTTAAATGGCATTGAATTCCTCTAGTTTAATCTGATAAGCATTTTGATTTTCCATCAGGGGTTGATCTAAAAATATTTTCTGGTACAGTCTTTATTTTGATGCAGTTTCTCCACCCTTTTTGAGCATTCATTCAGTGAACACTGTCATTTAATTGCCTGTTATTATGATGTGACTTACTAGCACAAGGTGTTTCAGTATTTCATGTTAATTATTTGATTTGTAGTGAGCTCAACCAACTGTCTATGACTGATCACTTATCATATTTCCTGTTCCCCCCCCCCCATTGTATCACAAGATCTATACCTACATAATAGTCTGAACCATATGGAAATACCATTTTTGTATGTCAGCCTGACCATATATTAGTAGTTTCATTCAGTTATCCTGTTTCCTTTAGGAGCCTAATGCTTTCCAAGTTGAATAACCCTTTTTCCTAAATTCAAAAATGCTGTAATTGTTGTAAAATTTTGAAAATTAAAAAAATCATAGAACAGGGGATATAAATGTTCAATACCAAGCAAACATCTTACTACCAATTTTGATGCATTTAAAAAGCAAAATACATATATTCAAATAGAAAGTTGTAGAGTCTTATTGATAAAATTGTTGAAAGCCTAAATGAATGGTAAGTGCTAAGTAAGTACTCGCTATTATTACTGTAATGTTTTTATCCTCTCAGTATTTTATCAACTATACTTGCCATGCTATTAAATGTTTTCAGAAATGTGATTTAAAGGCTTTGACATTTTGTTATAGAAATATACCATAATTTAGTGAATCAATCTTTTGTTAACTATTTTAGGTTATTTTATTTTCTGCCTTTATATCAAAAATGCTGTGATGAATTCCTGTCTTTGTCTATGGCTCTGTTTCTTTAAATATACTTCTGAAGTTGAAGTAACTAGGTCAAATAATAAAAATACTGTTAAGTATCTGGATATGTGGACCAAGTGCCCTCCAGGAATGTTGGCTGACATACCCTCCAGCCAATTATAAGGTACCACTTCTTACAATAAATAGGTCTGTTGTTATCAAAAGGTGAACTGGATAATTTAGCAGTCATAAATAGTATGTTAGTTTTCATTTGAACATTTTAGATAGTTGTTAATTAACTATATATATATATGTCTTTCTCCTTTTGTATTTTGTTTTAATATCCTCTTTATATTTTTATTGGGATTTAATTTTTTATTGTAAGATCTTTCCTATTTCGTAAAACTCTTAATATTTACTTAAAATATATAGAAAAAGAACTTGCTGGAAATTTTAAGGAAGAAAATGTACAGGTATAGCCATAGAGAAAAGTAAATACATTCACCAATTTTTTTTACGTGAGGAATATAGGATAATTTTAATTTTCCTTATATTTATGTTTCATTCCAGTTATTCTACAAAAGGAAAAATAAAACAAGTAAAATTCTGGCTCCTATTAAGGATGAATGAAGAACCAAACTTTCTAACCTAGCTTTCTAGTACCATATTTCCTGCCTTGTCTGGCCCAGCATCTTGGTCAATAGTAAAAAAGTGTGGCTGTAAAAGTGAACTAATATTTTTCTTTTACCTTTGGTGTGTCTAGCCTGTGATGGGATGGGAGAAGAAGAGAACCCGTATGTGTTGCAACTTAAGGATGTCTACAACAGCTGTGACACCACTGGAACTGGCTACCTGGACCAACTGGAACTGACTCAACTCTGCCATAAACTGCATCTGGACAAGCAGCTGCCCATCCTTCTGCAAACACTTTTTGGAAGTGACCACTTTGCCAGGGTGGGTGTTTAATTCATTATAAAAAAGAAAAGCACTGAGGACTATAATTGACTTATAGTGAGCTTTTGATACATAAAACACATTTGTAAAAGAAAAGTTATAAAGAAAAAGAGTAGCATTTTTTCTTTATTGGGCATCTTATGGTGTAGAAAGTCCTTAAAGATTTCTTTATTTAGTATAGTAACTTGCAGAGATTTTTGTTTTGATTTTGCAGGGGAAAAAATGTTCTAATGATTTTTCTGGGGGTAAGGGTGATTGTTATAAGGTAGTAGTTGTACGACTATAAGTAAGTGTCCAGCTACTAAAATTATTAAACTATTATTCAAATTTACACACCAACCACTGAAACCCCCAAAATCAAATTCACTGCCATCGAGTCGATTCCAACTCATAGATACCCTATAGGATAAAGTAATCTACTCGTGTGTTTCCAAGGCTGTCTATCTTTATGGGAGTAGAAAGCCTCATCTTCTTCACAAGGAGTGGCTAATGATTTCAAACTGCTGACCTTACAGTTAATAGCTCAATAGGTAACTCACTACATCATCAGGGATCCACCACTAAAATTAGTAATAAATTAAATTTAATAATTCTAGAAATTTCTTTCATCTGAAATTGATCACAAATGCAGTTGAGATGCATGGATAATTACTGGTGATCTGCATATGAAAGTTGAAAACAATGAGAAGGAGCAGTTGGAAAATGTGAACTTGGTTGAAAGAAATGAAGCTGGTTATTGCATAATAGAATTTTGTAAGATTTCTTCCTTGCAAACACCTTTTTGCAACAGCATGAGTGGTGATTATACACATGGACTTGACTACATGGAATACACAGGAATCACAGAATACCTGAAGGAATCAGAGCGCCTGAAGAATAGATTTGACACATTGAACACTAATGACAAAAAATTTGATGAGTTTTGGTATGACATCAACAATAGCATATATGAAAAGCAAAAAGTCACCAAAAAGACATGAAAGAAAAGATCAAAGTGGATGTCATAAGGTCTCAGCAGTCCTTGAGCCCCAGCAAGGAAGGTCTCGGGCGGCCATGCACTTCTGGACCAATGGAAGAACCCCTCCAAACAGCTTTCTGTTTCGTAAAGAATATCCCATCCTTCCCATGGTTTGAGAATGTTGTTTCCCCCCACTTCTATCATCTTTTTCAAACTACGTTTTCTTTTTCCTCTCCGTTTCTCTTTATCCTCTTTTTTTTTTCTTTCCTTATCATTCTACCTAAGTCTTTTTATGTTTTGTGGTCTCAATAATTTAATTTTGGCACCCCTTGATAGAATCAACTGCCTACATCCAGCAGCTCAACCTAAAAACTGTACCAAGATGCCATGGAAACAGCAGCAAATCTTGGTCCTTACAATAAAACAAGAAAATCCGTCACAGACAAGTGAATAATACCCATATCTAAAAGAGGTTTGTTATTGTTGTTGTTTTATGAAGAAAAGCTCCTGAACTACCAGCAAAATAATTCAGATATTTTCAATAGATAAAGAATTTAAGAGAACAATGGGAAAAACTAGAAAAACTAGAAATCTTACACCAAATATAATGTATAAGATGAATAATATAACAGAATTACACAACACTGTAAAAGACTAAAGCTATTGAGGAAGTAGCAGAATTAGTGAGCTTAAAGACAAATCTCTCAATTCAACATATGAGAGGAACAATCAACAAAAAGAGCAAAGGAGTCAGAAAAAGCTTAAAAATTATGTAGGAAACTATCAAGGTGAGGGGGAGGGGGAAATTCACAAAGAAAATAGTACAACAGATTCTGGGGAAATCTTTCTCAGCAGCATAAAGGAAGAGAAATAACTGTCCAGGAAGCTGAGAGAAGCCCACAGGAGAGACCCTGAAAGAAAATCATCATGACATATCCAGTTAAATGTGCCAATATCAAGGATGAGGAAAGAGCAGCTAGGGAAAACAGAAAAGTCACTTCCAAAGGAAAACTAAAATGTATAAGCTGTTTTCCAGCAGAAATCATGCAGGCAAGAAAACAATGGAATGGCATGTATAAAAACAAAGAAAGAAAAACCTGCCAAGCAAGAATCTAATATCTAGCAAAATTATCCCTTAGATATAAGGGACAAATAAGGTATCTCTACACAAGAAGAAATTAAAGCAATGTATAAAAACAAGACCAGCATTATAAAAAATACTAAAAGTATTGTTTTGGACAAATGATCTACAACCACAGACAAACATACAAGATAGCATCATCTAAAAATCAACACACTTAAAGCAGTTCTCAAAACATCACAGAAATAAAAGAATGAGCCACAAAGAAAACACCACACACACACACACACAACAAAAACACTTGTCAAAATTACAGCAACAAACACACATATCAATAACATTCTTGAATGTTAAGGGACTATCAGTTAAGACACAGAGTAGCAGACTGGATAACAAAAGACTCATCAATGTACTGCTTACAAGAAACAGTTTAAACACAAAGACAAAAAATCAAAAGATAGGGAAAAGTTGATCAAGCTAATGGCAGTCAAAAAACAAAAAGGAGTAACAGGACTTATCTCTGATAAAACAGACTTCAGGAAAAATCTGCCATTAGAGACAAGGGCCCTGCATAATGACTACAGGGACAATAGAGTTAGAAGACAGCCATAATAAACACCTACACACCCAGAAGAAGACCCTTGAAATAAGTTACTCAAACTCTGACAGAGCTGAAGAGGGAAATAGATAACAGTAATAGTAGGCGTCTTCAAGATAATGCTTTTGAGGAAGGACAGATCATCAGGAAAAAAAGTTCGAGTGACAGAATCCCCAAACAATGTAATTAACCTACTTGACATATACAGAGCACTCTCCCTAACAATAACAAAGTATACATTCTTTTACAATGGACATGGAATAGGAAAAGCAAGGGCAAATTTACAAATACATGAAAACTGAACAAATTTTATAAGCTACCGGGTATTTGATGAAATAAGAAATAAACTTAAAAATTCCTTGAAACAAGCGAGAACAAAAGTATAGCATGCCAAAACCTTTGAAACATAGCAAAAATCAATACTCAGAGGGCAATTTATTGTAGTAAACACACATGGCAAAAGGAAGTAGTATCAAAATCAATACCTTAATCCAGCATCTTCAACAGGTAGAGCAAGAACAAAATAAACCTTCAATAACCAGGAGAAAGAAATCATAAAGATTAGACCGGAAATAAATGAATCTGAAAAATAATGGGGGAGGATGAATCCACAAGACAAGAAGTTGGTGATTTGAAAGGATTAAAAATTGACGAGTCACTGGAAAGCACAGTAAAGGAAAACAAAGAGAAGCTACAGATATCAATAATTGGAGATGAAAAGGATGACATCACAACAGACCCAAATGAAAATTTAAAAATAACACATTACTACAAAATGACCATAGTACAACTTTGAAAACCTAGAGGAAATGGACATATTTCCAAAAATGCACTACCTAACCAAATTAACACAGACTGAGGTAGACAACCTCAACAAACCCATAGCAAAAGAAGAACTATAGGTGGTCTGAGAAGGGCCGTGAGGCAGCAGAGATGGAAATGTGCTGTGGCAAGAATGGAACTGTACTCCCATTTGCTCAGAGGAGTTATGTCAACTATTTTGTTTTTCACATACTTGAGGTTAACCTCTGATTGTGGACAGGAACTCTGCGATTGTGGGTGGGCTTGGGCAAGATGGCACACCAGGAAGAGACACTACCCAAATCCATTAACAACAAAGATGGGAGAGAACTGGTGAAACAGAGGCAGGTGATAAACTCAGGAGCCCGAACTTTGGAGGGAAGGGCAGGTAGTGGGTAGAATAGACAGCAGGAGATGAAAGCAGTGAAGAAAGAGACAGATGTGTGAATTGTTATAGTTTCTCCATCTTGATTTTCACAAGCTGTTTTTCGATTCAGCCGTGGCTGAGTACACAGGTGCACTCTCACAATTGGCTAGTACCAGGCAAACCCACCCTCACCTGCTGCATGAAAAGGGAACTGCACACAAACACATTCCCTATCACACCCGCCAGTACACCAGTTGCGAGTGCCTAAGAACACATCAACATAACAATCATCGTTTAAATTCTTTTTTTGTTTTAATTAATCATTTTATTGGAAGGCTCTTACAAATCTTAGAACAATCCATCATTCAATAGTATTAAGCATGCTTGTACATATGTTGGCATCTACACTTCTAAAACGATTTCTTTCTACTTGAGCCCTTGGTATCAGCTCCTCTTTTTCCCCCCTGCCTCCCCCACCTTCCTACCCTTCTGAATCCTTGATCAATTATATATTATTATTTCATGTCTTACCCTGTCTGTTAGTGCCTCCAAGACAAGGAACCACTTCAGATCGCATGGAACAAGACAAAGTGGCTTAAACAAGTAACTTAAGTAGGGAATCAAAAACTCCTTATGGAGCAATACTTGATGCATAGAAACTACTTGATAAGGAATTCTGAAGAATGTTACTTAGACACATTATGGAATTTGAAGAAGTGGTTAATAGATTCCTAGGAAAAAAAGAGAAGTTAACATGAAAATAACAACAACAAAACAGTAAAAACCCAAAAGCTAAATATTGTCATTTTAGAAAAGGATGATGAAATGAAAAAGGAGTAGAATTGGGTCACTGGAAGTCTGATTTAGAGCACGTGAAAGGAAATTTCTCATTATGATACTGGTAGATGAGCAATTAACCAGAAGTGAAAAGGTATCTGAAAAAAGTGGGTTATGAGGGATACCACCAAGAGGAATAACAGACAAATAAAGCATAGAGAATATGGTCCAAGAGTTCTTGGATGAAAACTTCCCTAATATCATAAAAGACGAGAAGATAGGCATTCAGGAAGCAGTATGATCCTTAAGTAAGATAAACCCCCAAAGAAAATCATCACAATATATCATATTCAGACTTTCCACACCCAAAGACACGGAATGAATCATACCAGAAGCTTGTAATAAATGAAAAGTTACTACAAAGGGGAATGATGAAGGTTAACCTTGGGTTTCTCAGCTAAAACCATGTGGTCCAGGTGACAACAGATTGATATATATAAAACTCTGAAAGAAAAAAATTTTTATCCAGGAAATAGTCCATAAAATACAATGACAAAGATGTGACATTTCTAGTTAAACAGATAATGAAACAATTTGTAAAAACTAGACTTACTTAACAAGAAATAATGAAGGGAGCTCTTCGGACATATAATTGACAATGACTAAGATTGACATACATCAACCTAGAAATAAAAATATCCAAAATGAAACAGAACACTGCCACTGAGTCATTCGGACTCATTGCAACCCTGTAGGATAGGGTAGAACTATCTCTGGGTTTCCAAGACTGTAATTTTTTTTATGGGAGTAGAAAGCTTCATCGTTCTCCCAAACCTGCAAACTAAAAATGGGGAACCAGAGATAAAAATCGTGGCACAAACAATTACAAAAATGTCAGAAGATGGAAGAGAGAATAGTATTACAGCACTTCCAGATGGAGAGGAAGTAAAAAAGATTTAAGTTGAAGGAAAAAGAATGCAATATATATTAAGAGTAGTTGGCAAAATAAATAAATAAATAAATAAATATGGTGGCAGGAAAAGACACTTGAAGTAGTGCTAGAATTAAAGGTAATGGGTAAATACTGGGGTTTTTGTTTTCATAATCATTTTATTGTGGGCTCTTACAACTCTTGTTAAATCCATCCATCAGTTGTATCTGGCATGTCCGTACATATATTCCATTGTTCTTTTCTAGACATTGACTTTCCTTTGAGCCCTTGGTATCAGCTCCTCTTTTTTTGTAAATACTGTTCTATACACAATCTAATAATGGTGATCTATGGGTAGATGTATGAATTAGATACACAGGCTAAATAGGTTGGTTGGGAAAATGAGAGTATTCTCACAAATATGTAGGTTTACAAGATATTTGTACATTGATATTTACCTTTGCTGTAAACATAGGTAAATGTGGGTTTATATAATAGGGACAGAGTTATGAAAAGTAATTAGACATACACAAACATCTTGAAATGAATAGGCTGTTCACCAAAGATTACATCCAAATGGCCACAAACACATGAAGAAGTAATCATGATCACTAGCCATCTGACAAACAAAAAAGCAATGATGAGATACTACTTTACACTGGAAATGACTGGCAAGTTAAAATCAAAACAAAATAAAATTTAAAACATGTAGAGGGTGTAGAGAGATTAAACTCTTCATACACTGCTGGTAGTTCTGTAAAATTCTAAAACCACTGTGAAAAGTGATATGGTTCTCCCTAAAACTAGGAATAGAAATTCCATACACTCCAGCAATTCCTCTGCTGAGTATATACCCGAAAAAAGTAAAAGCCATAGTACGAACAAGTATATATGCCCTCATGTTCATCACAGAACTTTCACAACAGCAAGAAGGTAGAAAGAACCCAAAAGCCCATCCTCCAAGAATGTGAAAAGATACTGAAGTACAAACACACAATGGAATAGTATGTATAGCCAAAAAAAGAAAACACTTGAATCAAGAAGCATTGCATGACATGGATGAACCTAGAGAACATTGTGCTGAATAAAATTAGCTAGTCACAAATAGACAAATAATAGGCTACTGCTGTAAGGGGAACAAAACGAGATGAAATCATTCCTAACAAAAGGAAGAGACTTTGGAGATGGCCAAGGGAGATGGGGAGGGCAAAAGAAGGGAGACAAAGCAGTTGGCTAGGCTTTGGACACACCTTAACTTGGATGAAAGGGAAAATAGTAGTCCACAAGAGGGAGCAGAAAATCAAGGAGCAGGTAAAGAGCAAAGGACAAGCGAGAGTGGCCTGTGATCTTCCTGCATTCTGAATCATTGCACGTGTTTTCCTGAGTCTGAAGAAGTACTCATGGACCAGTATTGGACTAATGGATTTGAGTTGGATTGGACTGGGATGCTTTCTTGATATATAATCACTTCTTGATATAAAGCTCTTTTGTGTACATATATGAGTGTTAACTGGATTTTTTTCTCTGTTTATCTTGGCCTAACACAGAGGGTTTGATTAGTAGTTTAAACAGTTGAATACAAAATTGATGATCTGAAAGGTAAACCTAATTTACAATTCTAAAAAAAGATTTAAAAAAATTTTTAAAATCATTTTCCTGGGGGTTCGTACAACTCTTATCACAATCCATATATACATCCATTGTGTCAAGCACATTTGTACATTTATTGCCCTCATCATTCTCAAAACATTTGCTTTCTACTTGAGCCCTTGGTATCAGCTCCTCATTTTTGTTCTCTCCCTCCCAACCCCTCCTCCCTCATGAACCGTTGATAATTTATAAATTATTGTTATTTTGTCATGTCTTACACTGTCTGACGTCTCCCTTCACCCACTTTTCAGTTGTCCATCCCCAGGGAGGGGGTTATATGTAGATCCTTATGATCAGTTCCCCATTTCTATCCCACCTTCCCTCCACCCTCCCGGTATCGCCACTCTCACCACTGGTCCTGAAGGCTTTATCTGTCCTGAATTCCCTGTGTTTCCACTTCTTATCTGTACATCTTCTGGTCTAGCCAAGTTTATAAGGATCATGATAGTGGTGGGGAGGAAGCATTTAAGAACTAGAGATAATTTGTATGTTTCATCGTTGCTACACTGCACCCTGACTGGCTCATCTCCTCCCTGTGACCCTTCTGAAAGGGGATGTCCAGTTGCCTACTGATGGGCTTTGTGTCCCCACTCCACACGCCTCCTCATTCACAATGATATTTTTTGTTCCTTGATGTCTGATACCTGATCCCTACAACATCTCGTGGTCACACAAACTGGTGTTGTTCTTCTATGTGGGCTTTGTTGCTTCTGAGCTAGATGGCCGCTTGTTTATCTTCAAGCCTTTAAGACCTCAGATGCTATATCTTTTGATAGTTGGGCACCATCAGCTTTCTTCATATTTGCTTATGCACCCATTTGTCTTCAGTAATTCTGTCAGGAAGGTGAACATCATGGAATGCCAGTTTAATAGAACAAAGTGTTCTTGCTTTGAGGAAGTACTTGAGTGGAGGCCCAATGTCCATCTGCTACCTTAATACTAAATCTATAAATATAAGCATATAGATCTATTTTCCCATCGTCATATATAAATATATTTGAATATGTACATGCCTGTATTTAGACCTCTATAAATGTCCTTTGCCCCTTCTAGTTCTTTCCTCTAGCTCCTTTTACTTTCCTTCTGTCCCACTATCATGCTCATCCTTCATTTGGGTTTCAGTAATTCCTCTCGATTACATTGCCCTTGATCAAGCCCTACCAGGCATCTTATACTCTCCTCATCACTGGTTTTGGATCACTTGTTGTTCCCTTGTCCCTGGGTTAACACCACTTCCTTGCCCCCACCTCTCCCTCTCCCATGTCCGCACAAAACCATTGGTCCCATTGTTTTCTCCTTCAGATTGTTTATCCAGGTCCCATTGTTTTCTCCTTCAGATTGTTTATCCAGCCTATCTTGTCTACATAGACCTGCAGAGATAATATGCACAAAAACAACACAGAGCAAAAACAAAGCAAACAAAAGAAAACAAAACAGCAGCACAAAAAAAAAAAAAAGAAACGTCTGTAAATAGTTCGAGGTCTGTTTGTTGACCTTTAGGAGTGATTGCCTGATGGGGTGCCATGCCCTTTCCCTAAAGTATATTTTTGGTACTCCCTCAGGACTTTCTTGCTCAGCTCCCCTTGTTGTTTTGTTGCACCCCCTTAGTGTTTTACCTCGGTGTGGTGGGGTCATATTGGGCGCAATTCCCATACTGTGTCTCCAGCTTATCCCCAGTACAGCTATGGGTCAGTGAGGGATGTCATGTCTCATAGTGGGGCCCGCCACATGGTCCTCTCAGTGCATTGGCTGTTCTGAGCAGTGATATCCTCCTCAAGGCTTGGTGGGCCAGGATGTGCTCCACTCTCTCTTCCTCCCTCTTCATTTGTTCCTGTGTGCTCTGATCAGACATGTCCCTCTCCCTGAGCTATAGCTTCAGTCCTGTCCTCTGAAGTAAATTCTTCTGGGGGCAGGAGCAGCTATCCACATAGTTGGGATTGGGGCCAACCCCTCAGACCTCTCTACTGCTTTCCTGCTTCGTGCCAGTAAGTTCCATTCACATCTTGGAGCACCAGGTTAAAATCTGGTTCCTCCTTCCCTGTGGAGATATAAACAATACCCTCCCCTTGTGTGGGTTAGTGAACTTTGCTCTTGAACACAGAGTTGCTAAAGCATATGGAAGGAATGATGAAGAAAAAGGCCTGACTAAGGACATTTCAAAAGGTTGCCAAAAAGACAAAATAAAGTCTTAAAATGAAATGTGCAATGACCTGGAGTTAGAAAGACAAAAACTGATAACACACTTAGCATCTCAAATGGAAAGAACTGAAAAAAAAAGGCAAGCTTTCAGTCTCAGTGTGGTAGTTACATAATCTCCTGTCTACTTGCAAATGGGTAGTGTGTTGCCTGTCAATCAGGTCACAGCTTGATGACCTCATTTGGAGACTCGAAGGAAATAAATGTCTCACTGGAGGGCAGACACACTCTCTCTGCTTGTCTTCTTGCTGACAAGCCACATGGAGCTACGCTGATAGACCCCAAGCCCTTGAGCTGGAGGAACCACATGGAGACCCATGCCAGTGCTGAAATGCTTCTACCACCACTGGATCCACAGGACTTTCTACCCACTGGCCTGTGATATTCCTGCATTCAGCATCATTGCTTGGCTGTGTGAGTCTAAAGAGGAATTTATGGACTAGTATTGACATACGGAGTAATAGTGGACATATGGGCTTGCCTCGGATGCTTTCTTAATATACAATTGCTCTTTTATATAAAAATATTTCTTATACACATATGAGTCTCCCTGGATTTGTTTCTCTAATCTACCCAGACTAACACATTCAGTATGAAAGAATTCCATGGGAAAGAAGATAAAGAAATACAGAGTCATTTTGTCCTAGAAACAACTGGTAGGCCATACAACCATTTCAAGAGGTAGCTTCTGATCAAGAACCAATGATACATAAGGAAAAGTGCAAGATGTACTGAATGTATTAGCAAAAACAAGATTCCAGGAACCAACAGAATAACGATGGAAATTTCCCACAAGCGCATCACTAGCATCACTCACTTCTATGGCATGCAGTTTGGAAGATGACTGCTTTGCCAGCTGACTAGAAGAGATCCTTATTTGTTCCCCTACCAAAGAAAAGTGATCCAGCAGAACGTGGGAATTATTGAATAATATTATTAGTATCATGTGCAAGTAAACATTATGGTTGCAGCAGAACATCAGGGAGCTGCCAGAAATCCAAGCTACTTTCAAAGAGGAAGTGAAACAAGGGCTATCCTTGCTGGCATCAGATGGAGCTTGGCTGGAAGCAGAGCAGGCCAGAAAGATGATTTGTTGTGTTTTATTGACTATGCAAAGGCATAGGACTGAGTGGATCATAACAAATGATGGATAAGACTGAGAAGAATGGGAATCCAGAACACTTAATTGTGCTCAGGTGGAGCCTGTATATGGGCCAAGAGAGAGTCGTTTGGGCAGAACAAGGAACTATTTCATGGTTTAAAATCTGGAAAGGTGTGCATCAGTGTTGCATCTTTTCACCATACTTATTGAATCAGTATGCTGAGCATATAATCTGAGAAGCTGGACGATGTGAAAAAGAAGGTGGCATCAGGATTGGAAAAAAAAACTTTAATAAACATCTGTACTTGCAGGTGAAACAACTTTGCTTGCACCAAGTGAGGATTATTTGAAGCACTTGTTGATGTAGATCAAGGATTCTAGTCTTCTGCATGGATTACAACTCACTGTAAAGGAAACAAACAAAATATCTTCACAACTGGACCTATTGACAACACCTTGATAAACAGAAAATATTGAAGTTGTCTAGAATTTAATTTTATCCCTACTCCTAACTCTAAGCCTGAATGTATCCATATATATACACAGGCACCCTTGGTTTCATTTCTCTAGAGAACCCAGCCTACGACAACATATCTTTTAAAGTTGAAATTGAGTAATCCTGGCTTTGTACAGGGAAAAAAAAAGAATTGCAATTTAAGATGCTAGAAAATCTGGCAAAAAAAAAATTAATTTTTGTGAGGAGTTTCTTTAAAGTGTGTGATGTGGTTTGGGGTCTATGAAATCCACAAATGAAACCAATATACAAGATGGGACCCCCCCAAAAAAACAAACAAACAAACAAAAAAAACCGTGATGTGAAGGGGATAGTGCATTTGGAATTCGTTCCACCAGGACAGACTGTTACTCAAGCTTTCTATTTAGAGGTTCTGAAAAGATTGTGTAACAGTGTGCGGCCAAAATGGCCTGAA
>NW_022111362.1:4993083-4994129 GCF_000313985.2 Echinops telfairi
CCCTCCCGCTATCGCCACTCTCTCCACTGGTCCTGGGGGGTTCATCTGTCCTGGGTTCACTAAATTTCCAGTTCCTATCTGTGCCAGTGTACATCCCCCGGTCCAGCTGGATATGTAAGGTAGAATTGGGATCATGGTAGTGGGGGGAAGGAAGCATTTAAGAACTAGAGGAAAATTGCATATTTCATCCTTGCTACACTGCACTCTGATATGCTCCTCTCCTCCCCACAGCCGTTCTGCAAGGGGATGTCCAATTTCCTCTGGATGGGCCCTGGGTCCCCTCTCTGCACTCCGCTCATTCACAATGTTATGACTTTTTTTTTTTTTTTTGGCTATGATGCCTGATACCTGACCCCTCCACCAATGGCTATATTTTGATGCTGCAGAAAAACAAAGACTTAGAGAACATATTAAAAGCAGCCAGAAATAGACACACATGGTTTCTGTATTTTTTAAACAAAATCATTTAATGTAAACCTGTAGTTAACTCATAATAAAATGTTCAATAATAAAAAACAAAATATTGCCAGTATAAATATGTATCCACAAATAAATCATAGTTTGACAGCTGGCTTCTGAAATATAACAATGAAAACCAGAAAACAATGGATTATCTTCAATTGGACTGCCACCCTGAATAATGTGCTAACTGAAAACTAAACTCATACCATTGAGTTGATTCCAACTCACAGCTACTCTATAGAATTGCATTGTAGGTTTCTAAGGCTATAAATCTTTACAGAAGCAGTAAACCTCATCTTTCTCCAACATAGCAACTAGGGGTTTTGAATTGCTGACTTTGTGCTAAGCAGCCAAATTCATAACCCATTGAGCTACTATAAATTCTATACTAAGAAAAATTTATCTATAAAAAATAAGAAAACAACGGTACTGACAGTTCCGGGGGGACATGGGAGAGGGGGAGGAGGGGGGAAGGGAAGAAGAGGGGATAACAAACACAGGGACAAGGGAACAACAAGCGATCCAAATTGGTGGGGAGGTGGGTGTGGGAGACCTGGTAGGGCAGGATCAAGGGGAACGTAACA
>NW_022111362.1:4996525-5013063 GCF_000313985.2 Echinops telfairi
AACAATAAAAAACAAAAAAAAATAAATGTGAAATCAAAGCATATAATATTAGCTAAAAGTGTTGTAGCAGAGTACTCAAGAAGTAAGGAAATTCTAAAGCATGTACTTTAAATAGAGGGGGGAAAATCCAGAATGAAATCAGAAATAGAAGAAATGAAAAACAAATAGGTGGATAATTTTCAATGAACACGGACTAAGATATAATATCTCATAGTCGTTTAAAATATATAACTCTGTTGATAGTAACATCATTATAGTCAGTGGTAAGGCACTGGTGAGCAAAGGATTTATAAATGCATAGTACTTTTTATTAGACTCCAATACATATATTGTTAACCTATATATCTCCAGAATGATGTTCTTGATGTCCTCCGACAGCCCATTGGGTCTTTTTTATTAGTGACCAATCTGTCAAATTTGTTCTTAAAATATATTCCAAATTCAAGTGGGATAGACTTAAGATCGTATTTTGGCTTTTGTGGTCTTGCTTTAATTTTCTTCAGCTTTAACCAGAACTTATAAATGAGAAATTGATTATCTGCTCCACAGTCAGCCCCTGGCCTGGGTTCAGCTGCTGATATTGAGCTTCTCCGTTGTTTCCTCCCACAGTTGCAGTCAATTTGATTTCTGTGTATTCCATCTGGGGAAGTCCATGTGTAAAGTCAGCTACCTTTTGTGTTGTTGAAAACTATATTTACTATGAACACTTGTTGGTCTTCCAAATTCTATCTTGTGATCTCTAGTTTCTGTCACAAGTCCATATTCTATCACATGTCCAGCTACTGGTTTTTCCTCTTTGTTTCCAATTTTTGCATTCTAATCACTAATAATTATCAATGAATCTTGATTGAATACTTGCTCAATTTCTGACTGAAGATATTGGTGGAATTCTTTGATTTCTTTAACTGGTCTCATGCAACACCAGTTTTTGAGGTTGTTGCATAAGTTTGAATAATAATTATATTCATTGGATTGCCTTAAAGACAGTTAGATATAATTTTCTCACAGACAGCATTGTACTTCCAGATTACCATTTTGCAATGTCTTCTTTGAAAATGAATGCAGTGCCGTTCCTCTTGATTGTGTCAATACCAGCAGTGTAAACCATATGATTCTGTAATTCACAATAGCCAGTACCAGTACGTTTCACCTCACTAGTGTGTAGGATATCGATCTTTATGCATTCCATTTTATTTTTGTTGACTTCCAAGTTCCTTAGATGCATACTTTGCACATTCCAAGTTCTGACCATTAGCAGATTTTTGCAGCTCTTTCTTCTTATTTTGGGTGGTGCCCTGTCAGCAAGTCAAGACCCTGGCGGCTTCACTCTCACAGGCATTACCCCACTCAAGTCACCATGGTTGCTCCATTCTGAGAAAGGAGCTCCAACTCAGTCACATTTCATGTGCCCTCTGACTCGAGGTGCCCATCATCTGGCACTGTCTTCAACAGTGTTCTCCTTCCCTTCGTTAGGCCTTCAGTGTTGGACAGTGCTTTAGAACTATGCACAAGGTTTTCAGCTGCTGCTTTCTCCCAAGTGGCCAGCCACTGATTCCTTCTTTGTTGTATCTCCTTAGTTTGGAAGTTCCCCTGAAACCTGTTCACTTTGGGTGAACCTGCTGGCATTTGAAATACCAGTGATGTAGCTTTCAGCATCACAGCAACACACAAGCCACCACAGCATAACAAACTGACAGACAAGTATCAAGGATTTTGTCTTTCTTGCATCCACAATCTGTGCTCATAGAATGAGATCAAAAGACAAGCTGCATTGGTTAAATCTGCTGCACAAGACCTCTTGTGTATTGAAAAGCTGGATGTAATTTTGAGGACTAAGATGTGCCTGAGTCAAGCCCTGGTATTTTCATCTGCCTCATATGCATGTGAAAGTTAGACATTGAATAAGGGAAACTGAGGAAGAATCAATGTATTTTAATTGTGGTGATGGAGAAGAAGAATGAAAGTACCACAAACTACTTAAAGGACAAACTATGTGTCTTGGAAGAAGTGCATCCAGGGTGCTACTTAGCAGCAAGGATGGTGAGATTTAGTCTTACATGCCTTGGACATGTTATCAGGACATACCAGTCCCGGGGAAAGGACATCGTGCTTGGTAAAGTGGAGGGACAATGACAATGAGGCAGGTCCCCAAGGAGGTGGAGTGATACAGTGGCTGCGTCAGTAGACTCGGGCATCGGGGTAATTGTGAGAAGGTCCCGGGACCAGGCAGGGTTTCTTTCTGTTGTGCACAGTTTGCTGTGGGTAGGAACTGACTCAGTGGCACCTACCAACAACAATAACAGCAGCAGCAGCAACAAAGATTGTTAAATTAGGAATAAAATACTGTCATAAAAGGTACATCTAAAACATAAGCATGTAGAAAATTTCAAACTAACCATTTAGTTAGTTATAGGTATCCATATCTATAATGTAGATATAGATAGATATCATATAAATATTAATAAAAGAAAGATGGAATTTTTTATAGAAGAGAATATAAATTCTAAGGTTGAAAACATTACTGGAGTAACGAGTCATCATTTCTTAATGATAAATGGGTCAGTTTACCAAGAGGTTGGTCCCCACAATTACACACTTCGGTGTGTAGCCTAGAGAAGCACCGTAAGGACACACTCTTCAAAGTAAAACTGTTTCAATAGCCAAATAATGGAAGCAATTTAAACCTCAGCAGGAGATTCAGTTAATGTGTTCTTGCACAGTTACTCTATGGAATACTGTACAGCAAAGAAAATGAATGCATTGCATGTATGCACAGCAACCTAGATGGATACTGCAGAAATAATATTAAGAATTATATTGAACCAAAGAAGCAAAGCATAAAAGAGCATACACATATGATTCCATGTAGATCAAATCTTTAAGAAGACAAAACCAAACTATATTGTTTAAGGTTGGACAAAAAGGTATTAAAAGGCAGGGGAACTTCTTAAACATGAAAGTAGGAACCAGGGGATTTAATCAGGAAGAGCAATATGGCAGAACCCTTCTGAGGTATTGGAAATGGTCTGTTTTTTAGGGTGACTATGGACATTTTCTTCATATAAACTTTTTTGTAACCAACTCCTTTCCACACTGTTTATTCTCTATGTTATTTTGTTTTCTTTTTAAAATTGTTATATATTTTGCAGTGGGGTGGATTATGTTTCACTCCTATTTTCATTACTATACTCTTAAATATTTGAAAACATGAAATGTTCTCAGTGAGAGAAATAATAATAAAATGTTTTCATCTGTGAAAGAATCAAGACACTAAATATTAACTATATGAGCCCACCAAGCAGAAAGAAAATGTTTTGAAAATGATGATGGCAACATATGTACAACTATGTTTGATGCATTTGCTGTATGGATTGTTATAAGAGCGATAATAGCCCCAATAAGATGATTTATTTTATATATATTGTGTTAGTCTGGGTACTTTAAAGAAACTAATCCACAGAAACTCATGTATGAGGGTTTTTTATGGAGGTTAAGTGTGCATCAAGAAAACATCCCAACCCAGTGCTGCCCAAGCCCACAAATCCAACATTAACCCATTAACCCATATGTCCAACACCAATCCACAAAGTCCTCCTCCATCTCACAAAACAAACACAATGATGCCAACTGCAGGAGGAAAGCCGAGTCAGTGAATGTGTAAGCATCTCAGCGTTGGCAGGGGTCTCCACATGGGTGCTCCAGCACCCAGGGCTGCATCGGGGTAGGTCCATGTGGCTTCTCCTCAGGGATGTCTTGCAGGAAGTGAGCCTTGCCAGCTAAAGCAGGGAATTGGCTAAGGCAGCTGCACCCTGGTTCGACCATCACAAAGCAAGGGACCCGAGAACTCGAAAGGCGAGGCTCACTGAGCCATTTATCCCTCCACCCTTCATTTAATCCCACATGTGTTTATCGGCCAGGTTGGCACAATAAACGAACTACCCTACACACACACACACACACACACACACACACACACACACACACACATCTTCAAAGTAGCATTAACCTGTTTTTACTTCAATCCACTCAGGTGAACTTTGAGGAATTTAAGGAAGGTTTTGTGGCAGTATTGTCTTCAAATCCTGGTGATGACCCCTCTGATGATTCAGAAAGTAATTCTTTGGAAGCAGGTAAGTAGATTTCTCATCAACTACAGCTTATTTTCATTATTGATCTGTTATTTGGGAAATATAATATTCTAGTTGAAAAATGTAACACTTCTGTAAATGAAATTCTAAACTCTACTTTCTACTCTATCATTACCAAGCTATGTGGTCTTGGGTTGTTTTCTTCTTGTCTGCATTTATTTATAAATTAATGTCAAATATGGTTTCATCTGCATCATAGGTTTGTTGAGAAAATAAAATAAACGAATGTGGAAGAATTGAAGATTTTAAGAATTAAAGGTGCAATGCAAATATGTTCTTGTGGCCTCCCAAGGTTGACAAAACAAGAAAGATTGCTACAGCCCATGGACAGATTTAAGTGCATGGTTAGTCTCAGATGAACATGACCTATAGGAGCCTTGTCACTGTCTGGGGTTGATGGGGCAAAGAATACCCTTGTAAATAGAAGTGACGGTCCCAAGAGAAGAACTATCTGAAGGAGTGGAGGAAACCACCAGGCTCTGGGTCAGGTCAGAAGATGGAGAGTGAGTAGGAAGTTCAGTGGAAGAGTTTTGGGGGAAGGATCCAAAGCAGGGAGCAGCAGGTGAGGAATGTAGATGCTCTATGTGATGAGATTTGGAAGATGATGACTAAAGTACCCATTGGCTGTCACTGCTTGTGTTAGTCTGGATTGACTAGAGAAACAAATCCAGAGACTTTCATATGTGCATAAGAAATAACTTTAGCCGTATAGCACCGACAAAACACACATCGTTCCTCTAGCTTCTGAATACTTCCTTCCCAAACACTACGACGCAGTTCTACCTTACAAATCTGGCTAGACCGAAGTACACACATTGGTACAAATAAGAGCTCTCGACAAATGGAATTCAGGACAGATAACCCTCAGGAATAGTAGTGGGAGCAGCAATACCGGGGGGTTAAGGAGATGGGGGGGAGGGAGAACCCTCACAAGATTGGATATATAGCCCACTCCCCAGGGGCACGAATAACAAAAATGTTGTTGAAGGGAAACATCAGGCAGTATAAGACACAAAATAACAATAATATATCGTTGATCAAGGATTCACAAGAGTGCGAGGATGGGGGAGGGAGGGAAAAAAAGAGGAGCTGATACTAAGGACTGAAGTAAAAAAATATATTTTGGAAATGTTGATGGCAACATATGACAAGTAAGCTTCATACAATTGAATGATGGATTGTCATAAGATTTGTAAGAGCACACCAATAAAATGATTAATAAAAAAATAAAATAAAATGAGTTGTGTAAAAAAAAAATAAAAATAATGAAATCTGGAAGTGTAAAAAAAGAGAGATAGCTTTATATCAAAGAGTAATTGTATATTAAGAAAATATCCCAGCCCAGTCCATATCAAGTCCATAAGTCCAATATTAGCCCATGTCTGATACCAGTTTATAAATTCCTCTTGACACTCATGCAACATGTGCAATGATGTGCTGGAAGATCACAGGCCAGTGAGTGGAAAGTCTTGTGGATCCTGTGGCACTGGAAGCATCTCAATACTGGCATGGGTCTCCACGTGGCTCTTCCAGCTCCAGGGCTCTGCCTGTCATCAGCGTAGCTCCATGTGGCTTGTCAACAGGAATGTATAGCAGAGAGAGTGTGTCCTGCCTGCAGGAAGGAAGCAGTTCTCCCAGAATCCTCACGAGAAGGCCATGCCTACAAGGAGGCATCAATCAGGCTGTGACCTGATTGACAGGCTAGACTTCACCCCTTCACCCAAGCTGACAGAATATTATGTAGCTGCCACCCTCCTCCATTGGGCTCAGGGTATGAGAAAATAGTCATTTGATTTGCTTAGCAATCCTGAGCTGGGGTGCCTCTGTTAAGAATGGATAAAATGTCCATGCGCACGTTCCCTTGTGAATGAGAGCAGGCGTGTCTGGACATTTTGAAGGCAGTATTGATTATCGTAGGGCAGAGGCAGGAAGAGCTCTTTCCTTTCTTCTTTACTACCTCCGCAGTTGAAAGGAGTATTGACGGTGGGATGGCACTTTTGGGAAGGGCCTGTGGAAGAGGAAAGAAAAAATAGAGAAAGCAGTGTCCTCTATGTTCCTGGCCTTGAATTTTATGTATATATCACATAAGTATTTTATCTAACCCTCAGACATTTGGAGGCATTGGTATACATGGTATTCATTAAAATAAGTTGACCAAGAAGTATGAAGGAATTTTTCCAAGAAATCATTGTGACCAGAAATTTGGGTCCAGGCTTTCCAGCTTTCGGCTCTGGGATTTTGTGCAGGCACCATTACTGGAAGCCTGTACTAACAGTGGCTGCTCATATTAGCTCTTCCCCTTCCTGCTGATTGCAAAAATACCTGCATATAGTGAAAAGCACCATGTATTTTTAGGACGGGGTCTGGAGTCTGCATAAACAAAAGCAAAATAGACTCTGAAAACTTCAAGCAGTGCATAAAGTTGAGAGTGATGGCCCTTTTTCACCTTTATTACTAGCCTCCCAACCCAATTCACAAGTAACAGAGAAGCAGTTTCTCGTGTTCTTTTAAATGTTTTCTGTTGGTTAAAAATGTTCATCCACAATAGCATAGACACATTCAAATCTCAGAGAGCTGATTTACAGGGATCCTCACCAAATTTCCCATTTTCTTTTCTCTCTCTCAAGCTGTCCTACCAAAATATGTGAGTGGTCCTAAGTGGTATGGTCGTCGGACCCGGCCTGAGTTGTGCACACTGGAGACTGAAGTCAGGCGTGCAGCAGAGAAGCAAGGACAGAGCAGCCTGAGCAGCCAGCTCCACCGAGCAGCATCTCTGCAAAGTGTGGAGGTGGGTCAGACTTTCCTTCCCCAACCTGAGTGCCTAGTATCAGGTAAATATCTCAGTTTGTCACTGCTCACATCACATGGTTGTGAGAGAATGTAAGGAGAGAGAGAGACACAGTCCCTAGAATTTTAAGTAGACAGGAGCTGGGGTTCACATTGGGGAATAAGATCTCATTTTAAATAAGATCTGGGTCTAGTTGTCTTCATAGTGACTCTGGCCGTAGAGTACTCTCCTTCAGACATTGTGACAGCAGAAATGTTTTCATTTGTTTCTAACTCCTTTCTGACATTAATACTGTAGTGCTCTGATACTGTAAGAAAATTACTTTATGGCTTTAAAGGAGTGACTTGTTAACCTACCAAGGGCATAAATTGGAAAATTCCTCTCTGATTATTATAGCTTTAAGAATTTGGATGTACTATGCCCACAGTCGCCTTGCCTTGAACATGTAGACTATAAGGTGCTCTACCCACTGAACACTGTTCAGGAAAATACTTAATACCTCCCAGTAGCCTTGGCTTTAGCTCCCTTCTCCAGTTCATTAAATTATTCACTTCAAGTACCTGGAGTGAATCCCAGACACACGCTAATGACCAGGTCCTCACTGTACTCCATGTCAAGAAGCATATTCATGATAAAGCATCACATGTTCTGAGTAAATCACATACTTGTTAGATCTGCATTCAAGGATTACAAGATGTTACTGGTTCCTCCTTTATGTGCTGTCAATTGAAAGATGAGACCGTATCAAGAGTTTACCTTTAGTAAGGTAACTTGGGGTCCTGAATTGATTTTTATTTTCAACATTTGTAAGGCACAGGGAAAACAAATAAGCACATGTTTAAATCCTAAATTCCCTTTCATGGATGCATGTGCTATGTTGGGACAACACCATAAACCCAGGACATTTGCTTTCTTGTTCTCTTTAAATTTGGATCTGAAGTATAGCGGGTTGACTTATCGTTTCTTGGGCTTCATCGGTGCTCTTCGGCTTTTTGAGACATTTTTTGGTACTCAAAACTGGGTACGGAAAGGGTATTTTTTCGTTTTGCAGTGAGTGGAAGGCATTAGGGAAGTGGGACTGGATTTTTTGGTGTTGCTCTGACTTCTCATTTAAATTCAAGGGTGTGAGAGCACTGGCGGGTAGGTCCTCGACCTCTAGTAGACAAGACAGCTAAGCACTGTAGACCTCAGTACCCCAGATTGAAAGTGGAGGGGGTGTGAGCTGAAGACTCTACCTTGTCCCTCTTTCATATGCTGGACTCCATAGGTAGCATGATGCTTCTTTCTTTCATAGCTTCCATAGGATCTTCCTTTTATCTGCTCTCAGATTTCAGTCCTCAAGATTGCTCCTGCTTAGAATTCTGAGTCTTGGTCAAACCAAAACCAAAACCGACTACCATTTAATCTATTTGGATTCCTAGCAACCCTATAGTTCTTAGTAGAAGAGTTTCACAGGGCTTCCAGGGTTGGTGGGTTCAAACGAACTAACTTTCCGTTAGTAGCCTCATGCTTAACCACTGTGTCACCAGGACTCCACCAATTCTATTTGGGGTTGTTTGCTTGGTCACTAAAACATAAGATTTTGACATGAATCAGCTGCTTCTGGATGTCTCCACCTTTTCTCTTGGTGTAAGATTACCAAGACAGTGGGTGCATGTGGTCAGTGCCTGCTCAGCATTGTGCTATTCTTGGAACTGTTTACAGAGACACAAAGGCCTGTTGCACCCTTCTGACCAGGAAAATATCTTTTGTTTTCCATTCAAAGTACTGATGATTTAGGGGGTTAGGAGCACCAAGTATGATTTCACAAAGTAAGCCATGCTCCCTGTTTCCACTCTGGCATTCTCATTTTCAGTAAGGAATTGATCATCCACATACTGCTGGTGTACAAATAGCATGGCTGCTTCAATCACACAAAAGAGCTTGCCAGTGCTACATGTTTGTTTGGTGTCCTGCAATTGCTTTTGATATTATCCAAGGGATTTATATGCCCTTCCATTTTTCCACAGAGTCTCAAGTCAGATGAAGAACCTGATGGTGCCAATGAGCCTCAGAATGAGTTATTTGAAGCACAAGGTAAAACCATGACCTCATGCTTGGTACTTTGAAAGATCCAGGACTGGGATTGTCAGCAGTGTTGCTGTGACAAGGATAGTTTCCTGGAGAATGCAGTGTGGGTCATCTCCGTGGTCAGCCTGTTTGCCAGATATATTTATATAGAGAGCGTTGTACCAAGAAAATAGCTCACACAGATGTAGAAGAAGGCAAATTCCAAGTTGTGCACGTTCCAAGCCCATGATGCTGATGTTAGGGTGCAGGGTCCTTATGACTTTCATAGCTTTGGGGGTTGATAGGCCCAAGAGGAGCAGAAAGACAAAGGTCTGTGGCTACAGAAGAAGATGAATTCAAGGTTGGCAGGTCAGGCTTGTGGCTAAAGAGGTGAATAAGTCCAAGCTTGGTAAGTCAGGTGACAAGCTACTGATAACTCCCAAGAATAGCAAGCAATACAGGAGACCACTGACTCAAGTCTTAACCTGTGTACAACTGAATCTGGGCTAACCCTATTTACATCTTTATTATTTTAAAATAGTTTTATTGGAAGATATGAGTGATTTCCAAAAAAATTGATTTTTTCCAAAGTTTTGTATTTAAATTTTTTTACAAAACAACTGTGTCACCTTCAAAGTACTCTCCATTACACTTGACACATTTGTCAAATCTGCAATTCCATTCTTGGAAACATTTTTCAAACTCATATGTTTGGATGGCTGATATCACCTCCCGCATTTTTTTTCTTCATCTCTGCTTATGTCTTCAAATCACTGTCCTTTTATTTCCCTCTTCATTCACAAAAACAAAAAGAAGTCGCACGAAGTGAGGTCAGGTAAGGTGTGTGGGGCAAAACAGGCATGCTGGTTTTTGCCCCAAGCTGGCACACTGAGTTGGCTGCGTGAGCAGGGGCATTGCAAATCAGACCATTTTCATTATACACCTGCCAGTCCCCTGTCTGCCACAAATCAGACCGTTTTCGTCACACGCTGTTATGCGATCTTTTCGGATTCTCTATATAGAACGCTTGAATCCGAAAAGATCGCAAAACTATTTTCTTTGTATGTACATTTGTTACTTCTTTTTCAGGTTTCTCAATGAGACATAGATTATTTCTCTCGATTGTTTTGTTGTGTTTAGGTGGTGGTTTCTCTTGTCAGTTGTAGTCAGATTGATTGTCTCTGGGCTCACTGATTTGAATTTCCTTTTCAGAGGGAAAATCTATTCCTCAAGGCATTTACTATGTTGCCTAATTCTGTTATCTCATTGTTTATATTCTTAAATTCCTTTTGATTTACGATTTCTTCTGTTGTTTTCCTACATGTCTAAATCATTCTTCAGAATCCTGTTTCTTGTAGTTCCAGAGCCTCTTTTTCAGAGTTCTCTATTTGTTTATATTTGTTTTTCTTGATGTTTTGGGTTTACTGTGGTTGATTGCTGTTTCCTGAGAATCCTAGTAGTCGTGCCAGTGATGTGAAGAGTTAGTTGGCTTTGTCTAGTGATGTGGGAGAGGTCTAAAAGAAGGTGAAAAACATGGTGAAATGGAGGAAAGGGGAGAGAGACGAGTAAGTGCTGAAAGTGTGTGGGGAAGATACTATATTGTTTTTAGTTTACCATTTTCCTAGATAGACAGTTTAAATGGCATCCTCTTCGCTTTTGGTTTTTCCTACCATTTTAGTCTTATTCCCCACCTCAGAGATCCAAAATGGGTGTCCTGTTAGCTGCTGAGTATTCCAGTTATATAAATCTGACTTACATAACATGGAATCTGGAACTGGTTCATTTACTACAGGGTGGGTTTGGAGAGCCACTAACCCACCTAAGATGAACTTGAAGTAAGAAAGACTCCATTACAATATTGACCTCCATGTGCCCCCACACCAAATGGTGGGTCACAGTGATGTTTTAGGCCTTCTGGAATTGGTCTCAATTCAGAGCCAGTGTCCAGTAATCCCTGAAAAGTCTAATTATTTCTTTCCCCACAGTGAACAGTCACTCTTGTAAAATGCTGAAGATCCATTTGAGGAAGGCTGAGAAAAAAATTAACAAAAAATTTTTTCATTATAGTGGGGGTCCTTCCTCAGTGAAACATAGCTCCTGCTTTTTCCAAGGGGTTGTGGGTCTGTAAACTGTCTCACCTCAGGGAATGATTGAGCAATTATGACTCTTCTGATAATTTGAGTTACACTGCTTCTCACTTGACCCAGATTTTTTTCTGCTTGGACAGATGAAATAAATATTCATTAGGTGTCCTATGTTTTTCACTCCCAAGAACATCCTGCCTAAGTAGACAATACCATGAGTCCATGAGAGTCAAGCTATTCTGATTACTACTTTGACTCAGCTGTCTATTACAGTAGCCACGTCCACCTTGTCTCTGTCAATTAAGTGCTGCCATTTGGCCCCTATTACCATGCAACCCAATTAGCCCAATTGTAGTTAGGTGTCATGATTCAATTAAGTCCATTCCTACAGTTAAATCTGGCTTACATAAAATAGTAATCAGCAATTTTCAATGATGCTGAGACTACATTTGCAATTTTGTTCCCTACTCTTGCGGTAAAGGTGTGAATTCTACTCCATGTGTGTCTGTAGGCCTATCCTGATAAATCCACTATAGCATGCCAAGCTCTTTAATCTTGTAGATAACTTTTTCTACAATATACTTTTGACTGGGCTTGTCATTGAGCATGATTTATTTATGCCATCATACAACC
The DNA here is from genome assembly GCF_000313985.2 of Echinops telfairi. Lineage (NCBI taxonomy): Eukaryota > Metazoa > Chordata > Mammalia > Afrosoricida > Tenrecidae > Echinops > Echinops telfairi. The sequence continues at coordinate 5,008,228 of NW_022111362.1, forward strand.
CATGAATCAACTTCACTGAATCACCCAAGAAGTGTCTTACATTGAAACATTGAATGAATAATCTGTGCTTAGTGGGCCCATATCAATAAACTCTGACTGCTCCAACTTTGTGTTCTACACACCGTTATCAGGCACCCTTATTAGCCATTCTAATACAAATATATCCTCTAGGTTTCTGTTTGTACATATTAGAAAACTCTGGAAATTCTTTTGGAGTATAGTGTACCTCTGCCTGGGTCATCTTTTAAGGCTTGCTGGAGCATAAGTCTAGTTTTAGGTCTAGAAGCAATAATGGGTGTTGAATTCATTAACTGGAAACATTTATCAATGTCTTTTAAAGCATCTCCTCAAGCAATGCTCCATTAAATGTCTAGGATTCATATCAGGATGCACTGCTGAGTTAATCTTCTCATGTGGTGGGGAGGGATACTAGTTTTTTACTCATGTGGTGGGGAGGGATAATAATTAATAATAGATTTAATATGGAGCAAAGATGGAGCAATCTCTTCAGATGGGAACAATCTGCTGTTGGCTGAAGTAACATTATGGAAATTAGGGGCTCAGTGCACCCATCTTCTTGATTATCTGCCTGTATCTCCCCATCCCAAGGCTTAAGAGTCCCTTTTGTTCCCAATCAATATTCTCAATTTAACAGCATTTGAGGTTGGGGATTCAGTTGGTATTATAATTCATCATTCTTAGGATAATACTCTGAGTTTATTTTTCAGTAATACAGCCTCTGTTACTACAAAAAGTAAGCCTTTCTTTTAGAAAATAAACGTAAACGTTGAGGTCTTTCATGCAGTTTTTGATCTTTGACTGAAGTCCTGAGTTCATGTCTTTCCTTCTACCAATTTATCAATTGTAAGTAGGGTAAATAATCAGCTTCCCCATACTTCTTACCCCGAAAAAATTGCAGAAGAAAATCAAACATGCTCTCACTTAGAGCATCAATTTCCCCCATTTCTTGATTTGTGGGTGGTGATACTCTCACTGCCGTCGATTAGTGACTGTCTGACAGGGTAGAACTGCCCCTATGGATTTCTGAGACTATTTATGGGAGTAGAAAGCTTCATCTTTCTCCTCAAAGTTCCTGGTGGTTTTGAACTGTTGACATTGAGGTTAGCAGCCCAATGCATAACCACTAAAGCGCACCTCACACCATGGTTTCACAGTGCCCTTTATATTAATGGAGGCCGAGTTATTAGTACCTTCAGTACTGATCAGACTTGGGAACCAATTGAGAAAATTGATCCTTATAACTTGGTTTCTCTAGAATCACTCTTGGAACCAAATGTTTTAGGCCGGGTTCTCTAGAGAAGCAAAAATTGTGAAGTGTGTGTGTGTGTAGGTGTCTCTATATTTAACCAAGATCTGGGTTCTAGCCTCTGGAACACCAGTTTCCTGTGAGCTCTTTTCTGATAGTTATACCAGGGTATGGTTTTTGTGCTTGGTAAAGTATAGGGTAAGCAGAAAAGGTGACTCTCAATGAGATTAATTGACACAGTGGCTGTAAAATGGGTTCTAGGATGGTGCAGGACTGGGCAGTGTTTCATTATGTTGTACCTAGTGTCACTATGAGTCAAAACTAACTTGATGACATATAGCAACATTATCTATGTGTGTTTATTTATTTTTTAATGTCAGTGATTTTTTAAATCTCCCCTCCCCCCGCAAAAAGTCTTGTTTTAGGAGCTCATCCAGACATCATGCCATTTCATAGTTCAGTCACATCAAACAGCTTTGTACTATTGCGACCAAAATTCATTTCAAAGTATTTTCTTCCTCCTTGATATCAGCTCCCCCTTACAAATCCACCCCGCCCACCACTTCCCCCACTGCACCCCCAGGAACCCTTATTCTAGTTGTTGTTTCTCTAGGTCCATTTATCCTGGGTTTCATATACCGAAAAATGTTGAAAACCACATAGCAAAGCGTCAGGAAGGCTACCCACAATGACAAAATACAGCAGAGATAAAACCCACTATGAAAAAAAAACCCACAGAAAATATTAAAAACCAAATCAAGGCCAAATGTATCAAGCGGCAAAGTTTTAACCGTTCAAGTCAGGTTTATCATTTTAATCTACTACAGTCATCTCTCCAATACTCTGTCTGATCACCAGGTTATTCTCATCCGTCAATTATGGTCAGAAGTGAATCACCGAAGGCTTATTTCCTGTGTAGAACCTGCAAACATATTTTGGCCATGTGCTGTCATCCATGGCCTTCTGCACACCAGAATCTCACAATATAAGCTCTGATAGTACTTCATCCTTCATATCTGGATTATATAATGATCATAGATGTTGGTGTGCTTCTTCCATGTGGGCTTAGTTGACATGTCACTTATTTGAAAATAAGCATTTAAGACTCAGATGCTGATAGCTGGGCACTATCTAATTTCTTCCCTACACTTTGCTACGCAACCATATCTTCTGTGCTTCCTTTATGAAGGTAAGTAATGAGTAGGACCATGTCATAAGAAATAATTGTTCTTAGCTTGGAGCTAAAATTAAGTGCGAGCCCCAAATCCATTCCTGGATCTATGTTTTTAATTTGCCTCTGACTCACCTTAGAGATATCCTTGTTAATTTATGGTAGAAAATGATCTCAATCTTCTCCATGGACCACAAGGACCTTTTGTTTATAGTGTCATTAATTAAGCTGTGGTACTAATGTTGTAAACACTATTGAGAGAGGGAGATTGAACAAGGGTAGGCTAACTACATATCTCAATACCTGGATTATTCATTTTTACAGAATAAATCCTTACCTGACTAGATGCTATTTACATAAAGAATTAGAGTTGGTTACCAGGCAAAACTTAAAATAATATTTACTGGCAATGCCACTCAGGTCTGCCAGAATAAAACATATCTTAATACAGCAAGTAAGGCATTGAAGTAGTAAGTCAATGTTGGTCCACCTACTGAGCTAGGTGTTTATATAAATGCATGTATGTGATCACAAGGTGTCAATGAGATCAGGTATCAGGCATCAAAGAACAAAATATCATATTATTGTGAATGAGGAAGAGTGCGCAGTGGAGACCCAAAGCCCATCTGTAGGCAACTGGACATCCCCTTACAGAATGGTCACAGGGAGAAGAGTCAGTCAGGATTCAGTATAGCAACGATGAAGCATGCAACTTTCCTCTAGTTCTTTAAGGCTTCCCTCACCCCCTATCATGATCCCACGTTCAAATCCAGCTAGACCAGAGGATGTAAACTGGTACAGATAGGAACTAGAAACCCAGGGAATCCAGGACGGATGAACCCTTCAGGACCAATAATGAGAGTAGTGATACCAGGAGGGTAAGTGGAAGGTAGGGTAGAAAAGGGGAACCGATCACAAGGATCTACATATAACCCCCTCCCTGGGGGACAAACAACAGAAAAGTGGGTGAAGGGAGACATCGGACAGAGTAACACATGGCAAAATAATAATAATTTATAAATTATCAAGAGTTCTTGAGGGAGGATGGGTGGGGATGGAGGGGACAAAATGAGCTGATACCAAGGGCTCAAGTAGAAAGTAAATGTTTGAGAATAATGATGGCAACAATGTATAAATGTGCTTGACACAATGGATGCGTATATGGATTGTGATTAGAGTTGTATGAGCCCCGAGTAAAATTATTTTTTTTAAATTAAAAGAAATGCAAGTATTTGTGTGTGTGTGTAATAAAACACATAGACACAAGTATGGATATTTCTTAGATATAACCCAATACCTCATGTTTAAAATTTGGGGTTTGCAGGGACAAGGGAACAACAAATGATCTAAAATCGATGGTAAGGAGGGTGTAGAATGCCCGGTGGGTTGATCAAGTGCAAGGTAGTCAAGATCAATTACTGAAAGCTAATTGAAAGTCAAACACGATAGTGGGACAAGAGGAAAGTAAAAGGCAATAGAGGAAAGAACTAAGAGGCAAAAGACATTTTAGAGGCATAAATATAGGCATGTACATGTGTAAATATATTTATATATAACGATATGGACATAGATCTATGTACATATATTTATATGTCAACTATTAAGGTAGCAGACGGACATTGCTCAACATGGCTCAAGTCCTCTCTCAATGCAAGAACACTTTGTTCTAATAACCTGGCATTCTGTGATGCTCACCATCCAACACAATCGCTGAAGACAAAATGGGTGCATAAGCTAATGTGGTGAAGAAAGCTGATGATGCCCAGCTATTAAAATATAATAGTGCCTGGAGTCTTAAAGACTTGAAGATAAACAAGGGGCCATCTAGCTGGGAAGCAACTAAGCCAAATGGAAGAAGCACACCAGCCTGTGTGATCATGAGATGTCGGCAGGATCAGGTATCAGGCATCAGAAACAATCATATCTATTCAAATGCTCGGGGATGGAGGGGAGACCCAAAGCCCATCTGTAGACAATTGGACATCCCCTCACAGTAGATTCACAAGGAAGGAATGAGCCAGCCAGGGTGCAGTATAGCACTGATAAAACATACAACATTCTTCTAATTCCTTAATGCTTCCCCCTCCCCCCCATTATCCTGACCCCAGTTCTACCTACAGATCTGGCTAGACCAGAGCATGTACACTGGTACAGATAAGAGCCCTCGAAACATGGAATCCAGAACAGATAACCCCCTGAGAAGCAATAATGAGAGCAGCTGTACCATGAGGGTTGGGGGACAGTTGAGGGAGAAAGGGGGAACTGATCGAAATGATTAATGTAACCACACACACCCCAGGGTGAGGAACAACAGAAATTGGTGAAGGGAGACAGCAGACAGTGTAAGATATGAAAATAGCAATAATTTATAATTTATCAAGGGTTCATGAAGATGGGA
>NW_022111362.1:5013672-5015009 GCF_000313985.2 Echinops telfairi
ATAATCAGAAAAGCTGGATTTCATGAAGAAGAATGGCATCCAGATTAGAAAAACTTAATAACAATTTGTGATATGCAGATGGCATGATCTTGCTTTCTGAAAATGAGGACTGGAAGTAATTTCTGATAAAATCAAGGATTCAAGCCTTCAGTGTAGATTACATCTCAGTACAAAAAAGACCAAAATCCCCACAACTGAACCAATAGGTAACTTGATAAATCGAGTAAAGATTGAAGTTATCAAGGATTTCGCCTTGCTTAAATCTGCTGTCAATGCTCATGAAAGCAGCAGTCAGGAGATTAAAAGATGCAATGCATTAGATAAATATGCACAAGATCTCTTTAAACTGTTAAAAATCAAGGATGTTACTTTGAGGACTAACGTGTGCCTGACCCAAGCCATGATACCATTTTGACGATATCATATCAGTTGCCTCATAAACTTTTTCACTGCCCTTGTGTACACATGAAAATTGGATATTAAATAAGGAAGACTGAAGAATAATTGATGCATTTGAGCTTTGGTGCTAGCAAAGAATATTGAAAGTACCATGGACTACAATAAACAAACAAATCTGTCTTGGAAGAAGTACAGCAGGAAAGCTCATTAGAGGCAAGGATGCCAAGGCTTTGTCTTCTTGCCCTATACATGTTATCAAGAGAGACCAGTAACTGAAGAAGGACTTCATGCTTAGTAAAATAGAGCAGCGATGAAAAGAGGAAGCCCTGGAAAAGGTGGAATGACACAGTGGCTGCAACAAGGGGCTTGAACATAAGAACAACTGTGAGCATGGCACAGGGCCAGGCAGTGTTTCATTGTGTTGTACTTAGGGTCACTATGAGTTGGAAATGACTCGGTAGCACTGAACAACAACTAAAATAAGTTTAGAGTCTTTCTACCTAATATATATATATATATATATATATCCATCATGTCCTGTCATGTATCTATCCATCCCTCTATCCAGTTGTTCCTCCTTAATTTAGAAAACCTTACTGGTATTGGTACACTTCCCCTAAATTCTTCAACTGGTGCTGTGTTTAACTCTCTTCCCTTTGTTTCAGGTCAACTTCAAGTCTGGAGCCCTCTGGAGCTCAGCAGCCCCTCCTTTCGTACCCCTGAGATCCAAGCCCAGATAATCTGGGAAGAGCTTGGCGTTGGCAGCAGTGGTTTCCTCAGTATGCAAGAGCTGACTCTGGTCTGTCAAACCATTGGGCTACAAGACCTTGAGAAAGAGGTGAGAGAAAGCCCGAGACTGACCTGTCTCAACCACTTTTCTTTGAAATGTTTGGTCTGAAAACTCTCATGCTCTTTTAGACAATGATTCAGACATACAA
>NW_022111362.1:5016487-5018112 GCF_000313985.2 Echinops telfairi
GACTCCCATGTTGTGTGGGAGGCAGAGTTAGGCCAGAGTGGTATTCTTCACCACTGAGTAGGTACTTCTGAGAGCCTAAGTTTTTAATTCTAAAATCATTGGAATGCAGGAAGAAGATATTCAAGAGCATTAAGGAGAGATGTTGGGCCATATAAGGTCAAAAAAATCAGAGTAGGGGCCTTATATGTCACTGATTGGGTTAATTGGCAGACAGTGACTTCCTTGAAGCAGAAGCAGCCCCATGCTCCCTTTATTCATTTGAAGTATAGACTAATGTGAACACTGAACTAGGGATGGATGTGGGCATAGTTGCCATTAAAGAATCAAGATAGTGGCTATAGAGCTGTACTGCTCCTTGTGCCATGGAGACCTTCCTGGACAGATGCTCTCTGGCCAGAGGTGTAAGTTTGTAAGGAGGAATCTTGAAAGAGTGGCCTAGGCAGGCAGGTATGTCTTCCAGGAGACACCCACATCAGGTGACGTGTGATCCCTGTTTGTGGATTAAGATTTGAACATAGAAATAGGTTTCTCCTCTTTGTCAAGGATCTTCTCCAGGGTAAGTTGCTTTGGGGTTGAGAACTAGGGCAGATACAGAAACAAGGGTAAGTCATGTCCAAATGTGGAGACCAAGGGGTTGCTGGAAGCTAATGTAGAATAAGGACCTCAAAGTGGCAACCCTGAGCCTGCAGGGCAGGATCCCTAAGAGTTCTATAACCTCGAATACCCCTTAAGTATGGTTCCTGTGGTAGTTATACAATCTGGTGTCAACTTGTGAAGGGGTAGAGTCTAGCCTATCAATCATGTCATAGCTTGATGACCTCATTTGGACATATCACGAAGATAAATAGCTCACTGGAGGCCAGATAGACACACATTCTCTGCATCATCTTCCTCTGGACAAGCCACATGGAGCTAGGTTGATGACAGCCAGAGCCTTAGAGCTGGAGGAGCCCCGTGGAGACCCACACCAGCACTGAGATGCTTATACCGCCACTGGATCCACAAGATATTTTACCCTGTGTTCTTTCTGCATTCAGTGTCATTCCTTGTGTTTTGTGAGTCTGAAGAAGACTTTATAGATTGGTATCAGACATATGTGCTAATATGGGACTTATGGACTTGATTTGGACTAGGGCGGGATGTTTTTACAGTATTCACTTGTTATTGTATATAAAGCTCTTTCTACACACATGAGTGTCTATGAATTTGTTTCTCTAGTCTACCCAGACTAACACATTATGGTCCCTTGGGAGTGGAGTTCTAGAGAAACGAATCAGAAAGATGGAGAGTGGATGTTTGTTTGGTCTCTGCCTCATGATAGTGCTTTTTCTTTGGCTAGCCAGAATTCAGATATAGCCATGTAGTTTACTGGATAGTTTTCTGGAAAGAACATGGGAAATTAAAGTTTTGATTCTTTACGTTGGTTGTAGTCTTTGGTTATTCTTGTGTGAAATGGTGAAAATAAATGTGATTAATGTGTATTTTAAGCTCAGGCGATGAAATCGCCCCTTGAATTTCTCAGAGTTGCTTAGAAAGTGGCTGACAGAAGGTCAAAATGGCTGAGAGAAAGCCTGGCTCAGGGGGAGGAGGGGGCGGCACTCCTGGCAAGATGGCGACTGTGTTAG
>NW_022111362.1:5018473-5020240 GCF_000313985.2 Echinops telfairi
TGACACAGTCCAGAGGTTAGGAGTCCCATAGGTAGTGTAGCTTGCAAATTGAGGCACAGAACAAGCAAGGCAGCCACACACTGGTCCGATGATCAAAGAGCAAGAGACAAGTAAGGCGAGGCTCGCCAAGCCATGTATCTCCGTCCTTCAGTTAATCCCAGATGTGTTTATTGGTCAGGCTGGCACAATAAACTAACTATCTTAATGACTGAGTAACATATACCAGAGGGACTCCACAGAAATCAGCGCAGAAGAGTTACTAAGGGGGAAATTGCACATTGCCTGGTCGCAGGAGGAGTATCATAAAGATAAATAGGCAAATATCCACAAGGTTTTGAGGAGCTGGGGGCTTTGGCTTACCACAGTGAAGGCTGGCTAGGGTCTAGCCTTAGCCCCACCACTGTCTCAGCCACAGCCAGGATCATCTGGAGCCGTCACAAGGGCTTTATCTTAACACAGCCACAGCTTGATGCCGAATTGGGGAAGGGTTTAAACCCCTCCAGTCGCAGGGTCAGGGATTGGGGTTAAGCTATATTGTTATTTTTGTTTCTCACTCTTCGCTCTTTCCCACTACAGTCTCAGCGGGCTGTTCTTTTTTTTTTTTTCCCCTTTTCCTTTTTATCTCACACACCACTGCCAACCTCCAGGCCATGCCACTTAGCCCAGGGCATTTACTCAACAAAGAGGCTAGAGATCTAAATATTACAGTTAGACAATTTGACCTGATAGATGTGCACAAAGCTCTTCACCTAAATACAAAAAAGTTCACATTCTTTTCAAGTCCACATGACACATATTCAAAGATAGAACACATGCTGGGGCATTAGATGAATTTGCGTAAGTTTAACCTCATTGATATACATACCTCTCTCTCTGACCTCTGTGCCATAAGACTGGAAATCAACAAAAGGAAGATGAAGAAAACAAGGACAAACAATTGGAGGATGATAACTCTCTTGCAAAAGGAGTGTGTACTGGCACAGATCAGAGATGAATTTGGGAAATTTCTAGAAATCAACAAGAATGAGAACATGATGTACCAACATTTATGGGACACAGCAAAGGCAGTTATCAGAGGAAGTCTCAGAGGAATACATGCACACATGAAAAAGGAAGAGAAACTTATGATTGATATGCTGGCACAAAATTTACAGCAACTAAAGCTGAGTCAACAGGACAAACCTACTAATAGCAAAAGAAAAGAAATAATAAAAATCAGGGCTGAGATTCAGGAGAGGGAAAATAAGAAAACTATGGGGGAAAATTAGTGCTGCTAAAAGTTGTTTCTCTGAAAGGATAAACAATCGGCAGGATTTTCTTTTCTTTTTTGTCATTGGGTTTTTTGTTGTTTTGTTTTCTTTTGTTGCTTTGTTTTGGTCTGTCATGTTTTTGGTGCATATTATTATCTCTGTAGGTCTATCTAGATAAGATCAGCGAGATAAACAATCTGGAGGAGAAAACAACAGGACTGACAGTTTTGGGAGGACAAGGGAGAGGGAGAGGTGGGGGATAGGACATGGGTGTTAACAAACCCAGGGACAAGTAAACAACAAGTGATCCAAAAAAACGATGGCAACAAATATGTAGGATCAAGCCCTGGTAGGGCTTGATCAAGGGCAATGTAACTGAGAGGAATTACTGAAACCCAAATGAAGACTGAGCATGGTAGTGGGGCAAGAGGAAAGGCAGAACCAATCACAATGATCTGCGTATAACCCCCTACCTGGGGGACGGACAACAGACATGTGGGTGTTGGGAGATATCGAA
>NW_022111362.1:5021031-5022936 GCF_000313985.2 Echinops telfairi
ATGGGCAGGCTGAAATGCTTGCTTGGTGACCACCTGGATCCACTTGTTGAGTGGAAGTGGGAGAAATGCAGCAATAAAGAGACAGGTTGAGTCTGGCCACTGACACCCATGGACCTTGTTCACAGGAACTTGAAGAGAAAACAAGAGTGGGTTGACTGGTCGGAAGTTCATGACCTTGCTCAAGGAAGCTAGGCTTGTTGAAAATTTGTGACCGTGCCCATGGTCTAGAGGCGAGGCGACCAATGGGTACCCTGTAGAGGCTGAGTGAGGCAGCCCACATTGAGTTGACCAGAACCCGACCAGATGAAGAGGTTTTTGAGCCTGTGAACTGGAGCATATTGCTGCTGACTTCATGGCTGGCCTGTCCTGATTTGACTTTGCTTATTATAGATGGGGAGTTCACAGGGTTCTAACTGGGATGAAGATTCCTCACATCAAAGGATATGATTGTCTCCTCAGAGCACTGGGTTGATGTAAGTGGGCAGTATAGAAATTTGTTACCCAAAATGGAGATGATAAAAGCGTGAAGTGGTTGGCTTACAAACTTTCCTAGGTGCTGGAATGAAATACTTAGGGTTAGAGGTTTAAGTGTGTGTTCCTTAACTGCAATGCTTAGGCATAGAATATTGTTGTTTTGTCACTTATAGAATATTATGTTTAAATGAGGATGGCACATATTGAATGGTAAGCATACCGCTTACTAGTTTTATCTTGTTAGGTACAGATATGATTTTTTTTGCTGTTGTTAAAAATTATGTATGGGTAAAGAGTTATGTAAAAGTGCCAAGTTGACAAGGGATGGTCTGTGGTAGTTACATAATCTGTTGTCAACTTGTTGAGGGGTGGAGTCTAGCATGTCAATCAGGTCACAGCTTGATGACCTCATTTGGGGATGCCACCGAGATAAATAGCTCACTGGAGACCAGATAGATAGACTCTCCGCTTCATCTTCCTCCGGACAAACCACATGAAGCTAGACTGATGGCAGCTGGAGCCTTGGAGCCACATGGAGACTCATGCCAGCGCTGAGATGTTTATACTGCCACTGGATCCACAAGACTTTCCATCCACTGGCCTGTGATCTTCCTGCACTTGGCATCATTGCACGTGTTTCTGAAGAGTCTGTTTCTGTGAGTCTGAAGAGGACTTTATAAATTGGGATTGGACATATGTGCTAATATCAGACTTATGGACTTGATCTGGACTTGGGGTGGAATGTTTTCTCAATATTCAATTGCTCTGAGTGTCTATGAATTTGTTTCTCTAATCTACCCAGACTAACACAGGTCCTTTCAGCACAGCAACTTGACCCATTATCCTGCTGTCATAGCCAGCTACTCTTCCTGTCACCTGCATTTCTGCAGACAGCACACACTTGTACACATATCCACACAGTTTGGACCTCATCCACTGTATACATGTACACCCACGATATACACATACCTGATACATGTAGTAATGCTACATGTACACACCCAGACTATAGACAAATCTGTCATACACACACACTTGTATACATTCCCCATCATGTATGTACATCCCCATTGCATACACACACACACTTAACTATACACATACACTATTATGCACATGATACAAGGTGGTACCCTCCAAAAACTGGAATTGTGTTGGGCAGAGCAGACCTTTCATAGTATGCATTTTTCTCCCTCTAGGAGAGCATCGAGCAACTCTCTCTGAGTTGCAGTGTCACCTGGGAAGGTTCTTTCTAGTCACAGTGAATTTTTCATAAAAGCGGTTTCACTGGAACCTTGTCTTTTGTGATGGTGAATTTAAGAAAACAGCATGTGGCTGTGAAATTTTGTTTCCACCTCGGGAAAAATGCCAAAGCAACTGTTGTGATGTTGAATACAGCTTACAAGACAGTGCTATGAGAAAAACTCTAAG
>NW_022111362.1:5024377-5026248 GCF_000313985.2 Echinops telfairi
TTAGTAAGCTCAGTGAACAATCTCCTTCATTAGAGAATTGGTGACTCCGCTGAGTACAGGCAGATGCGTACTCTCCTGAGTCTGACTTAAGGAAGTGTACTGCTGGGAGAAGATAAGGGATGCAGGGTGGCGAGCACAGCCAGGACAAGCCTGGTGGTCATCAGAGAAGAGACCAGAAAGAGTCCAGGATGAGCCAGAAAGAACAAGGGGAGCATGATTTCAGCTGTGGGGGTGGGCTTGAAATGGCTGAAAAATAGCTAGGTATCCTTCTATCTGGAGGCCAGTGAGCCAGGTGTGTAAGAAAAGAGGAGTTAAGGGAGATCGAGCAAGGTATTGAGGGTCCCGGGTCCCAGCTAGCAAGGCAGTGGGGAGAGGGTAGCTGAAGAGCAATGAGTAGGTTGTAACAAGGTGGTTTTTACTCGGAGGGAGGTGGGAGCTGTGGATGCCTGGAGCAGAAATGTGATGACCTGAAGGTGTGGAGAATACTCATTCTTATTCCCAATGGTTCCTGACAACACATATTTACTGGAAAGGGCTCCGGGGTAGAAAAAAATTAAGGGAAATTTCATGCCCTTGTGGATTCATAGAATACCTAAACATAGCAGGTCAGCTTTCCACTTGAGAGACTTTTTACCATCATTGTAAGACTCTAGGCTGCTTAGCTGAAAGCTGCTTGCTTCTGTATTCTCAGTAATGTGCAATTTCACAAACAGAGAAGTCTGGGGCAGCCCACTCTGCTTTTGGAACCCCTTATGAATTTCCCAACGATGGCAAGCACCTCTTGAGGCTCTTCCTTTGTGAGGCCTTGTGTGCCTTGTTCTTAATTCCAGAGATAGCTCACGGACAGCACATGACACAGCCCAACTCACACACACCCTCACTGCCATTGGCTCAATGTGGACTCATAGCGGCCACTGCCCCTGGGAGTTTCCAAGCCTGTAACTCTCTCTACGGGAGTAGAAAGCCCTGTCTGCTGTCTTCTGGCTCCAGAGCGGTCATGACTGCTTTGATGAATCATGTCACTGTGCCCAGCCCTTTCATCTTTTCTAGAAAGTGAAGAGAGCGATAACCTCATGAGGTTGTTCTTGCTAGGCATTCATGGACAGCAAAGCTGAGTGCAGGTTTATGCAGTGGGGGACATGAGAAACAAAGAGATTGGACTTTAACAGACATGTGCGCTCACAGCCCTTTCTTGGTCCCTCATGTACAGGCTACAGAGGAGAGCAGCTGCCGCACGACCACTTCATCCCTCGTGTCCATCTGCTCAGACCTGCACCTCTTCTCCAGCATCGATGATGGCACTGGGTTTGCATACCCTGAGCAGGTGGTGGCTATGTGGGCCCAGGAGGGGATTCAAAATGGCAAGGAGATTTTGCAGGTTTGGAAATGGTTGGCCAAAGCTTCCCCGCTCAGTTGGGCTGAGAACGGGGTGGGAACCCTAGAGGGTTACTATGCTTGGCCTCTACTCTGCTCTCTGGCTTCCTTCCTCCTGCTGCAGCAGAGAATCCCAGACAGGGAAATTATCGGGAAACTTTTTTTTTTTGCTGCTATTAATATATAGAAAATTTTAATTTTGAAAGAGCATAAATAAAATACAGAGGAAAATAAATAAATAAAATACAGAGAAAACAAGAAAACAACAGTCTGATAAAAACACCTTGCAGGTAGGTTTTCATGTCTTAGATACTTCCTCCATTGCCATGTTAACTTTTCAGGCTTGTTACTTGGACAAGGCAGCACTCCAATGGGTGTTAGAACAGGCACACTTTTGTGGTGGCCTCAGAGTCAGAGAATGTGTGTGTTTATATTCAGTTACTGACCACTAAGCAAGGGCATGGATTCTGCCAAGAGTCCTTTCATCAAAAAAGACC
>NW_022111362.1:5027345-5036019 GCF_000313985.2 Echinops telfairi
CTATTGACAGCCTAGGAGTTGGGGTGGGGACAGCCCCAAGAGGAAAAATCTCAGGCAAGTGGGAAAGCCAAGGAAAATGGAGTCTGGAGCCAAATTGTTGAGAGACTTAAACTCATCTTGAATGTCCCTTGGATTTATTTCTAGAGCCTCGAATTCAGTGTGGATGAGAAGTTGAACCTTCTGGATCTGGCCTGGGCTATCGACAACAAGCTCATGATGGTCACTGGTGTCATTCAGCAAGCAGCCCTGGCCTCCTACCACCAGGAGCTGAGCTACCTCCAGTAAGAGGCTGTGAGAGGTTGTGTCAAGTGCTAGGGGGTATGGTCTGTTCTCAGGGGTCCAGGACTGACAAGGGTCTGGGCTGCTTCCTTGCCTGCCCTCACCACCCTCGATAGGCAACTTGTGGTTGGAAAAGGAGAAGGGTCTCTGGTGTAGTGAGAGACACTTTGCCTCTTCCTAATAGGGCCTAACGAGCAAGTGGCCGCCTATGGTTATTATTGCCACAGGTCTTTTCAGTGACCCAGCCTTCCTGCATACTTGGTGAGAGGCTCAGAAAGCTAGATCTCAAAATCCTAACTTAATCCCTTTAATAATATCCCAAGCAGCTGAATCCAACTTAAAACTTATGTGACTGACATTTTGCTTGCTATTATGGAGGTGGAAATGTTCTCCAGACCGACCAGCAGAGCCCCCAGGCTTAAGCCAATTGACTGAAAGCACAAAGAATTGCTTCTTAGACCTTTTCACTGAGCACAAGATGGCAGTTGCCACCGTGTTCCATTACAACAGAGCTCTGCTTTCACCCAACTGGTTATTCATGCTGTTCTTCTAAGTAGATTCACAGGGATAAAAGTTGATAGTATTTTATAGAAAGATAACTTTTTCTAACAGTTTTATTGGCATATAAGTCATGTACCATACAATTCAATGGTTTAGACATATTTAAAAAGAATTGTGTAGGCATTACCACAAAGATTTTTAGAATATTTTCTTCATTCTTGTGCCCATTATTATTAGCTCCCTATAACCCCCAGCCTCCCCTGCCATAACCTTAAGGAGCTATTAATCTAATTGCTATCTCTACAGATTACCTATCCTGGATTTTATATAAAGAAAATCATAGAAAAACAAAATAAACACAAAGAAACCTCAATTCAAAAGAAAGTAGACAATAATAGAAACTAAAACAAATAAAAAATAAAAGTAGGCCGAAAGGAAAAACAAAGTATATGTGTTCAATTTTAACCTATGAAAATAACTTTTTGAAAAGTCATTCTATATGTCAATCTCAATGACAAATGGGTGTATGTTATTATTAATAAACTCGCTGTCATCTAATCAATTCTGACTCATATAGACCCTGTAGCACAGAGTAGAATTGTCCTTGTGGGTTTTTGCAACTAAATCTTTATAGGAGCAGAAAGCCTCCTGTTTCTTCCTCAGAAGGGCTGGTGGTTTTGAGCACTGCCTTGGTCAGCCCAAGTGCTTACCTTTACTACTTTAAATTCTGAGAAGCCCTTAAATATGTTCTGTTACCAACTTCTCTTTATAGACAGAGAAACTAAGGCACAGAGAGATTGTGTAACTTGGCCAACACACCCTTTTGATCATTCTGTTTTTCTGGGCTAACCCCCGACATTGGAGAGGAAGGACAAAGTTAATATGCAGTTGAATTCATAAGACTTCAGAGTTATGTCCAGTGCAACATGGTGTTGCTAATCCTTCAGAGTGTTTCCCGAAGTATAACTTTTTTGAGAACACTATCTTTTTGTTTGTTTGTTTGTTTGTTTTGTGTGGTTTTTTTTTTGAGAACACTATCTTAAGTGCTGTTATTACAAAAAAGTCATAACTGCTTCATTCCTGAAGACTCTGCTTTCCTTAGGTATTAGTACATGATCGCTCTGACTTCAGATAGCTCTGCAAATAGAATGAAAGATTGATTTTACTTAGAATAGTGGCTGTCTCAAGACAATCTGCACAGAATCATACTCATTCTGATGTCAAGCGGCTATGGACCAAGGGTGTAACAATAACAAGGCTCCCCTCACACATCCCATTCCAAATTAGGTGCTGGAGACAATGGGGCTTACAGACAAATGCTCTTGTATTCTGGGACTGTCCGGTACCCTGCACAGGCTTTAGGGCCAAACGTCTTGCATTTGGAAACGTTCTAGAACAGCGGTTCTCAACCTGTGGGCCGCGACCCTTTTGGGGGGTCGAACGACCCTTTCACAGGGGTCGCCTAAGACCATCCAAAAACACATATTTCCAATGGTCTTAGGAACCAAGACACCGCTCCTCCATCATCTCCAGGTGGGTCCTCCCACATGCAGATACACCCACATATGAGTACCCGGTGTGTTACCCATACTATACCATGCTTCAAGACAAAATTTCATTTATTTGTCATTAGAAATCAGTATTTCACAATATATAATGACATATTGTTTTTGTGATTAATCACTATGCTTTAATTATGTCCAATTTGTAACAATGAAAATATACCCTGCATATCAGATATTTACATTGTGATTCATAACAGTAACAAAATGACAGTTATGAAGTAGCAACAAAAATAATTTTATGGTTGAGGTCACCACAACATGAGGAACTGTATTAAGGGGTCACAACCTTAGGAAGGCTAAGAACCACTGCTCTAGAGACTCCTTGGCAGGTCATTTAACATCAGGATACACAATTATAGAACCATTCTTCAAAGACTCAAAGACAAGGCTGGCCTGCACTCAACACCATTTATGTTGTCTGTTTTTATCATTTATGCAGGCCCAGAGTTTGAGGGCCCTGCAACAGGTTATGTGCTTCTGTGGGAAGCTGACAGAGTAGTATCTGCATTTGACAGTGTATCCTTCCTGTGGGCAGAGGGCAAATGAAGCAAATGGTGAAGGAGCGAGACAAGGCAAGACAGGACCTGGAGAAGGCTGAGAAGAGGAACCTGGAGTTTGTGACAGAGATGGATGACTGCCACTCTGCCATGGAACAGCTCACTGAACGCAGGATCAAGTAGGTGCCACTGACTCATACATAGCTCCTGGGTCAGAGCCTGGCACAGTAGCCCTTCTAGAATCACAGCAACTGTCCCCAGTCTGGTCCCTCCTACCCTGACCAGAAGGCGGGTGAAGGACATATAGCTACTACCCAAGCGGGAGTGCTATAGTTCTAGTTAGTTTAAGCCCGTACTTGAGCCAGTAGAAACCAGAAATTTGTGACTTTGTTTTGTACCATTAGTCAGGGGCCTCCAGAGAAACACAATCAATACGATAGATGGATGTTTGTATGGATAGAAACATAGAGGGATATATATGATTCATTTATTTTAGAAAATTGGCTCATGTCGTTGTGAGGTTTGGCAAGTCTAGAATCCATAGGTCAAATGGCAGGTTGGAGATTGTCTGCAGGGTGTCCATGGTCTTAAAACATCCTTCTCCTTCCAGAAACCTTAGCTTCTGCTCTGAAAACCTTAACCTTATTGTATTGGCCCCCCTACATCATGGATCATGACCTGTTTTACTGAGAACTGACAGATTTAAATATCTAATCATATGTAATGCCTTCATAGCAATACCTGGGCCAATATGTTAATAAGCAGTGGCGCACCATGGCCTACCTAACGGCACACATGAAATTAGCTAACATAAGACTCTCTTTCCTTGAAAGATGAGGGTACAGGAGAAGCATCAAGTGAACTCTAGGTGGGGCTGGTGCAGTATGCACTGGCTTCTCATTCTATACGCCTGTGGGCGGCAGAGATTCCTCTCTACCCTACCTCTGCTCTCTTTGCTCAGTCCATTGGACCTGCCCTCAGCTCAAGTTAGACCTTTAACTATTGTTTGTGCTTGTGATGGGTGTTATGTAAGATATTTTTGCAAACAGCGTCAGGAGCTCAGCAAGTAGTAGTAAACACAGCGAAGGCACCCAAATGTCTCAGTCTTACCTCTCATTACCCTTCATACTGAACAGTCTTGGGGGGGACTCTGCGTGATATGTTTGGTGATGGCTTCCAGGCCAGAGAAAAGGACGTAAGAAAACCTATCCACACATATATCCACACCATATCGGGTACAAGGTTTTTTCACCCCTATTGAGAGAATGGTCTTTGCCAGAGGGGGCCAAGCTCAGCTAGTAATTCACCTTCCTGAATCCTTTTTTACTTAAGGTGCTTTGCTGGAAACAGGTGGGGCTGCATGAAATGATCTTCTACATTTCTCATTCACTCTACTGGCTCATGCCAGAAGTCATAATACCCTGGCTGCCTGCTACCAGGTCTGTCTTCCTTCACTGGTGGGCAAGATGTCTGCGGGGCATGCCCTTTTAGAATCCTGCTTTCTTGCCCTTAGCCCCTTGCCTTTTTGGTAAGCTGAGTCCTTTGGTCTCCTCATCTCTAACCTGAGAATGGTAATGGGGCCCTCTCCAGCATGGAGGGGTGACCAAGACAATATGTTGAGCTTCCTAATTCTGACGAATTAGGCCCAATCGTGTACCTCGGGAAACAGATAGCAGGAGAGAGAAGTCATAAATGATGCAGAGACCTGGCTTGGTGAAAAGGTTGGCCCCTTGACACCTTGTCTCTGTGTGGGGTCATGTTCTCCATGGAAGGACCAGCCAGTGAATGTGGTGTCCAGTGTCTGATACCTGTCGTCAGAGCACTGATACTTTCTATCAAACAGGAGGCCACAGAGTCTAAAACTGTGTCAGTGGATATACAATCTTCCAGAGGCCAGGCCATGTGTGACATTGGGGAGGTAGTTTAGGGAGGTGTCCCAAAAGGTACCCTCAGTCTCTCCTTTGTGGGTATTGTAGACACCTGGAGCAGGGATACTGTGGACAATTGGCCCTGCTTCGCTCAGAGATGGAGATGGAACAAGAGCTGCTCTGGCAGCAGACCAGCATGCAGAGGGCTAGGCTGGAGGAGGACCTCGAAGCCCTGCGCAGGGAGGAAGCCTGGTTGCAAGAGAGGCTATCATTGGTGCTAAAGGTATGAGGGTGCTATACAAAGAAAATGCATGTGCACAAAGCTGGGGAGTGCATAAGAGTTGATTTTCTCCTCACAACTGTGTTCCCTGACTGTTGCCCCACCCAGATCTAGGGTAGTATAGATACTTCATGGTTATTGCCTTCAGATGAGATGGTAGATAAGGGCCAGGGAAGATCTGCAACAGCATCTGGCACCCCTGCATCCCCAGAGGCCAGGAACATATTGTGGCATTAGCAAAAAAATTGCCAGGACCTGAAGCTCACCTAGCAGGAGCCCCACTGTATTTCCAGGAGCTGAGAGGTTCATGGGTTTGTGTGCCACCCAATCCTTACCACAACCGGCACTTCATCCTCATAGACTTACTTCTCAGGAGAGACAGGAAGGCCATGGAGCCATGTCTTAGTTTTGAGGCCTCTGGGGAGAGGATGGCATAGCAGGTGAGAGGCAGAAGTAGCTGAGCTGACTGTCTCGGGGACTTTCTACCCAGCCTTTTTGCACTCCAGCCTGCCTGCCTTTGCCTTTTTCATCTTGGCTCCCTGTTCATCTCCCTTTCTGCCTGTCCTCCCTCCCTTGATGTCTGTCTCCCTTAGCCCAGCTCCTGGCTTTTCAACCCTGCAGAGCACTCAGCAGAGCCATACATCTTAGTTATACACCATGTCTCAGAAGTCATTCCACATCCTTCTGACTCTTCATCGCAGCTTTCAAGTGTCTGTAAACACTGGACTTTTCCCTGACTGGAAATATGGACTGTATCGATGTTATTTCAGATCCCTTATTTAGAAGTACACCCTGAAATCATTTGTCTCTAATCTTCTTTCCTAGCTTATTGCTGTTGAGCTCTTTTTCTTTTAATCGTTTTATTAGAGGCTTATACAACTCTTACCACAATCCATACACACATCAGTTGTGTAAAGCACGTGTGTACATTCGTTGCTGTTGAGCTCTTAAAGTGGGAGAAGTAGAGGCAGTGGGAAAGCATTGAGCACTTTAGTGTCTGCGTGTCTGGCTAAGGAGCTAAGCTACTAAAGAAATGTGATGGGCCACCTCTCACCTCCTCTGGCTACACAAAAGAAAAGGAGAATCCAACACCACACCAATCCAAGGGCAATTGCCACAGGGCAGAAGTTAAACATGCCTCCCGCACCATCATTCTTTATGCTATTCTAACACCAACCTTCCCATAGCACTCTTCTTCTTAGCTAGATTTGATCCTTTATTTCAGTGACCACATACAATTCATAGACAATATTCACAATTATGGAGTTAATCAGGGAAGCCAACAGGTAACAAAGTGTTAATGATATAGGTCTTTTGTCTGCAATGCTATGCTGATAACCATCTCTTTCTTGGGTTCCGGGCCTCTCAGTTGCTTAGTCCCTTGGCTCTGCTTTGTTCCCTGCGCCAGGAATCCTACCACTCTGCCTCGTGGTCTCAGTGTTGCTCCTCTACTCTGTCTCATGTGCTCAGTGCCAGGGCCTCTGCTGCCTCCACCACTTACGGCATGGATCTCACATGTGCCGCACTGATGGCTCTTATTTCTTCATGGACACAGGCTTCTCTCTCTGCTACTGAGATGCAGTGCAATGGCAAAACTGTCCAACCCCATCTATTAGTATTTCACATACCCTATTTGCCTGATCGCACCCAATTATTTGATGAGTGTTACAAAGATGTGGAGAGAAGAGCCCTTTTGATCATTTCACTTCACCCCGGCCTACCTTTGGGCTCTTCTAGACATTGCTTCTTTAATACATGAAGAATTAACTTCCTTCCCACTGACATCTACTACAATTTGTTTTTACAATCATGATGACCCTGTTAACAATCACTCATACCGTAATCATATAATCAAATCAACATCGTCCCCTCACCTCCTTTTACCTGAGCCCATGAGGAAAAGAGGAAACTATTCAATGGGGATTTTCCCTTGTCTTGTGCTTTTTCTTCTATTTTTTCATATTGACACTAACACGCTCAAAAAAACTGGTAAATGAGCCAGTTCATGCCTTTATCATTCCCTATTTTAGATATTCCGTTGCTAAATTGCCTATCCCTATCAAGCCAGTACTCTGAGGAGACAAGCAAGTTTTTGATCAGAAGAATCTTTATTTATGATTTGAACTTTGAGCATCTGTTTTCATAAATATAATTCAATCCAGGGAAAGCCATCAGAATTAGAGCAATGTACACCAGTTCATAGTGCCAACATTTATCTTTTCATTCATTTGGATTCTGGTCAACTCAGCCCTGGAATCCAAGGTAGATCAAATAGGTACCAGTATCAAGCTTGGGAGTTCACACACATCTCCCTGTACTTCAGATTAACTGACCAATTCATACATTCTCATTAACCCTAACCACGCCCCACCCCACCCCCATGGGCTAGGTCCTGACCATAGGCTCAGGATCCACACAACTTTTTATTGTGCGTTAAATGGAGATTTTGAGAGTCGATCATCAGCTTTATAATTCACAACTCATAAAATCTCCCAATGTCTTCCCCTATTCACTCACATTTTTAAACTTCAGAGCAGCCAGCCCTTCTCTCTCATCTCTCATCTCTAGCTTCTGGGGACCAGATCATCAGGTGTCAATAGAACATGCCAAAATGTAGCCTGTGTCATCACTGCTGCATTTCCACCACTCCCTCCCATGCAAGTGGACCCAAGTGTCACCACAGTGAGCATACTAGGCTGCTGCCAGCTCCCTTAACTTCAGTCCTCAAAGGAGACATTCTCTGATAGAAACAAACTTTTTCCTACTAAGATGACTCTAAAGGCAGACAGCTCAAAATTCAAAAAGCCAAACGTTTTTTCTCCTAATCTTATTCTTTCAGTTGTTCTGGGTGGATCTGCATGTCTTTTCAAATAAGTGAAAAAGTACTGGTGGCAAAGGTTCTGGGTGAGGTTTCCACCCAAGCTGGTGAGCGCTTTCACTACTCTCCAAACCAAACCAAGCTCACTCACTGCAATCAAGTCAATTCTGACTTACATTAACCCTATAGGGCAGGGGGTAGAGCTGCCCTGTGGGTTTCTAAGATTGTAAGTCTTTACAGGAATAGAAAGCCACATCTTTCTCCCATGGCGTGGCTTGTGGTTTGAACTGCTGAACTTGAGGTTAGAAGCCCAATGCATAATCACTACACTACCAGGGCTCCAATACTCTACTTTGACTTAAAACAAAAACCTATTTCTTCAGGGAAAATTTCTAACTCCCCTTTTAACAAATCCAATAAGAATAGGCTGAATGTGAACATACAAGCTCTCTGTAATCATAAAACAATATTTGTTTCTATCGCACATATGATACCTATTTTCAACACTAGTCAGGAGAAACCTCTATCCAACAGTCAGCTAAACACATAAACCCAAATACATAATCCTTTTAAAAACACTCAGTTCAATTTTCTTTTCTCCACCCAAATTATCCCATTTGTATGTATACGGACTTGGGCCTCTGTTAGGGTACATCCAAGAGACCCTGGCCTTCTTATTAACTATTTTGTTTAACCAGCCTGGCATTTCCTTCAGGCCACTCCAGAGAACTTTCACCCCTTGACTTCTCTTACATTTTTTTCAACCACTGCTGTTGTTTTTGGTAGGTACCATCATGTAGGTTTCGACCTTATGCGTCTTATGCCCATCAGAATGAAACATTGCCAGGTCCTACAATATCCCATTT
>NW_022111362.1:5036487-5041707 GCF_000313985.2 Echinops telfairi
CTATCCTTTTTTTACCCTTATCTGATAACAAACATCCCTCAGTTGGCAGTCTACATCTCTGTTGGGTTCAATAATTTATTGCAGTGTCTTCAAAGAACTTACAAGCAATGTTCATGATTATGGAATTTCTTAAGGAAGCTAACAGGTTACATAATGTTAAGGATACAGGTTTTTTGGTCTGCATTGCCTCTTCTCACCCATGCTGGTAGGCCTCTCTTTCTTAGTGTTGTACCTCTGTTCTCTACCTCATGAGCTCAGCACTGCTCCTTTGCTATGTCTTCTGTTCTCAGTCCCTTGGCCTCTGATTCTTTAGGTGCCTCCACTACTTCAGGCAAGGATCTTACATGGGCTCCACTGGTGCTTCAATCTTGATTAACATGGAATTTTTCTGTCTGCATCTGTGACAGTTCACTCTTATATACCCAGTGCAATGGAAAAACCAACAAATCCCCTCATTTAGCATTTCACATACCCTATTTGCTTGATACTGGCCTAGAATTTGGTGGGAGTTACAAAGACATGAATAGAAAAGCCATTCCAAGTAATTTCACTTCAACACAGCTGCCCTCACACTCTCCACCACTACAGGTACTCTTTCAAGGAAAAACAGCATGCCTTACTGTAACACCTCTCCCTTATGGAAAGGGGAGAGAGTTACCATTGCATCATTGCTTACATTATATAGCTATTAAACCACTGCCTTAATCTTTTAGGAAAACAGTCGATTGCAGAAGGAGATCTTTGAAGTTGTGGAAAAGTACTCAGATTCAGAGAAGCTGGTGCTGAAACTGCAGAATGACCTTGAGTTTGTGCTAAAGGACAAGGCAAGTGCTTCTGCTTATTCTGAGTCTTTCAACTAGAATGGTCAGTAGTGAGTGGGGGCCATGTCTTTAAAATGATACTTGGGTGATAAAACGTTGGTTTTTTTCCTTATTAAAATCCTGTAATGGAGAGAAATCAATATAATGTCTTTCTCTTTCCCCTTTTCATGACGTCACTGTGACTTAGTGCTACCCAGCATAGTATGGCCTCTGTAATGATAAAGCCAGGATCCACTAATAGTACTTGGTATTAGTAAGGTTCTTAGTGGTCAGACAGGCCAAAGGAGTGCTTAGAGCTTGGTACCATCATATGTCACCTACCCTAAGCAAGTTGCCGGGAAGGGAGAAGATGCACCAGGGACAAGGCCGAAGTACATCCCAACTACCATGGGCTCCAGACCCTAAGAAAATTCTATTAGTGGCAAGACCTTTTAAACAAGGTTGAAAGTAGGTAGACTGAATGCTTTTTTCTAGAGTTACTGGAGGGTGGAAGTTAGGTTCCCAGAAGGAAAGTGAGGAGGTGGCCCCCAGGAACCTGGCCCAAGAGGCCTGCCCTGTCTTACCATTCTCGCATTGTTGCTTTCTTTCTGGGTCTGACATCAGCTGGAACCAGACGGCATTGCACTCTTCTCTCAAGAACAGTTCATGGAGATCCTGAAGGAGTATGAATTCAAGTGCAGGGTATGTGCTAGGGAAGTTTGGTGTGGTTGGGCAGGTGGGGTTTCCCTCACCATCCTCAGCTCTACTGTACTCACCCTTTTGACTATTGTGAGCAGTCACATGTTAATCTTGTATTGGGTCTTACATGCCAGCATTTTGGTTGTTGGTACCCAAGCCTTCACCTTTGCTCATTCCCACCCTCTTCCCCAACCAATTCTACAGTGGGGCAGGGTCAAAGCTTATGATGGGGAGCTTAGGGTTTTCTCTAATAACATGATCCTCTGGCTGCAGCAGCAGGTCTCTAGACCTCTTGTGCAAAAAAAAAGCAAACAAAAAACCTCTACTTCTTGTCTCATTGTACCTGCCAAGAGGGTGGTGTTCAACCATCAGAATGGCCAGAACTGTGGGTGATCAGTGTCTGTGTAGATCAACCTACGTGATGGCTATGAGAGTGGTCTGAGGTTTGATCAGGCCATGTTCAGGGCCTTCTCATGGAGGTTGAAAGAGGGGACCACTGAGAGTATTTTCATGAAGAGACTGGCCTTCTACTTTTAGCCTTGATTCTGCTGAAAGGCCTCAATTTTTTTTTTTTTTTTACATGCTATAAGTGTGTGATATATTTTTTTTTAACATTTTATTAGGAGGTCATACAACTGTTATCGCAATCCATACACACATCAATTGTGTAAAGCGCATTTGTGCATCATTCTCAAAACATTTTCTCTCCACTTAAACCCCCAACATTAGGTCCTCATTTTTCCCCTCCCTCCCTGCTCCCCCCTCCCTCATGAGCCCTTGATAGTTTATAAATGGGTATTTTGTGATATCTTGCCCTGTCCAACGTCTCCCTTCACCCACTTTTCGGTTGTCTGTCCCCCAGGGCGGAGGTCACACACAGTTCCATGCAATCGGTTCCCTCTTTCCTACCCATTCTCCCTTTACCCTCCCTGCTTTGCCACTCACACCACTGGTCCTATAGGACTCATCCGTCCTGGATTCCCTGTATTTTCAGTTCCTATCTGTACCAGTGTATCTCCTCTGGTCTAGCCTGACTTGCAAGATCGAATTCAAGTCATGGTAGTGGGAGCGGGAAGGAAACATTTAGGAACTAGAGGAAAGTTGTATTTCTCATCATTGTTACATCGCACCCTGACTGGCTCGTCTCCTCCCCGAGACCCCTCTGCAAGGGGATCTCCAGTGGCCTACTAATGGGCTTTGGGTCTCCACTCCGCACTCCCCCCATCATTCACTATGGTAAGATGTCTACTTGCTGCATGTGGAAGGTCAACTTGGTATCTAAAAGTGGGCTCAGGTTATAGCCACAAAAATGTCCCAAGAATCTAGGCCGAGTGCTCCAGACTTGACCGCTGCTATTCTTCTACTGTATATCTTTATTTTTTTTTTTAATATCTTTCTTTAAAAACAAAGTTGTTATGTGGTTTTTTTTTAACCATTTTATTGGGGGCTCTTACAACGCCTTACAATCCATACAGCAATTGTATCCGACATATTCATACATATATTCCATCGTTCTTTTCTAGACATTTACTTTCCATTGAGCCCTTGGGATCAGCTCCTCTTTTTTTCTCTCCCTTCCCGCCCCCCCACCCCTCTCAACCCTTGTGGCCCCTTGATAGTTTGTAGATTGTTAATTATTTTCTAATCTCACACCGACTGATGTCTCCCTTTCCCTCTGCTTTCTGTTGTTCTTCCCCCTGGATGTGGGTGTGTGGTTATGTGCCATTCATTGTGATTGGTGTCGCCCTCCCTCCCCACCCCTCCTTCCCTTTCTTCTACCCTTTTGGTATCTCTATTCCCATTCCTGTTCCTGGGTTCCATAGGTTGTGAGTTTTATCTCTTTCCTATACCTATGTACACGCTCCTGTCTAGTCTACATTGGGAAGTGGCACTGGGGTCATGATAGTGGGGACTGAGAAATTGTTGAATTCATTGGAGTACAGTCCTTCATAATACTGTGCAATTATCCTTTTGATTTCATTTGGGTTCATTGTAATGTCCCGTTTCATTCCTCAACCTTGCTATTGAAATTTATTCCTTCCTTTCTTTGGTTAGGTTTGTCCATGGTTGATTCTGTTAATCCTTTCAAAGAACCAACTTTTAGGTGCATTTATTTTTTCCATAATTTTCTTTTTTGTCCCTCTCATGAATCTCAGCCCTTTTTATTTATTTTCTTTTGCGATTAGTAGGATTATTTTGATGACTGCTGTAATTGCTGTAAGTTTTGTGTCAGCATATCAATCATAAGTCTCTTCCTTTTTCTTTTTCTTTTTTTATTCGAGTCTCTTCCTTTTTCATGTGTTCACATATTGCTATCAAACTTTCTCTGATAGAAACCATGCTGTGCCTCAAAGGTTTAGGTACATCGTATTCTCATTCTCATTGGTTTCTAGAAATTTTCTAATTTCATATCTTTCTGAGCCAGTAACCACTCCTTTTGCAATAGTTATTTGTCTTCCAATTTTTTCCCTTGTTTTCTTCATCATCCTTTTGTTGATTTTCAGCCTATGTGACAGTGGTCAGAGAGAGAAGTCTGTATGATCTCTATATGTTTGAATTTACACAGATTCAACTTGTGTCTCAGCATGTGGTTTATCTTTGAGTATATGCCATGTGGGCTTGAAAAGAATATTAATTTTTATTTTTGTATTTTGGTGGAGAGTTCTGAAAATATCTATCAGGTCAAGTCTTTTAATCATAATGTTTAGATCTTTAGCCTCCTTGTTAAGCTTCTTTCCTTGTGATCTTTCTCGGCGAGTGGTGCATTAAAGTCACCTACTATAATTGTTAGCCTATGGTTTCTTTTATCATCTCTTGGAGTGTTTGACAAATTTCGTGGAACTTTCGTTGGACACGTATATATTTATTATGCTCACTGGTTCTTCATCTACTATTCCCTTGAGTATTATATAGTGTTCCACACCCACACCCACCCACCCTTTATGTTTTGTTATGGCTTGTACCTTGGGAACTATTTTGCAATCCGAGTTTAGGATCGCTACCCTTCCTTTTTTGAATTGCCATTTGCTTGGTATGTTTTTCTCCAGCCTTTGATTCTCAGCCTATTTTTGTCTGTAATCTTGAGCTATGTCTCCTGTAGGGAGCAGATCAAGGGGTTGTGTTTTCTAAGTCAGGCTGCTAGCCTCTGCCTTTTATTGGCTGAGTTCTGGCCATTGATACTCAGGGTTATTACATCCAGCTGTGGACTCTGTGATGTCACCTTGTACCTTTTGTGTTGAGTGATTTCCACCTCCCTTTCTTATCAGTGTATTGTGCATGTGTGTGTGGTTTATTCTGCCCTTCTTTCCACCCTTGAGCCAGTACTATCTTGGGGGCTCTTCTCTTTGTTCCCCTCTAGGTGGAGTTGTTTTATGTGGCAGTCTCTTGTTTGTGCTTGGTGAGTGATGTTTTTCTGCCCATACTGGTTCGGTAAGGATCTTTTGTAGGGCTAGTTTCTTTTAACATAGTCTTTGAGTTTTTCCTGTCTGGGAAGGCTCTAACTTCTCCATCTATCTTGATAGATAATTTGACTGGATAGAGTATTCTTGGGTTTGCATATTTTCTTCAATTTTTGGCTTTATAAGTGACTACTTCTTTTTTCCCTAGATGCTCTTATGATTCTCTCCTTTCTTTTATTGCTTCCCTATATTCTGTACAACTCCAAGCAGCATTCTGAAGATTTCTTTCTGTTTGCAGATCAATGTCTCCTTCTACTACTCAT
>NW_022111362.1:5043201-5044731 GCF_000313985.2 Echinops telfairi
TTAAGGGAATGCACATGAGGAGGCCCAATGTCCACCTGCCACCCTACTACTAAACCTATAAATATTTGCACCTAGGTCCACTTCCCCCATAATCTTAAATATATTTACATATGTACATGTCTGTATTTAGGCTTCTATGTTTTCCCTTTGCCTCCAACTTTTTCCTCTATTTCCTTATGCTTTCCTCCTGTCCCATTACCATGTTCAGCCTTCATTCTGGTTTTGGTAATTCCTCTGTTACCTTGCCCTTGGTCACTCCCTACCAGTCCTCCCATCCCCTCCCTACCATTGATTTTGAACCATTTGTTGTTCCCTTAACCCTAGGTTGGCCAACCCTCCTCCCTTCCCCTACCTCCCACACTCCCATGTCCCTCCGGAGCCATTGGTCCCTTTATTTTCTTCTCTCATTTTTTGTCCAGTCTCTCTTATCTAGGGTGGACGTGCAGATATATTAATATGTGAATAAAATTGGGGATGGCTTTGACAGCACAGTACCAAAGTGGCACTTAAGAACATGGCGATGACGGCAGCAGCACCGACAGGCTAACAAACAAAAAAGCCACTGACACAAAATTTAAAGGAAGAGAAAAAAGGAAAAAAACAAAACAGGCTAAAAAAAAGAAAAGAAAAAAATAGCCTGTTAGTTGATCAAGGTCTGTTTGTTGACCTTTAGGAGAGTTTTCCGGACAAGTCTAATGGGGTGCCACATCCTGGCCTGAGAGATTATTGTTTGTCTGGAACCTCCTTGCTCTGCTTCCCTGCTGCTCCATTGCACGCCCCCAGTGTTTTGTCTCAGTTCGGTGGGGTCAGCTCAGTCGCCCTTCCCACACTGTGTCTCCAGTGCTGTCCCGTGCAGGGCCATGGGTCAGTGCAGGATCCCGCATCTCGCTGTGGGGGCAGCTATATGGTCCTCTCTGTACACTGTGCCCTCCGAGTTGGGCTATCGTCCTCTGAGGTTGGTGGGCCCAGTTGTGCTCTGCTCCTTTCCTCCTCCTTCCTTTGCTTCAGCTTCCTTCTGGGTGTGCTGTGGTAGGTCAGTTCCTTTCTCACACCAGACAATCTATTTCCATTTTCTGTGGTGCTCCTTCCATGGTGGCGGTCGGGCTAATTCTGGTTAGGGCCGGTGCATGGTCCAGTCTCTTTGTGGATTCCTGCGTGTGTTACGTTGCTCTTCTGGTTTGGCATGTCCTGATGGGTTCTGTATGTCCATTCCAGTTCTGTAGAGACACAACCAGTACTCTCCAACTGGGTGGGTTAGTGCCCTGTTCCCCCCATGCCATCAACTCAATTTCTCCCCACCCTGCTTCTCCCTCCACTTGTCCCCCTTCCCCTTCTTTATGTTGGACTCTCTGCCTTCCCTCCAACTTTGCTTCCACCCGTTTTTTGCGAGATAAGTGTTTATTCTTCTATTCTGATGTGCTGATTGTACTTACCTCAGGGGACTCATGTTATACCTGTCCTTTTGCTTTTGGCTTACCTCGCTTAGCATGATTCCTTCCAGCTCTTCCCACGAGGTGAGGTGTTTCATGT
>NW_022111362.1:5066885-5068061 GCF_000313985.2 Echinops telfairi
TTCAGCTTTTTCATTTTTTCCAACTGTCAATCTTGATATTCCTGGTGAGGCTGCCTTTCATCAAAGGAAATATAAGATGTTAACCCGATATCTTTGGTTTGATATTTTTTCTGCTGTGGATTTTGCTGGACACCATAATGGATTTCTATGTCCTCTGTAAGAAACCCTGAGTCCTTAATTCTTAATGCTGTGATATACTCTTAGTGGACTTGCTACTTCACAAGACTTTCCCTAGATTCCTTTATCTCCTTCAACATCCACAGCCACCCACTTAAGCAAGTGATAACTTAAAAACAGTATCCTGACTTCCATCCTTCCAATGAGCCACCATGTAGACATGCTAAGGCCCTGCTGTTCCAGCTCAGGCTCCACGCATCTCTACCAGTTGTAATGGACAATGCTCGTAGGTTCTATGTTGCTAAATCTCAAGAACAGAGAGTTAGACTCCATTTTCTGGCACTGCTGAGTTTTAGGGGTGTGTCTAAAGGAGTCCTAGTGTTATTTAGTGGCTATGTTTGGGGGCTGTTAAAATCTAGGTCAGTAGTTCAAACCCATCAGCCACTCTGTGGGAGCAAGATGAAGTAGTCTGCTTCTCTAAAGATTTTCCGCCTCAGAAATCGAAAGTAGTTCTACTCTGTCCTATAAGATCATTATGAGTCAGAATCAACTTGTTGGCAGCTGTGTACATTTTCAGAATACCTATTTGGGGTAAAAGAAGAACCACACAAGAAACAGGCCATCAGATAAATATGTCTGTAGATGTTGCCTCCAAGATCCCTGTTGTCCAGTAGAAAGGGATATGAGGCATAAGTGAAAACAGTTAATGCATTTCACTGCTAACTGAAAGGTTGGCAGTTTGAGTCCACCCATATTGAAAGGAATATTGAAAGAAAGACCTGGTGATCTACTTCTGAAAAATCAACCATTGAAAACCCTATAGAGCACAGTCCTACCCTGACACCCATAGGATTGGTAGTACTACTAAACCTGGTACCTAGCAAGACATCATTCTTTGTTGGAGTTTTCTTTATTTTAATTACCATCCACTTCTTTTTATTTTTTAAATCATTTTACTGGAGGCTCGTACAACACTTATCACAATCCATACTTACATCCATTGTGTCAAGCACATTTGTACATTTCTTGCCATCATCATTCTCAAAATATTTTCTTTCT
>NW_022111362.1:5069568-5070660 GCF_000313985.2 Echinops telfairi
GTGTGGTGGGGTCAGATCAGGCATAAATCCCACACTGTGTATCCATTGTTGTCTCCTACAGGGCTATGGGTCAGTGAGGGATGTCATGTCTCATAGTGGTGTCGACCATATGGTCCTCTCTATGCATTGGCTGCTCTGAGCAGGGAAATCGTCTTCAAGACTTGGTGGACCAGGATGTGCTCCACTCTCTTCCTCCCCCTTCATTTGCTCCCTTGTGCTCTGATCAGACATGTCCCTCTCCCTGAGCTGTAGCTTCAGTGCTGTCCCCTGAAGTAAATTCTTCAGGGGGCACGGGCAGTTGTCCACATAGTTGGGATTGGGGCCGGCTCCTCAGACCCCTCTGCTGGTTCTCTACTTCATGGCAGTATGTTGCATTCACATCTTGGTGCACTAAGTTGTAGTTTGGGCCCTCTTTCCCTGTGGAGATATGAATAATACCCTCCCCTTGGGTGTGTTAGTGCCCTGTTCCCCCACTACCCACTTGTTTTTGTTTTTCTCTTTTCCCACTTCCTTTTTAGTTGTCTACCATTTGTATCCCTGGATTTAGTCTGGTCCCTGCCATACTACCTGAACCTCAACCCAGGAATGTTTGTGTACAGTAGCTTTTTCCCCAATGCCCCTTTTGCACTTTTTTAAAGCTTTCCTCAGTGGACTCATATTGTACTTACCCTTTTCTGCTTGGCTTACTTCACTTAGTATAATTTCCTCAAGTTCTTTCCATGCAGCAATATGCTTCATGCATTCATGACTACTTTTTAGTAATGCAATCATCTGTTTATGGAAATTTGGGTTGTTTCCAACTCCTTGAATTCGGATTTCTGCCCTTGTGCAACTTCTGTTCAGGTCCTTTGCCCACCTCCTCAATGGGCAATTAGTTTTTTTCTTTTTGAAAACTAGCAGAGTACTATAGATTTTAGTAATAAGGCCATTGTCTGATGTATCATTGCTAAAGATGTTTTCCCAGTCCGTGGGCTCTCTTCTTACTCTCTTGGTGAATTATTTCGATGTACACAGATATTATATCTTCAGTATATCCCACGTGTCAATTTGTGGCCCATCTGTATTTGTGCCCTTCCTTGTTCCTGATAGCCT
>NW_022111362.1:5071709-5073032 GCF_000313985.2 Echinops telfairi
CCCTTTATCTGTGGGATTGTGTTCTTCTTTTCTTCATTAACTACCACGTTGGCTGTTGGTTCTTCATGTATAGCTTGTATTGTATTGAGGAATTGTCCTTCCATTCCTAGCTCCTGAAGTGTCTTCAAAAGGAATTGGTGTTGGATGTTGTTGAATGCTTTTCCACATCTATCGATTTTATCATATGGTTCTTATACTTTTTCATGTCAATGTGGCACATGATACTAATGGTTTTTCGTACGTTGAACCATCCCTGCATCCCTGGTATGAATCCTGCTTGGTCGTGGTGAATTATTTGTTTTATATACATTTGTGTTCTATTAGCCTGTATTTTGTTAAGGATTTTTGCATCAATGTTCATTAAGGCTATTGGTCTGTAGTTCTCAATTCTTGTGGGATCCCTGCCTGGTTTCGATATCAGAGTTATACTAGCTTCATAGAATCATGTGAGAGTTTACCATCTTTTTCTATGTTCTGGAAGAGTTTGTGCAGGCTTGGTGTTAGTTCTTCCCTAAATGCTTGGTAGAATTCTGCGAAGCCATCTGGTCCAGGGAATTTTGGGTTGGTAATGCCTTGATAACCTTGTCTATTTCTTATATTGCTATGGGTGTGTTGACATTCTTGATGTTAATCAGGGAAAGTGTAAGGAGGGATTGTTTTTCCAAAATTTGACCATATTTTCCAAGTTGTTGAATTCATTGGAGTACAGTCCATAATACTCTGTAATTATCCTTTTGATTTCATTAAGGTCTATTGTAATGTCCCCTCTTTCATCCCTCATTCTTGCTATTGAAATTTGTTCCCTCCTTTCTTTGGTTAGGTTTACCCATGGTCTGTTGATTCTGTTTATCTTTTCAAAGAACCAACTTTTAGCAGTATTAATTTTTTCCAGTTTTCTTATTTTCCCTCTCCTGAATCTCAGCTCTGATTTTTATTATTTCTTTTCTTTTGCCATTAGTACAATTATCCTGTTGACTCAGGTCTAATTGCTGTAAATTTTGTGCCAGCATATCAATCATATGACTTTCTTCCATTTTCAGGTGTGCAGGTATTGTTATGAAACTTCCTCTGATAGCTGCCTTTGCTGTGTCCCATAAGTTTTGGTGTGTCGTATTCTCATTCTCATTGGTTTCTAGAAATTTCCTAATCTCATGTATGATCTGAGCCAGTACACACTCCTTTTGCAGTAGAGAGTTATTCATCCTCCAATTGTTTGCCCTTGTTTTATTCACTTCGTTTTGCTGATTTCTGGGCTTATGGCACAGTGGTCAGTGAGAGAGGTCTATAGGATATTAATGTGCTTAACTTTATACAGATTCGATT
>NW_022111362.1:5073798-5088472 GCF_000313985.2 Echinops telfairi
TTCTTAAGCCAATGCTATCTTGGGGGCTGTTTTCTCTTTGTTTCCCTCTGGGTGTGGCAGTCTCTTATGCTTGGTGAGTACTGTTCTTCTGCCCATACTGAGTCGGCATGGATCCAGACTGGGTTTCTTCTACCGTACTCGAGTTTTTCCTTGTCTGGGAAGACAATTGCTTCTCCATCTATAATTTGACTGTCTAGAGTAGTCTTGGGTTTGCGTTATTTTCCTTCAATTTTTGCAGTGTGCTACTCAACTCTCTCTTCTTCCTAGTGTTCGCTGATAGGTCTGAGCATATTCTTATTTGGCAACTTTATATGTGATTGCTTGTTTTTTTCCTAGCTGCTCTCATGATTTTTTCCTTTTCCTCAAAGTTGGATAGTTTAACTATGATGTGCCTTGGTGACTACTTCTTGGGATTCAGTCTAACTGGTGTTCTTTCAGCCTCCTGAATGGTTGCCGGGTTTTCATTCATTAAGCTGGGGAAGTTTTCATCCAAGCATTCTCTCACTATTGTTGCACTTGACTTCTTTGTGGTGTCTTCCTCTGGTAATCCAATAATTCTAATGTCATTCCTCTTCATACCATCAAACCTAGCTCTTTGGTTTTCTTCAGCTTCTCTGATGATCTTATTAGATATTTGTTCACATTTGTTAAAGTGTCCTTGAATGTCCTGTAGGTCACTGGTGCAGTTCTCTGCCTCCTTCAGTCGATTCTCAAGGTCCGTGAGACTGCTACTGGTTTTTGTTATCTCCTCCCTAAGCTCTTGTATTTCCCTTTGGTGTATGGACTTTATCTCCTCTTTCATTCCATCCTTTTTCTGTATTGTTTCTCTCATATCCTGTATTACTCCAAGCAGTATTCTGGAATATCTTGAGTAGTCTTGGGTACTACTCTAGGCTAATATCTGCTTCTTCTATGCATGTCATTAGGTTCAGGACATCTCTGCCGTTGCATTTTGTTTCTCATGGGTTTTTTTCTTGTTGTTGGGGCTGATTGCTGTTTGTTTTAGAGGAGCCAGGTGCCATTTTCCAGGGAGTTGAAGAGCACTGGCTCTTTCTGGGAGACTCGTAGGAAAGCTTCGAACTGCTACAGCTAATTTCAGTATGGAATTAGCCAACCACTAGTTAACAAGTATTGTTATTTGAAGAGCAAGTTGGATGGGCCTCTCAGGGGATGCTGGCTGGGTTGTTGTGGACCCATGAGAATGATGCTGTACTGGGTGATCTCAAAAATCTATGATGGTGTGGCCCATTGCAGCTTTGGGTGCCACAGGTGGTGTTCAGGGGTGCCCGCTGTAACAGGAATGTCACAGAAGTCTGGTTGGTTGCCTGCTTTGGTATAGAGCACGTGAATGGTGGGCGGAATTTCCTTGATCAGGTAGATCACTGCAGAGGTTTTGAAGAGGTTCCTGCTGCTCCGTGGAAGGTTGTCGAGTGTTGGCCAAGCTTCTTTAGGCTGTATGAGGCACTACAGCTGGCAGGAGGTAGTTCCCTCAGTAACGTGGGACCACAGAGGATGGATAGGAACTCCCCCAGCCACACAGGCAGGATTTCCCCCTGAAGAAGGTGTGCCGGATTTCCCCATCCATGTCTTGAGCACTGCAGAGGACAGTCCAGCGGAATATCCCTGGGAAGAAGTTGGGCAGGATATCCCCTGCTGGAGGGTGGGTGGGCTTTCCCCAAGTGGGCTTTCCCCAGCTTCCAGTTATGCTGCAGAGGGAGGAGTTCTCCCAGCGGGGTGGAGGTCAGGCATTAATGCCCTAGGCTAAGGGGAGTGGTCAGGATGTTGGAAGTGCTGTGTGAGAGAAAAGAAAAAACAGCCTGCTGAGTCTTGGGGGTAGGGGGGTTTAGAGAGAAGAGAGGGAAACAGAAGTATCAATATAGCTGAACTTGATCCTTGACTGTGGGGCTGGAGGGGTTTAATCCCTGCCCGGATACGGTGGCAAGCTGTAGCTGTGTTGAGATAAAGCCCCTGTGTTGGCTACAAATGATCCTGGCTCCAACTGAGACTGTGGCGGGGCTAAGGTCAAACCCTAGCTGGCCTCCATTGTGGTAAGCCAAAAGCCCCCAGCTCCCCAAAACCTACTGGATCTCTGCCTTCTTATCTTTATGATGTTCCTCCTGCGACCAGGCAGTGTGGAATTTCCCTCTTAGTACCTCTCCTGCGCTGATTTTTTGGAGTTCCACTGGTATGTGTTAATCAATCGCTATCTTCCTGGAAGTCCCTACCGTCCATTTCTTAACAGATTTTTTTGAGAACTTCTTTTTCTCTCCCGCTTAAAATTAATATACTTTCCCCCCCAAGAGAATGTATTTTATTTGTAATTTACAAAGGTAAATTACAAATAGAGCTTTAAAAATTCATGGAAAAATTCATTTACCTTTTTTTTTTTTTTTTTGAGTCATTTACCTTTTAATCCTATTTCCATGAACTGTTTGAGGTTCACTTATACATGTTATTCCAGTTACTATGGCTCCATAAGAAATTACCCCCAAGACTTAGTGGCCTAAAACAGCAATTAAATATGCTAATAGATTTTAGATTTTGTGGGTCAGGAATTCAGACAGGGCACAGTAAACATGTTTCTTCTCTGCCCTGTGATGGCGGGACCTCAGATACACAACTTACTGGCTAGACCAGAAATGTCTGAAGGCTCACTTACCATGTGGCTGCCTGATGGTCTAGTTTGGGATTCTTTACAGTACAATGTCTAGTGTCCCTCCAAAGTAAACTTCCTAAAGGAGAAACCAGGCAGAGCCATACCCCTATAGTCGCTGGGAGCACTGCTGCCATATTCATTAGGTCTGAAGAGTCCCAAGTCCCCCATCCCCAGGTTCGCAAAAGAGATAGTGACCACACACCTCACATTCATTCACGAAGGGAGCTAGGGTCCCTGATTTAACCGCATGGAGTGTATAGCTGACCTCTGGCTACATAAAGGAGGAGAATCCTAGCTCCATCAATCAAGGCCTATTGCCACAAAACAGAGATCAGGCAAAGCCTCCAACCTCCCTCATTCTTTACCCTTTTCTGATCCTGTTTCTTCCACAGCATTCTACTTTTCTGCTGAGTTCAATAATCCATTGCACTGGTCACACGGAACTCACAGACAATACTCACAATTAAGGGAGTTTATTAGAGAACTTAATGGGTTACTACAAGCCAAGATCAGAAAACATTAAGGATGAAGTCACTGGTCCACAGCATCATCTCTCCTCAGCCAGTAGCCAAGTCTTTCTCTAGTCTTTAGCCTCTCAGCTACATGGTTCCCAGGACCTCTGCCTCACTGCTGCTCTGCTTCACAGTCTCATAGTCTCTGTGTTGCTCTTCTATTCTGTCTCATGTCTCGTTGCCTCAGCCTCTGACTTGGCCTGGTTCTTTCGGTCTGTCCAGTAATTTCTCTTTCACAGCCTCTGGTTCTAGTCTCAGCCTCTGCCACTTTAGACAGAGATCTCATTTGTTCTCCACTGGTAGCTCTTCATCTCTTATGGTCATGGAATTCCTCTCTGTTCCTGTTCTAAGATAGCACATCCCTATAGCCAGCGAAGTGGCAACTAAAATTAACCAGCCCACTCTGTTTTGTGTTTCTCATGCCCTATTTGCAAAGTCCCACCTAATCATCAATGGGAATCACAAAGACCTAGACAGAAGAGCCATGTCAAGAAACTTCACACCATGATAGTCCCACAAACAGGTGCTTCTTGCCTTGTTACCCTTAAATCTACGAGTGAGAACTGTGTCTAGGGAGATTCATCTCTTTTAAAACCTGGCAACCAAGTGTGCTTTTTTCAGTGAATTTCCTCAGCTCTTGTGCAGACAGATCACTGCAGCCAGGTGCAGATTCAGGGCAACCTCCCAGCATTCCCTGTCTGTCCTGGCTGCAGCCCCCACTCTGTGTGCCTCATTGGGCCTTAGCCATCATGTGGTCTTTCTTCTCTGCTGGGTGGCATTTTGTCTTAAGCTGATGACAACTCCTTGACGGTTAAAGCTGCAGAACTCTCTGGAGAAAGGACACCAGTGAGTTGCTTTTCTTGCCCACACCCCATCATTGTGGTGGACTTGCTCACATTCCTGTTGACTGAGATGTTGGTGATCTGCATTTCTCCTCCACATTTACTTCACTTTTTTTTTCCAGCCCCTGCAATGATTCTAGTGATAAAAGGTGATGTAGGGTATAATAAAGCTGAATTATCCCTGTCCTGTTTATCTCACTGCAAAGTTGGGAACTTATAGTTTGAATGTTACATGTTTGCTATCAGGAATTGAATTTCCTTTCCACTAGGCATCCTGCAGACCCTGCAGGGCTGTACTGTTCCTTGGGCCTTGCTGTGTGGCATGGGGGTTACAGGGCCATCTACTCTGCTTATAGGACCTGCAGGACCGCAATGATGAGTTGCAGGCTGCGCTGGAGGGCCTACAGACATGGATGCACAAGACACAGAGTAGCCCATCTAGTTTCCGGCCAGATGGATGCCTGCCCCCAACAGATGGCTCCGAAGGTAGAGGCTATTCTTGTGGAAAGGGTGGGGTCCTTGGGATGTATGAACACACTTGTTCCAGCTAACTGGGCTATCTCTCAGACCTACACTTAGTTTGTGTCACAGCCCACTTTCAAGCATCATAGGGTATATTGAGACACACCGGTTGGCACCACCTGCCCCAGACACGTCAGCACCACCCACCTGAGTTCCTTGTAGATGGGGATTTATGGAAGGGGATGGAGGTTTTATCAACTGTAATGAAATGGCAACAGTTATATGATCTCATAGTGACCTCATGAGAGGCATGTCCATCATTTGTAGATGTTCCAAAGCCACATCCACAGATGTGATTAAGATGAAGGGCTTTGTGCTGAGGTTTCAGCATAGGTTAGGTACAGAGAGAGTGAGGGCATGTGACAGTAAATAAAGGAGTTTTAGTTCCTTTGTCCAGGTCACAGAGCAGTCTCTATAAAAATTGTCCTCTGAGCTGTAAGCTGGTTGATGTGAAAACTCTTTTAGTAAGAGAGCTAAATTACATTTAAAACATATTAATGACTCCCTGATGTTCAGAGAGAGCTTGAGATTTGTCCCCTTGGGTATCAGAATTAGTCAGAATAGACCTGTGACAGTGTGGCCTGTGCAGGACACAGAGCAGCCTGAGTGAGGTCAAGCACTGGAAAAATTCAGGACCCCATGTACACAGGTGTGTATATCTGAGTTATAAGTAGATATCTCTGGCTTCAGGACCCTCTTAGTGCTGAGGATTATGACAAATTCCACCTTGAGTGTAGACTGTGTTTGATTACTCTCAGCTCCTTCGAAAGACAAGAACAAGGAGGTAACACAGCTGCCCTGTAGTTTTGTTATAGTCCAGTATAGCCGGAGGTTGGTTCTTGCATCAGTGCCCCCAACTGTGCATCAGCAGACACTGTGGCAAGTCTCTCAGCCCTGCTGCTGAAACACTGATACACAGTGGTTTTGTGTACTAGGTTTTGGGCACTCCATCACCTCAGGGAGATCTGTGGATACTGGCCGCAAGGTAACCTACAGGCTTTGGCAGTCCAGCACTTTGCATCCTCTTTCCTCCCAGTTTTGTAGTGCTCTAAAGCTATTTATTTAATAAATGTAAATGAATTATACCTAAAATAGCCAACCTGGGAACCTTAAGTCTTCTCTGTATATGGGCCCAGCTTCTTTGGAACCCTACATAACCTGCTCACCTGCAAATGGCAGATTGGTGTCTTGAAATTCTGTGAGTCA
The DNA here is from genome assembly GCF_000313985.2 of Echinops telfairi. Classification (NCBI taxonomy): domain Eukaryota; kingdom Metazoa; phylum Chordata; class Mammalia; order Afrosoricida; family Tenrecidae; genus Echinops; species Echinops telfairi. The sequence goes on from NW_022111362.1 coordinate 5,079,537, forward strand.
ACAGCCAAAGACCATTAGATTCATTTCGGAAATTTGGGAAGGAGCCTGACACAGTCAGCTGCACCCCATCCAGAGATACCAAGGGTGCTGTGACATCCATTTAAGACACCCTAGGTAGTCTACCACACAACAGACAGGTCAGCCATCTCCAAGGAAATGGGCATTTCTTGTCCCCTCAACTACACAGAATTTGTGGCCCTCAGCAAGAACCACTGATCCAAAACCTGTGAGACAAGGTTCAGGTTCTGAAGTCTTGGGTCTGCTCGAGACTGGGGATGTGGCACCAGAGTACAGACCTAGGTTTCATACCATCACTAATAAAACCAAGAAATTTCACACCGTGGCCTTTATATGTACTGTCCTCCCATCCCTCTGATGGAAACCAATTTTAGAAGCAGCACAGAGGCTCAGTTGGCCCCTTCCAATGAGGAGGGGCTTGTCTGCTGCAGAGAGGAGTAAGAAGCAGGGTTGTAGTAAGCATAGGTGATGTGGACTGTCCAGTTTCATGGACCTCCTGTCAGCCCAGTTGACTGAGCAAGTTGACAGTTCTCCGTTCCCAGGGCAAAGTAATTCTTTCCAGAGATTCTCATTCAGGGGTTTTTGTCTTGCCCCTTATGTCACAGTTTGTCGCCATTTTCAGGGTGACAATGAGAGTAGAGGATGACTTTGCCACTTCCCATTCTTGACACGGCAAAATGAAGTCTGTTGAGTCACGGCACAAATGCAATTCTGAGTCTCAGACCAGCTCTCTTACAAGCCCTAGCAACACACCTAGTTCATAGATGTGCCTTGTGTGCCTGGTGTGCAGAGTGGTGATTCAGGTAAGAAAGAGAGTCCTTTGCAGTGCTCACAAACACCTTTCCTCATTCCACATGTATGTAATGTGCCTGACTGGTTTATTTATTTATTATTATTATTATTATTATTGTCTTTTAAAATCATTTTATTGGAAGATCTTACAAGTATAACATTCCATAGTTAAATCACATCAAACAGTGTTGTACAATTGCTACCACAATCAGTTTCAAAACACTTTCTTTTTCTTGAACTCCTTGATATCTGCTCCCCATTTGTTCCCTCCCTTCCCCACCATACCCTCCAGGAAACCTTATTTTATTTTTTTCCATATTTTGCACATCCAATATAACCATTCACATCCAATTCTGTTGTTCGATCCCATTGAGTGGGGTTATACACTAATTAATGCTTTCAGCTCCTATTATCCTCTCTCCCCCTTCTCATACCCTCAGGAAACCATTACTCCATTTATAGTTTCAGAAGGGTTATCAATCTTAGCTTTCATGTATCAAATGATATTAAATATACAAATAAACCTACACCAAATCTGATATGATTAATGAGGCAAAACAAATAAAAACCATAATAGTAAGGGGAGCAAATATTAAGGAACTAGAAGATAGTTATGTAGTTCATCAATGCTATACCACACCCTGGATTTATCATCCTTCCATGTGTCCCTTCTGAGCAGGACTGTCCAATTACCAGAGGGGCTGTGGTTTCTGGGTCTCTACTACATCCATGCCCCTTCACATCAATTTGGTTGCTTGTCTTTGAACTTCTGATACCCTTTCCCATTGACACCTTATGATCACACAGGCTGGTGTGCTTCCTTGTGGGCTTTGTTTCTTACCTGCTAGTTGGGCACTTATTTAACTACAAAGCCTTTAAGACCCCATATCCTCTTAATAACTGGGCATCATCAGCTTTTTTCAACCACATTTGCTTATGCACACATTTTGGCTTCAGCAATCATCTGACCAGTTTATTGAACAACAAACAGACTCACTGCCATCAAATTGATGCCAACTCATAACTACCCTATAGGACGTGGGTTTCTGAGACTGTAACTCTTTATGGGAGTAGAAAGCCCTGTCTTTTACCCAAGGAGTGGTTTCAAACTTCTGACATTTCAGATCACAGTCCAATACATAAACACTATGCCACCAGGGCTCCTCCATATCTTGAAACCCAGCATATCTTGAAACCATACAAATGTATGATATAATAAATAATGTGGAGGAGGTGGAGGCCAATATGAAGTCATTAGCTAATAAACAAGTCATGCAGGTGTGTGTGGCCACTTTCACATACAGTGAGGTCTCATTCCAGGCATCACACTGCCCAGAGGCATGTGTCACCAGGTCACTTCTTCTGTCTCTCCACCGCCTCTATGATCCTGGCATCACCAGGGAATAAACTTGAGGTGAAGTACAAGGGGGCCTCACATTCATGGAAAATTCCATTATCTTTTCATTCTGTTTTCTAGAGCTTTGTGAAGTCCCTTCACACTATATCACTGCCACCTTGTAGGAACTTGAAGGGTGTGATGGACTGCAGGAGCCTCCTGAGCAATCTGTTCTGGTGAAAGTGTGAAATGGTTCTAAATGAGTGTTTCCTAACGTGGGCAATACTGCCCCCTGGGGGACAATGGAATAATCCATGGGAGCTGCCAAAGCAAATAACCTACACCCTATCTTGGATTATGGATGGGCTATTGTATAAAAGTTAATTGCCAGAGGGTTGCTGAGTAACTATTTTTCTGAAAATTGGACAGCTGACCAAATAAGTTTGAGATCCTTTATTCTACAAGAATGCAATATAGCAGATCACTAGTGATGTGTGCTGTCTTATACCAGTGTGGCAGGACTCCACCATCACTACCTTTTCCTTGAAAAAGCACATGTAGAATCTGTGCTTTGTTGCCCATTGGGAATAGGAAAGCTGTAAGAAACCTGTAATGTCCTCACATGAGATCAGCTGAGATTACCTCTTCTTCGCAGGCTTTTTTACATGCGTTAGAGCTCCTACTCCAGTGAACCTAGAAACAGAAATCATGATGGAGCAGGTGAAAGAACATTACCAAGACCTCAAGAACCAGCTGGAGACAAAGGTAGGAGGTGAGGCCAAGGTGAAGTTGAGGGGAGCCTTAGGGGAAGCCTGGAACTGCCTGTCGTGCGCAGAGAGCTGTGCTCAGTGCTGACCTTTCTCCTGGCATCTGCCTTGGATTTCTCTGGCACTAATAAGAGCAGTTTGAGGTAAATACAAGCAGAAATGTCTGTCAGCTCATGGCTCAAAGTCACTGGGGGCTGGCATGCTGAGTGCAGCCCTGCCAACTGCTAGGCCTCACAGTCAGCTGTGCAGGAATTCACACCACCTATCCTTGGCTTTGCCCTTTGTGGGATGCTTTATAGTTTCACAGCCAGAATTATCCTGTCTTCTCAGATAAAGTTATCTCCTGCTTGTTCTTAGATTATGAATAAGAGAATGTGCACACACAGTTACCACGTGCCGCGGCCTTTCTACTTTGAGGACTCAGAGAGTCAGCTTAGCCACCCTTGTTTCCCTCGGGACCTTTGAGCTCCTGGAAGCAAATTACTTACCGAAACAGAGTTTGCCAGGCAATGGCCAGATAATATCTTTCTCCCACGGTAGGTTATCCATCTAGCCCAGACAAGGCTGTGCCCTCTCTACAGAAAGTACCTACATCTTGAGCACTGAGTCTTGGGAGTGTCACTACTGTCTTTGCATCCCTGACTTCTGCAGGCCTCAGCTCCTTGGCATATCCAATAACCTTGCTGTTTCCATGTCAGATTGTCAGGAGCTAATTTTTAGCAGTCCCTGCTTAATGTTTCTCTTTCCAGGTAAACTACTACAAACAGGAAATCGAACTAATGAAGAAAAGCTTTGAGAAGGAGAAAAGGGAAATGGAGCATATGTTCAAAAGTGAAGTCAGCATGCTAGAGAGCCAGAGAGCAGCCCTGGAGGCACACCATGCGCAATCTCAGGATGCCCTTTGCAGCCTGCAGGGCCAGCTGCGGGAGATGAGGAGTGCGGGCCCACATTGCACCAACGAGTTTGCCACCCTAGCTCAGTGGCCAGAAGAGAAGCTACGCCTGAGACACCAGCACGGACTACAACAAATAAGGTCTGTCTGCTGGCCTGTTTTCTTCTGGGTCCTCCCTCACATCTGAAGTTCTTTCCAAAAACCCACATTAGATCTGTAACTCAGGAAATGATTCAGAACTGCAGTGTCTGCTAGCTGGGTCGTTTTTCTCTGGCCACAGAGATGAAGGTAGAAAAAATAGGGCTTTGTATGAGGTGTTTTAACTTAAATTAGAAACATATATTAAAACTGAAGCTATGAAGTAATTTAGTTTGTAGACTACTTTTAACTCATTCATATTTATCTTCTGCCTCAGACTTCTCTGTAGCAAAGGAAAAAGGTAGCAAAGCATCTTCCTTATTTAATGTCATGTTCTGATTTTCCAGTGCATGTGGTAGCATGTGGGAAAATGGAGAAAAAGGCTAAAAGCTCTTTTGCAATTGGAAAGACAATTATCTGTGAAGGTATTTTTTAGAAGCTGTCCTAAGCAAAAGGAGCCCTGGTGGTGCTTTGGGGTAACATCAGCCTGCTCACCACAAGATTGGTGATTCAAACCTACCGACTGCTTTGTGAGAGAAAAATAGACTTTCTGGTCCTATGAAGACTTACCATCTCAGAAACCCTCGGCAGCAGTTTTGCTCCATCCTACCGAGCTCGATGAGTTAGAATTCATCTCCTGGCAGTGAGTTGCTGTATCATCACAAACAAAAGCAATAAAACATTTATTTGGAAAACGGAGCGTAACATCACGTGGGTTGCACTTAGTGGAATAATAACTGGTTGCTGCAAGCCCGTGCCTGTTTATCAGGACCTCACTCTCCCACAGAGAATCTTGGGCCAGAGCCCTGCTGACCAGACCTGCAAAGCCTCCTCGGGAAGCATTCTTAGCTGGGAGCCTGGCTAGGTTTAGATGGGGAGCCACGGCACTACAACGACAAGAGTGAACCAAGCCACCTCCTGTGTCATGTGACCTGGGGAGGTTGATGATCCCAGAGCCGGTCTGCCTTTCTTTCGTGGTGCAAGGAAATTGAGGCAGCTTGAGTAGGAGAGGTAAAGAAAATCCTGGACTACTGAATTGTACCCTCTTCTGTACCCTGACTTTCTGTCCCCCCAAAAGATTACCCCACAGTGGCCTCAGACCTGGGCGTTGCAACAACAGATAGTGCCCTCCAGGATGATCAAGAGCTTTCTCCTGAGAACTTTACTTCATAGGATCTTAACCTATGAACTGTCTGGTAAAAGGGCTGACTGCTTTCCAGGACACTTTATAGACCATTGCCACCATTCCCAAGCCCTCTCAGGCTCTAAGAAGCAGCAAAGGGGCATGTCTGATCCCAGGAGATTCCTTAACTGGCTGGAAGGCTGCTCCCACCCCCACTCCCACCCCATGTCATGAATGTGAGTAGAGCCATGTTGCATGACTCGGATAAGCTCAGAGTTACTCTTGTTCTCCCAGGCTGACTGCTCTCAGCTGGGCCTCACTCCACCTCAGTGTTATTTTCCTGGGGTTTCTAAAGGCCTCTTTCTTAGAAGTTTAAGGTATTTTCTAGAGTAATTTCAACTATAGGTGCATTTCGTCTATTTCACTAAACTTTAGGCCAGTACTGCCCAATACAGCTTTCTGTAGTGATAGACATATCTTCTGTTTGCCTGTCCATTACAGGAGTCACCGGCCACAGAGGGTCACTGAAAGTGATTGATGTGACCAAGAATCTGAGCTTTGATTTTCTTCCATTTTAATCAGTCTAAAAGTAAATTTAGTCACATTTGACAAGTAGTGTCTGTTGCATTATCAGGTAGATCCTGTGTATGGACTCTCTGAGAGCAGCTGGCATGATAGAGAGGAGTTGTGCACTTAGAACATGAGCTTGGGCAGGCCTTTCTAACCCAAGAGAATGGTCCTGTGATGCATGTGACATTTGTGTGTCTGAGCCAAGTCCATATGAAATTTTCTCTAGGAAGGAGGCAAAGGCTGAACTGAACCAGAAACTCTTGTGGATGGAAGCAGAGCACTTGTCACAGCAATGGGAATGTGAAAGGAAAGATGCTTCAGAGGCAACTGCAGCAAGTGAGAGACATGGCAGCCCAGCTGGACTTGGACAAGGGACAGAGAAAGTAGAGGCAGAAGGAGATCCTAGCCCAGTTCAAGAAGCAGCAACTCAAGTTTGGGGGGGCTTATGAGTAAAGATCAAGCTAAAATTTGCAAAGTGTTTTCCCTTGAGAAGTTAGAAACCATCTATAGGAAGCAATTAAAAGACCTTTCCCAAGAGGCAGAGATGCTGAGAGCCTTCTTGAAGGAGGGAAAGGCAACTGCCTCCAGGCCTGCTGAGGTCCACAAAAGTCAGAAAGGAGACAGGACCAGTAGGGTCAGGACCTGGAGAGGCTGAGTTCCTGTATATACCAGGTAGGCTTCTCACTGCAGATCCTGTCCAGAGCCCAGTCTCAAGTGCAGCCCTACAGCCCAGAGGACCATCTGCATAGCTCAGCATCAGAGAGAGAGAGCCCCCCCAAATTGTTGAATGATATAGAGGTGGCTTTTGCTTCTTCAGAGACATAGGTCTCTATGCTATCATCTAGAGTGGCAAAGCTGTGTTTCTGGAGAAACCCATACCTTTGGCTAGCAACCTTGCTGGTCAGAACTAGCTATCATCTGAGCAGCAGCAGTCTAAAGCCATGGAGCAGCATTTACTGGACATGATTGGACACAAGCTGCCTCACTAGGAGCCTCTGTGTCTTGGAGGGTGAGCATGGGGTAGGAACCACTAGCAAAGGACAGCCGAAATTAGAAGATGCTGTACAGATACAGAAGGTAGAAACTGTGCTGGAGAGAGAAAAGAGTGACATGAAAACCAGGCTCCTACAGCTGGAAGATATGCTTCTGGCTATGGAGAAAGAAACAGAATCAAGAGAGAATAACAAGTTTGCCTTCTATCCATTCTTAAACAAGTGGAACTAGAATCATCTCTGTCCCTGATGACTTGATTGCATAACCCCCTTTCCTCCTTGCAGACTGGTAAACTCTGATTCAGGCGAATACCATGTACCCCAGGTCTGTCCAAGCTTATCAGCCCAATCTGACCTGTATTCAGGCCCTGGTGTTGCTAGGTGCTGAGTAAATGAGAAAAGAGAAATTTTCCATCCAGAGACCCCCTAGAACTTCACCGAGAGGACTGTTGTGGCTTGGACTTAGGTTTCCACTATCTTTGTCATAGGAAATCTGTGCTTGTCTCACAGGGTCTATGAAAGACTGCCCTGAAGACCCCATTTCATTCCTTTGTATTCTCAGAAGGTCTCTACCTGCCAACCCCATGCACCATTCTTTAGTCCCACTGCATATATTGAAAGTGTCCTTGGGGCAGGAGATCTACTGTGAAAGAACGGTATGCTTCTTGAATTCTGTGAGAGCCCCAAGAACTGACTGGGAAACTCAAGAGGTTGGCGGCAGAAGCTGATGCCTTCTGGAGAAAGCTGAGATGAGAGGGAGTTCTTAATTCCACCAGCTGGGCAGGCTACTTGAAAGGCCTCTGGTGGAACTGGCCTGCTCCCTGGAGGACTTTGGCTGGCAAATGCTCTATCTCAAAAGCCTTTATAGAAAGGGCTTTCCCACTATTTTCCATAGATGAACCCATGTCCCTGAGTGGCTTAAAACAACACAAGTTTAATATCTTATAGTTTGAGATGCTGTAGGTCAGAAATAGGCTAAAATTTAGCTAATTTTTTTGAAAGCTTAGTTGCATTTTAGCTAGAACTGACAGCTAAATTGGACTATAATCAAGGTGTCATAGGGTTGTGCCCCTTCCAAGAGGTTTTAAGGAGAACCCATATGCTTACTTTTTCCAGCTTCTGGAAGCCACTCACGTATCTTGGCTCATGGCCTCTTCCTCTTTTCAAAGCCTCCAATGGCTGGCTGAATCTAAGGTTGTGCCTCTTCTAACTATTCTGCCTCTTTCATTTAAAAGGACCCTAGTGTTTACAATAGGCCCGCTAGAACAGTCCAGAATAATCTCATCTCAAGGTCAGCTGACCAACAGACTTAATTTCATCTTCAACTGTAATTCCCCTTAGCCATGTAACATAATATTCACAATTTAGGGAATTATAACATGAATAATGTTTTACCAACTGCCATCGAGTTAATTCTGACTCATATCCACCCCAAAGGGCAGAGTAAAAGTGATCCCTAGGGTTTTTGAGGCTATAAATCTTTATAGAAGCAGAAAGCCCCATCTTTCTCCTTTAGAACAGTGAGTGGGTTTAAACTACCAATTACACCACCATGGCTTTCCAGAAAATCTTTAGGAGGTCATTAATCTGCCAACCACAGTAGTGATCTGAATTTTTATCTCTGATACGTTCATGATCACGTGTCTTTGGTGTATTTAGGTATGCATTTTTTTAAAAAATATTGTTACATGCAAAGAAAAAAATGTACAGCTAAAATTTTGTAAGAAATTGAGCACATCGTGTTACCAACACCCAAAACAAGAAATAGAACCCTCCTGAATTCCCCAGCCAGTATCCTGACGTCTTACTCCATAATGTTGCCTGTATTTGCACTTTATATAAAGGAAGCATACAATCAGTACTTTCTTACCATATGTTGTTTGTGAGATTCTTCCATATTGTTGCTTAGAGCTATAGTTATGTCATTTGCACTTTATTTTGCATTCTCTTACCTGCATTTTTCTACTGCGATGCAAGTTCTTTCACATGTCTTCTGGGTCAATGCAATATGTTTGTATGGAATGGAATTATTTAGATTTTAGGATATAATCATGTTTATCTTTTTAGTTTACATAAGAAACAATGCGTCTTGTGAAAAACTCAACTATAATACTTTTTTTAATTAAGTTTTTATTGTGAATTAAGATCAACAGAGCAGATCATACTTTTTTTTTTCAGTGTGCTATAAATTTTATTATTGTTTTCCTTCTGTGTCTTGTTGATATTTTTTTCTTTCTCTTTTTTAACATTTTATTAGGGGCTCATACAACTGTTATCCCAATCCATACACACATCAATTGTGTAAAGC
>NW_022111362.1:5089784-5091062 GCF_000313985.2 Echinops telfairi
AAGAAAAACTTGTGTTTTCCAGTCTAGCCTGTTGGGGCACCATGCCCTGTCTCCAATGTCCACCCTCATCATTCCCTGGGGATCTTTCTACTCCCCTCCTGCAGATCATACTTAAACACTCAGCAATTCATACACATTTTGATTCCACTCATTCATCCCAGGCCGCTTAATGTACCCTCCCTTAGTCCACAACTACCCTGTTTTATGTGTCCTTTTCTTCTCCTTTCCTAGCCGTTTGTCTTTGGGTAAATGCTCCCCATCTCGTTTTAAATGGTTGACTTTTCTATCGCAGTAGTGAGTTTAAGTCCAGACCCTAAGGAGCACAATCTTGGGGGGGTCCCACCAGACTCTGACCAGTAAGCCAGGTCTCCTTTAGGATTTTGATTGACAGGTTTCTCCCTCTCTTTTTAGGCCTTTCTAGTGTGATTTTTTGCAGAGCTGCTGGTACTGGTAGCCAGGTATCACACAGTTCTTCTGGTCCCAGGATTATGGGGACCGATGTTCTCATGGTCCCTTAGTCTAAGCGTTTCCATGTGTCTTTTCACCTGCCATCACTCTTCTTTCCTCTGGATAGGGAGAGATCAGTAGTGGCACCTTAGATGGTTGTTCAACGCTTTGAAGACCTTTGCTTCTTACCAAATTAGAATGTAGAACCTTGTCTTTGGGAACTATGATATGCTAATTGATCATTTTGTCCCCTGCAACTATTGTGACACCCACCCCCCACCCCCGACTCCCCCAAAGCCCAGTACCGTATTCCTTCAAAGTATTTGGTTATATTTAAGAAGTTGTCATAATTTTGTCCTCTGTTTGCCCCACCATATTCATGGATATATTTGCAGTAAAAGTAAATATACAAATACCCTCTTTTAAACATATATATATATATGTCTCCTATCTGTTCAGCCTGTGTGTATATCCAAGCATTCACTTGTAGAATCCCCAATCCCCCACTGTTGTAGGATTTTGAATCTAACAGTGTTTGCATCTGTTGCTTTTAACTCTTGCAAACTACCCAGTGTATTCGCCTGCCTGCCTCCATCATTTTTTCTAACCTCCTTCCTATTGTGTATTCCATTCCCCTTCACCCAAACTATCACTTGCCTGTGCTCTAGCCTGACTTTCCTTCCTCTCCTTTCCATCCTTTGTAACCATCAAAGAATGTTTTTTTCCACGTGAAAACTTATTGTTGATTTTTTTTATAATAGTGGTCTCATACAATATTTGTCCTTTTTGTTTTTGACTAATTTCACTTAGCATAATGTCCTCCATGTTCAT
>NW_022111362.1:5113117-5116112 GCF_000313985.2 Echinops telfairi
CTTGTCGTGCATTCTTTCCAAAAATCAGGACTTTTTTAAAACGCCGCGGGACGCGGGACAAATTGTTAAAAATCAGGGCTGTCCCACCAAAAGTGGGACGTCTGGTCACCTTACAGATGTGTTCTCACTTCTCAGGAATAAAGCAGATTTCTCAACTTCAGCATCATTGCTGTGTGAGACTGGATAAGGCTGTATAGGGGCTGTCCTGTGCACTGCAGGATATTTAGTAGCATTCCTAAATGTCAGTAGCCACCCCTACCTTGAATTATGACAATGAAAAATGCCTCCAGATGTTGCCATGTCCCACAGTGAGACAAAATTACTAACTAACTAACCACTGAAAGGATCTGCTGGGGTTTTATTTTTGTTTTCTATCATTGTTTTATCCTTTTTTGCTCTAGAGTCAAAAATATAAGGATCAGTTGTCTCAGCTCAACCATAGGATCCTTCAACTGGGTGAGGAGGCCTTTGCCCACAAGACTCAAAATGAGAAAAGTCAAGTACCCATTCATTTGCTGACACTGAAGATGGATCAGACTGGTCCCCAGGTGAAAGAGCAGGTGAGTGGGCAGTGCATAGTGGGAATATTAGAACAGCAACTTAAGTATATGGAGACATACACTACCACACACATAGCCAGGAAACCTGGGGGGAAAGAACATGGAATTTCATAGTTTTTTATAAATCTGCTTTAGCTAGAAAAGTAGCATAAAGGAATTAAATCTTGAAAACAGAGTAAATCCCTACAACCTTTCTGAAAAGACAAGTTGAAAATACATATAGCGAGAGCCTCAAGAATCTCATTATAAGAAGTGAAACTTCACTATTTGCAAATGATATGATTTTATATATTGAGAATCCTAAAGGATCTACAAGAGGATAGCTGGAAATAATAGAGGAGTTTAGTAGAGTAACAGTATTCAAGATTAACAAAGAATTCAGTTGGATACCTATATACCAGGGATGGGGATACAGAAAAAGATATCAAGGAATCCGTATCCTTTGGAAAAGCTGAAATACCTGGGAATAAACTTAACCAAAAAAACAAAAGACTTGTACGAAGAAAACTATAGAGCATTACTATAAGAAACCAACAGGGATCTGCACAAATGGAAGTATATTCTGTGTTCATGGATCGGAAGACTCAGTATTGAGAAAATGTCAATACTATCTAAAACAGTCTACAAATTCAATGCATTGCCGATCCAAATTCTAACATCATTCTTCAAAAAATTGGAAAGACTGATTATTAACTCCATATGGAAAGGGAAGAAACGCAGGATAGGCAAAGAACTCCTCAAGAAAAAGAGCAAAGCAGGTGATCTTACACTACTTGACCTCAAAACCTACTATACAGCCACAGTTGTCAAAACAGTCTGATGCTGGTATAATGATAAGTGATCCCTGTCACTAGCCACCCAGGAAATGCAAGTCAAAATGACCATAAGATACCACCTAATGCCCATAACTAGCCCAATTACAAAAACTGAGAATGTGAGGGAGGGAGGATGGGGTGGGGGGAAGGGGAGAATGAGTTGCTGATACCAAGGGCTCAAGTAGAAAGAAAATGTTTTAAAAATTATGATGGCAACAAATGAATAAATGTGCTTGACACAATGGATGGATGGAAGGATTGTGATAAGTTGTAGAAGACCCCAACAAAATGATTTTTAAAAAAGAAACAGAACCACAAATGTTGGAGAGTGTGTGGTGAGATAGGAACTCTTACCCTCTGCTGGTGGACTTGTACCTACGTACAGCCACTCTGGAAGGTGGTATGGTGATACCTAAAACAGATGGCAATTGAACTACCATAAGATCCAGTAATACCATTACTGGGCATATACCCAAATGAAATAAGAAGCAGATCACGAACACATGTTTGCTCCTCCATGGTCATCACAGCACAGTTCATAGTAACAAGAAGCTGGGGCTGTTGGGGGGCGGGTGAGAAGAAGCTGGAAACAGCCTACATTAAAATCAGTACAAGAGTGGATAAAGACTCTGGTACATACATACAATGGAATACATCCCTAAAAACAGCAATGAAGCACCTCAAGTTGTGGAAGGATCTGGAAGACATTATGCTGAGTGAAGTGAGTCAAGCACGAATGGACAAATATTGTATGTGTCCACTGCGGTAAGAACAAGCAGCAGAACGGGCACAAACTCAAGCTTGCAGGCCATCCAGTCTTCTGGCTGGGGACCAGACAGCCTGCCAAAGAGCTGGACCAGTGCCAATGAGCCACACAGCATCTGCTCAAAGTAAGTACTGTATAGTGTAGGTAGGTCACTTGGCCAAAGGTCACCTCATGACAGCTGGATTCAAATGGATAGGGTGGGGTAGGGTGGGGTTGATGCTGTTCCCTGAGTGGTAACCATGTGGATTTTGGGTGAGGTCTCCCAGAGAGGGAATCCACCCTGTCAGGCTTTCTGATGGGAGGGACAGCATAGGAAAGAAGAACGGGAATGGTCAAATTTGGGGGAACATAGGTGCATGCCTGTTGAGGGGAGAAAAGGGAGGGCGGACATTGTGGGGGGAAGGGTGTACAATGAGGATGCTCTTGGGAGCATTAGGTGGGGAATGTCTTTAGTGGTGTACGGTGGATGGGCAGAATTGACCTAGGGCATCTGGGGGTATCCCAGGAAACCAGGCCGGGTGCCAGAGAATGCTGGGACACTGAATCCTGGATCTTCGGGGCTCATGGCATGCTCTAGATCAGGGGTCCTCAAACTTTTTAAACAGGGGGCCAGTTCACTGTCCCTCTGACCCGTTGGAGGGCTGAACTATGGTTTTAAAAAAAACTATGAACAAATTCCTATGCACACTACACATATCTTATTTTGAAATAAAAAACCAAACGGGGAAAAAATCACCCGACAGGATAAATGTCTTCAGCAGGCCACATGTGGCCTGTGGGCCATAGTTTGAGGACGCCTGCTCTAGAGGCTGCATCAGTGAGACCCCCATATGGGAACCCCACTGGGTGAACTG
>NW_022111362.1:5117329-5119059 GCF_000313985.2 Echinops telfairi
ATGGCGGTCACCCTCTTAAAGCTGTGTTACATGCTTTTCTATTTTGGGGTATATGACACCTAGGATCAATGAACCTAGAGGGACAACAAGTTGAATAAGGGGGAGTAGGGTACAGTGGTAGAGGTAGGGTAAAAGGGAGACTATGTCAAGGAGTCCATGTAGAAAAAGATTGTTTGGAAACTGATTGTGGTAACAATTGTATGGTGTGGAATGAAAAAAATAATCTCATTATACTTAATACTTTCCAATAATATGGCAGGGGGAAGTGCTTAGAATTACAGAAATGGAAAGCTTAGCATATAGCACTGTCTGCTTTCTGATTCAGTTTCATCAATAGGTACATGTATAAGAGAATAGTCAAAGGATTATAACAGTGTTGATTTTGGTCCTCTCGTTCATAATTGAACTTGAAGAGATTCTGAAGCAGGTGGGCATGTGATAGGGTCGGATTCAGAGCTGGCATTTCCAGAGCTAATGTAGCCCAGAGATGTGACGAAGCTCACCAGGTCAAGCCCTCACCATGGGAGGACTTGTGTTGTTTAAAGGGCTGTGCCTTTAAACTTTACTCCAGGCTTTGGGTGTATTCCTCTATAAATCTAAGGATCTGTTGAAGCCCTGAGATTTCCTCTGAGATAAGGTAGAAGTACTCACAGCCAAGGCATTATGGCCAGACTACTAAGAGGGTGGCATAGTCCTTGTTTGAAGAACATAATGGTGTCCCATTGCTCTGCTTCTCACTACACTCTTCTGTGCAGGACACTGTAGCCATTGATCTTGTTGGGGGCTACCTGATTTGGGGTTACCTCCCCTGTGCCCGTTGTTCTAGGTTCTTGCTCATTTCCTGAGATGGAGAGAAGACAGGCCCAAAGGCAAGGAGCTCACAGTCTGGGGAGGGGTCTCCTAGGTGCATGGTGCCAGGACAATGTCCTGGAAGCATCCAAAAATTCCATCAGAAGAAGGTGGCATTGTGGGTCCAGAGCCAGCATGAATGTGCATGTTTAGAAATGGAAATGGGTCCATTCCTTCTGCTGGAGCAGGAGTGAGTAACACATCCATCCCTATGCCAGTCTCCTGAGCTTAAAGAAAAGCCAGAACATACAGAAACCCTTCCAGCTTTGTTCGTTTCTTTTGACTGTTGTTAGGCCACCAACGCTCCAGTTAACTCTTATCTTTGCCTAATTCATTGTTGAATACTACTAAAATGTGTAGTACTTAATTTCCTAGAGCAGTTTTGTTTACAAAGAAATTGTGCAGAAAGTAGAGTGCCGTGTTCCCCTCCTGCAGTTTCTCCTATTTCTAACATATTGCATTAGTGTGATGCATTACTTCTTATTACTGGGTCAATATTGATACAGTATTATTAACTAAAGTTCCTTATCTGGCACAAACAATTAGTGTTGGGTTGGTAACCTAAAGGTTAGTGATTGAGACTCACCCAGAGGTGCACAAAAGGTGCCTGGGTATCTGCTTCTGTAAAGATTGAACACACACACAAGCAAAAAACAAAACAAAACAAACATCATTCACTCTCAAATTACTTCTGACTCATGGTAGTGCAAACAGTAAATGCAAGAGCAGGGAAGAAGCACTAAAACTGATTGTGATGATAATTTACAACTCATTTTAAAAGTGGTTTAACCATGGAAGTTACTGATATAAGAATACTATAAAAAAAGAAACCAAACTTGACCAACAGTTACCATGGGTGAAGGGGAAAGATTTGTTGCTTT
>NW_022111362.1:5119360-5125851 GCF_000313985.2 Echinops telfairi
GATGCAAAACAATAATATGGATTATTCTGGAGGACATGATGCTGAGGGAAATTAGTCAATCACAAGAGGGCAAATGTTGTATGAGACCACTACTGTAAACAGTTTTCATACAGAAAAATAAAAAAAATAAGTAACAAGATAGAAAGAAACTCCATGTGGTTACAGATCAGATCAGGTTTTCTGGGCTGTTAGCATTTCAGAATAAGATCATGACCAAGAAAGCCATATAGAGCACCTCTACTCTGTAAACACATGTGTTGCCATGAGTTAGAATTAACTCCACAGCACCAGTTTTCGTTATTAACTGATGTCTGTAGTTCCCATTCAGGATGACGCTTTGAGTTTCCCGTAGGCATGTCCTGTACTCAAGATTAAAGTTCATGCAGAATAATTTCACTGCCCTTAAAATATCTGCTTCATTTGTTTGTACCTCCATTGCTCCTTGAATTCCTGCCAATCACTGACTTTCTTACTGTCTCTTTAATTTTGCTTTATGCTTATAATTGGAATCATACATTAGGTAGCTTTTTCACACTGGTTTCTTTTATTTAATAAGTACTTCAGGTTCCTCCATATTTTTTTCATGACTTGATAGCTCATTTATTTTTATTGCTGGACAATATTTCCATAGTACAGATATGCTAGTTTGTTTGTCCATTGACCTGTTGAAGGACCTCTAGATTACTTCCAGTTTGGGGCAATAATGAATAAAATTATTATAAATATTTGTATGCAGGTTTTTATGTGGATAAAGATTTTCAACTCATTTGAGTAAATACCTAGGAACACAACTGCTGAAACATATGCTAAGCCTTTGGAATAGTGGTTAATTACATTACCAGATAACAGTTGGACTGCTGACAGCAAGATTGACAGTTCAAATCCACCAGATGATCTGAGGAAAAAAGATAAGCCTATCCCCATAAAAAAAAAAATCCTCTCAGAAACTCTATATAGGGATGCTGTGAGTCAAAATTGGTTTGATGGCATTGTTTTTATTTTTATTTTATTGTAAGCCTATGTAAAAAACTGCTACTATCAGATTCCTATGCAAAACACTATACCCTGTGCCACACCTACACTCCTGAAAGAGAACTTGTAGTATCCCATGTTCAGACAGAAGCTCATAGCTAGCCACTTGAAGATTTGTACATTTCACCCAAATACCTTTGTAAATGTCTTGAAGTTAGTTCTTTTAAAACATAATTTTTTGAGGAAAAAAAACAAACATAATTTTTGATTGATAACCTCCTTTTATCAGGAAATACATGAGAAACAACTTAATGCCACAGAAAAGCAAGTGGATAAAGTGGAAATTATCTTAAAGAATGTCGAAATGCTTCTACAAGAAAAAGTAGATGAGCTGAAGGACCAGGTGAGTAATAAATTCTTGTCATTTCCACACAAGCATCTTATATCTGCACATTTCTACCTCATGGGTATTCACATAGCTGGTGTAGTAACAGACTGTCTGGTCACAGACTCAGAGATGCCATGTTTATTAGTAACCACTCAGACTGAGCCTCTGTCAACACCTCATACTTGAGCATAAAGTAATTTCCCACAGGATTCATAATTAATAACAGTCAATAAAACATTCTATTATATATATATATAGTTTGTTTATTGTACTTATTTTCTTTTAGGTATCATTTTAAGGTTTATTTTTGAGCTGTCCACATAACCTCAGGAAGATTATTGATTTATTCATCCATCCATCATTCAGCACATGCCTACTGAGCACCTACTGTGTATGAAAGCATTCTCCTAGGTGGATCTGAGATAAATAAGCCTAAGTCTCTGCCCTCATGGAACTTAAATTCTAGAGATGATGAGAGATAATAATAAGATTGTAGTTGGGCAAGTGCTTTGAAGAAAACACATTTTCCTGGGCTGTAGAGTCAAGGGGTTAGGGAGACCATACTGCACAGACAAGGTATCTGAGCAGCCCCCTAAATCATGACCCAACACATATGAGTGGGTTAAAAAAAGGAAAAAAAACTCCACTCTGTGGACCTTTCATAGGATGCATTGTTCCTACTAAGGGAGCATCAAGCAACTCTTTCTGAGTTAGTGCACCCAGTGGTGTCACCTGGGAAGGTTCTCTGGTCACAGTGAATTTTTTCATAAAAGCAGTTTTGTTCACACCTTGTTTTTTGTGATGTCTCATTTAAGAGAACAGCATGTGGCTGTGAAATTTTGTTTTCTGCTCCAGAATAATGTCACAGAAACTGTTGTGATGTTGAACACAACTTACAAACATAGCACTATGAAAAAAACACAAGTGTACCAGTAGTTTTCTTGTTTCCAAAAAAGGTGAAATGTCGATCGATGACAAACCTTGTTCTGGATGTCCATCCACTTCCCAAATGGACAAAAATGTCAACAAAATTCATCCACTTTTGCTTGAAGATCAATGATGGACCATTAAAAAGATGGGGAAGTTATCTGGACTGTCTTGGGCTCAGTTCAGTGAATTTTAACAGAAGATTTCTGAAATTTGTGCATTGGGTTCTGACAGACCACCAAAAAAGAGTGTCAGCTGGAAGCAAGTCATTCTTGGAAAGAACAGCTCTAAAGTGACCCAGACTTTTTTCGAGGTCATTACTGGTGACCAGCAAACATCAGTTAAGCCAGTGGAAGACACCATCATCACCTTGCCCCAGAAAAGCTTGTCAAGTGAAATTAAAGATCAAGATTATGCTCATTTGTTCTTTTGATGTGCACAATATAGTGCATTTAGAGTTCCTTCCTCTAGGTCAAACTGTTCATCATACTTTCTATTTAGAGATTTTGAAAATATTATGTAACAATGTGCAACAAAAAAGGCCTGATTTGTGGCAGATGGGGGACTGGTTTTGCCATCACGACAATGCAACTGCTTACACAGCTATCTCAGTATGCCAGTTTTTAACAAGAAACAGCATGCCTCTCGTCCCATGCACCTTACTCAACCTGACTTCACTCCAGACAACTTCTTTTTGTTCCCACTAATGCACAGGGACATGAAAGGACAGCTATTTGATGATATAGAAGAGATGAAGAAGAAAAAAATGAGAGAGCTGCTGTCAGCCATCCAAACAGTTGAGTTTGAAAATGTTTCCAAGAATGGAAGCACAGAATTGACGAATTTATTAAGTGTAAAGGAGAGTACCTTGAAGGTGATAAGGTTGTTTTGTTTTTAAAAAATTAAATACAAAGCTTTGAAACAAAATTCCAGATTTGGGGGGTACCCCACCGTATACCTCAAGTGGAAAACAGATTAGCATTTGGGGAAGCATGTTGCTCACTGGTGGAATATCACGTGTTGTACTTGAGGCTCCTTCCTGACAGGTGCTAAATACCAGTAACATTTCCTAATCACCAGACAGCCATAAATAGGCATCCACACACTTACACTTCCCTGTTTATGGTTGTGGGAAAATAGTCTGCCCTGTAAAAGGTTTTGCTCTACTGAGGGCCAGACACCATGCCTGTCACTGTTCTACTTTTCCTTTGCTTCCTCCTGTCCGTCCCCCTACTCCTCTTAATTCCCCTTTCTCCTCTTCTTTCCATCCTTCCTTGTTCTTTTTATTTCCCCACTCACTTGGAGCCCTCCTTGCCATAAATATGTAAAGCTGTGCTTCTCCTCCCCATTCTAAAGAACGCTGCCTCTCTGGCCTAGCCATCACCCCTCATCTCTGCTCTTTAAGTGCCCTGCAAAGATTGTGCTCACAGCCCTGCTTCTCTCCCTCCGATGCTCCTCTCAAGGCTCAGCCACTGTTCCTCCTCCCTGCCTGGGTCTACACCCAATGCAGCAGCTCAGCTTTCAGCATGGATACAGACTCCAAGCACTTGTACCCCCACTGATCTCACTCTGGTCTCCACCCCCTCACTTTATGCCATCTCTCTGGTTTCCCTATTTCTCCCTTGCATACCGGCCTTGATTTATTCTTAGCACAGGCGCTGCAATCCCTCTGAGATCCTAGCTCTCTGCCGTCAGACCTTCCCATCTTCTTCAAAGTACAAGTCAGCTTTGTCACGGTGTCCTTTAAGGCTCTTTTAGATTTAATGTCCACTCCTGCTCTGACTTCCTGCCTGCTTGTTTCCTTAGGAGCACACACCTTCAGCCAAGGTGGCGTCCTGCTGCTACCTAGTCACCCTAGGACCTCACCAGCTTCAAGGCCTTTGTAATCTCTCTTCTTGCTACCTGGGTGTTCACATAGCCCATAGATTCCTAAACTTATTTGGCCTACCACCCCTTTTTTCAGAAAAAAAAATTGCTCATTGTCCACCTGGCCATTAAAAACTTTTGTACTACTGCCCATAATTCAGGATAAGATTTAGGTATCTGCTTTTGTAGCACCCCTGGAAGCTTTAAGGCACAAACATATTCACTGGGTTGTTTCAATGCTACCCAGGGGGGCAGTATCGCCCCAATTGAGAAACACTGGTATAGTCTCTGGACTCTTTAATTTTATTGAGAACTCTGTTCACATGTCATCTTACAGGGACAGACTCTGAGTTTCTGTAGAGGAGCAAAACCAGTAAAATGTGTATGTAAATATATAGAGAAAATTTTACTTCGTGACTCACACAATTGTGGGGGTTAGCACATCCCATATCCATGAGTCCAGTGGCAACCTGGAGACCTCTGCATGTGCATGGGGTAGCAAAGGAACAGATGTCTGCTGGTTTGTGTACTAGAACTGCAGGTCGGGCATTAAGAAAAACACATAACAAAGATTCAAGAAGGCTGCCCACAATGACAAAATACAATAGAAGTAAACCCCGATAGTGTAGCACAGGGGAGATCAAGTAGCAAGGTTGTAACTGTTCAAGTCAGATTTATCATTTTATTTTACTATTGTCACCTCTTCAATACTCTCCTATGGTAGCCAGTTTCTTCCCATCCCTCAATTATGGTGATAGGGAAATCACTGGAGACCTATTCCCTGAGTAGATCCTGCCAATGTATTTGGGTCTTCCATTGTCATCCATTTCCTTCTGAAAACCAGAATTTCACCTTTTATGCTTTGATACTATTCCCTTCTTCAGATTTGGATTAATAATTTACAATGCGTGGATCAAAGATGTTGGTGTGCTTCTTCCATGTGGATTAGTTGACATCTCACTTAGATTGCTGCTTATTTGGAAACAAGCCTTTAAGATCCCAGATGCTATTCTGTCTGATTAGTGGGGCACCATCTAATTTCTTCACCAATACCACCCTTAAAGGACCTGATCTCATTCAAGAACTTTTTGAAGCCCCCTTGTATATTCTTGACCTTGATAACTAAAGGTAAACTGCTTCTAACAGGTATCAAGGAAAAGGCATTGATTAAAGCAATAGCTATATGCTGTCTTCCAGGAAATGTACTAATGTGCTCAAGCAATGAAACCACATCTGGACTAGCAGTTAAAATCACAGCCACCAACTGGTTAAGTTTATGTCAATTTACTGTTACTCTCTTGAGGTGCATTTGGTTTTTTTGCACAGGACAAATAGGTAAGTTGAATGAGATTGTGGTGGAAATCTTCCCCCTGCATTCTTTAAGTCTTTATGGTGACATTAATCTCTGCAGTTTCTCCAGTAATGTAATATTGCTTTTGCTTTAATATTTCTTTGAGGAAAGTTTTAATGGCTTCTACTTGGCCTTTCCTACTGTAATAACCCTTTCTCCATGTGTCAGGGATCCAAAGTTATGCCGATTGTGTATTCTGGACCTGGAGAGATTATTACAGGATTATTTCAGAGACCCACTGTACCCACTGTTAGACAACCATGAGCTGAGACTATTATGACTGACATTTGGGCCTCCTTGAATTAGTGTCAGTTTAGTGCCAATATGATAGCGCCAGTATTCAGTAATAGCCAATAATCTGATTATTCCTTTTTCCCCAGTGGACAGTTATCCTCATAAAAGGCCATATGGATCCTTTGAGAAATATTAACTATCTAAATTCTGACAGTGTAGTGGGGTTCTTCCTCAAGAGGATTCATAGGAGTTGTGGGCCTATAAATTTGCTCATCTTGGAATTGATAGAGCCCTCTAAGCATCCCCTGGTTGTGTGGGTATGTCCATCTTAATAAATCTACTCTAACATTCCAATTTACTTAAGCTTTTAGATACCCTTTACAGTATATCAAAGCAATTCTGGAATTCAACTTCATTTAGTATCGGCCACTTCATAGTCCTCATTTTAGTCACCCAACAATATAACTACTAGGTACTTTTCTAATCCCTTAAGTTGAAATAGTGAATGAAGACTTTCTACTTTGCAGGCTCATATCATTATACTCAGACTGATACAGCTTTGTGTTATTTGCATTATCTCACACCCTTACTAGCCATTCCTATACCTAATCCTGAGATCTTTGTTTCTGTTTGTTTACATTTAAAAAAATCAAGCAGTCTTTTTTTGGAGTATACCATACCTTCTCCTGGGTCACACTATATGCCTCAAAGACGTCATGTCATGGGACAGTGGACTTCACACTAGTTATTGTT
>NW_022111362.1:5127886-5131675 GCF_000313985.2 Echinops telfairi
CTGATACCAAGGGCTCAAGTAGAAAGCAAATGTTTTGGGAATGATGATGGCAACAGTTGTACAGATGTGCTTGACACATGGATGATTGTATAGATTGTGATTAGAGGTGTAAGAGCCCCCAGTGGAAATATTTAATTAAAAAAGAAAGAAAGAAAGCATTCTGTGTTGGGCCGGGTTGACTAGAGAAACAAATCCAGAGACACTCATATATGTATAAGAAAAAGTGTTACTTCCAGAAGTAATTATGCATCAATAAAACATCCCCTCTCAGTCCAGCTCTTCAGTCTATAAGTCACTCTTCAGACTCATTAAGTCACATGCAATGATGCAGAACGCAGGAAAATCACAAGCCAGTGGGTGTAGTTATGTGGATCCAGCTGCCCGTATCATAGCGCTTGCAGCAGCCAGGGTCCGACAGCAGGAAAGTGAAGGCACAGAGAGCAGGGGAGGTGTCCAGGACCCTGCTCATGAGAAGGTCTCGCCCACAAAGAGTCACCATCAGGGTGTGGCCTGATTGACAGACTGAATTATACCCTTCCACTTTCATACATCTTCAAGTTTACATGAAATTATGTAACTACCACTTTTTTGTTCTTCTAGAATCACTCTTGGTACCAAATATCTTAGTCTGAGGTCTCTAGAGGAGTGCATCAGTGAGATGCATACATAAATATATATAAAGAGATGTAGTGCATGGTAAGGGTTTATACAATTGTGGAGGTTGGCAAGCCCCAAACCTATGTGTCCAGTGGAAGCTAAGGACCTCTGATGGCATGTGGGGTTACAGGGCTGGTGAATCCAAGACCTGCTGGTTAGGCTGGAGACTTCTTCAGGTTTATAACACAAGAACTGCAGATCAGGCAACTAGAGTGCGGGTCAAGAAAGAGAGGAAACTTTGCCAGAACTTTCACTTAGATAAAGGAAGCTGGCCACACTCCCAGTGCAATTCCCTTTTCACCTGATTGGCTGTTCATATCCGATCACAAAAATGGAAGTTGATCACATTATGAAAATGCACCTGTCAAACTGATGAGAATCATAGCCTAGTAAAATTGAGACTTACATTAACCATTACAGTTCCCTCAACCAAACTAGCAGCCCTCCTCTTGTTCCTTGCTCGGTTTTCTCAGCACTTTTTCCATCTGTCATACTATGTTTGTTTTTCATTAGAATATGTACAGCCCAGAGACTATGTTCACCACTGCTTTACTAGTGCTAGAGCAGGACCTGGCATATGGGGCACTTAGTGGCAATATGTTCTGCAAGTGAAATTTGATGTTGACGGAACCCCATGCTGGGATACTTGTGCCCTTGTATTTTGAATGAGGTCATTGCTAGTGTTTCCTTTCATTCACATCTGTGAAACCATATGGGTTTGGCAGAAAGCTCATACCCAGGAAACAGCAGTGGGGGGTCAGGGAAATAGTGATTCCTAGGGCAAAAGGCAGTAGAGTAAAGAACCAAAAATTGTTGACATTCTTTGTAATTCATTTGTTATTCTTTGATAATTCTTTGTAATTCAAATAATAATTCATTATTATTTCTGAGAACTCTTGATTTTTGACTCTTAGATATTCACTTCCGGATAAAGTGATTCCCGCAATTTCCCTTAAATTTTCTCCAGTACATAATTCATCACATCCTCAATTTGATGCCTCATGTCAGGGTAACAAGAAGTGTCATACATGCGATATTTTTGTTATATCCTTAAGAACCTAAAGTTATCATTTCAACGACCGTGGAATGAAAAGAGTAAGGCACATGTACCCCTTCCCTATACTCACATTAATGGCTGACTCTCTTCCCCTCTCTAGTTTGAAAACAGTATGAAGTCCAGTTTGCTGCTCAAGGAGCTTTATGTGGAGAACGCACACCTGATGAAAGCCCTCCAGGTTACTGAAGAGAAACAAAGAGGAGCTGAGAAAAACAACCTCATCTTGGAAGAAAAACTCAGAGCTCTCAACAAATTAATCAGTCAGATTTCTCTGGCATCTCTCCGTGTGTAAAGACTGCTTGCTTTCTTGGAATTCATTCTGAAAAGACAATCTTTAAAACCTGAGCCACTGTGATGCCTTAATCACCTGCAGCTTATTGGCCGTGGATTCTCGGCAACATGGCGACTGGGGTTCCTGGCTCATTCCAGCAGCATCTAGTCTATGCCAGATTCTGGGAAAATACACGTGTTGGACAAGAGCACATTTTAATAAAATTCCCAGTTTTACCACTGGGGAAACATTATGGAAACAGTCCAGACTGACAGAGAAAATGGGTTAAAATAATGTAATTCCAATACTGCCTTTTTGACTCTAGCTCTCATTGCCGTCAAGTCGATTACAATTCATAGTGACTTTGGCTTCAAAGATTAAAATATAAAAGTAGGGTTCTATACAGCGTTACCATATTTTTCCCTTTAAGTTTCGTTTATTTTTTTAAGCATACACAACAAAATGTACATCACTTCAGCAGTTGTGATGTATACAATTTGCTGATATTGATTACATTCCTCCAGTTTGTAGCCATTTTCAGCATTTTTGAGTTGCTGCTTCTCTGTTAGCATAAATTCACTACCCTTTAGAGTTCCAGAGGAATCCAGGTGGCATTGTGATTACAACGTTGGCTACTAACCACAAAATCAGCAGTTTAAATCCAACAGCCTGGGGAGACAGACTTGGTTGTCTTTTCCCATAAAGAGTTGCAGCCTCAGAAACCCACAGGGACAGTGCTACTCGGTCCTGTAATGTCATTGTGAATCAGAATTGATTTGATGGCAGTGCGGTTGGCTTTGTTTCTTGTTTAAAGTTCCAGTCAAATACTTAAAAGTTGTTGTCAATTTTATTCACTTGGATAGTTGTTAAAAGATCACAAAGCTTAAGGCAGACTTTTTTTTTACTAGTTGAAGCCAAACTATTATTTGGTTTCAAGAAGACATTATGGTGTATTTTTGGTTTAAGGTTTAAAGAAAACCTCAAAGCAATAGTTTTAGGAGATCAGCCACCCTCCGTGGCTCCAGAAAGTTGGGAATTAAGGAGAATTTTCTATTATTTTCTGCATTTTTGCCCCATTTCTGAACTCTTTGATCAAAATGCTCAGCAGTGGTAGCCAGGCACCAGGCAGTTCATTTGGACTTATGGCAAAGGGGGCCATTGTTCATGGAGTCAGTTAATTAGCCACGCATTCCAAAATCCTACTCTATTTGATTCTGTTGTTCCACATGATTCGACACCAACTGTGCCTTACAAATGAGTGAGGAGGTAGAACAGAAGCACCAAACATGTTAGTAAGCCAAATAATGGATATGTCCCATGAAACCATTACCCTGAACCTAACAGCTTTGCTGTCTTGTTATGCAGCTCTGTCCGCTATTACACTTCCCAATGGTTGCTGAATGCAAACTTTCCAGAAAGTCTTCACTCTGTAAGCGGATTGTCATCTAGACAATAAAGGACAGGACTCTTGTTCTTTAGGAACCACTTTACCACATGTAAATATTTGCACAGTTGGGAATAATGTATTCATTGTACATTAATCTGTTTTTCATTGGAATGTTTTTGCACTGGGAATTGAACTATATGTTAAAAAAGGTAAAAATATAGTTTTATACCAAAATTGATGGTCATTTGTTTATCTGAATATACTACTGTAATGTGAAATGAGTCACTGTATTTGTAGTTTTTCAATGAAAAAATATCTATATTTCAATTTTGTCCTTCATTTTTAATTATAAAATATCTCAAATAATTAGAAAAATACAGTTTTAGGAGAAAACCCATATACCCATCAACTAGATGC
>NW_022111362.1:5132154-5133297 GCF_000313985.2 Echinops telfairi
ATAAAAACAAGATACTGCAGCTAATTTATAATCCCTTATTTTTTTAAGAAAGATGAGGAAATATGTCAATGAAAATTTCTACCATGCACGATCAGTTACACATATAGTTTAGTACAAGTCAGTATTGTGCTTTGCTTACTAGCGTTTGGTCTAACTGAAAACCCATCAGGACTTCCAGGATAGCTCACAGGGACAGCTGACAGCCAGAAATAAAACTGTTCAGTGCAAAAGATCTCAAGTCATTCATATAATTTAAAAGGGAAACTTAAGCCACTTAACCCCTATCTTCCAGGTGGAAGATAATTCAAGATGAAAAAAAACACAAACTAATTATGCTCAAACTTACTTCCACACATTACAAGTTTTTTTTTTTAATCCGTTTTATGTTCTGATAAAACATTCTTCAGAGCTATGGGTTAAATTGAGCCATAACTGACTAGTTGCTAGCATGCCGGTTTTGCATACCAGTCGAATCAAATCCAGTTTTGCCATTTGTGGATAACTATGACAAGATACAAAAGCATGTGTCTGCCGTAAATAGCTCTGGCTAAAAGCAAACTGCTCACACTGAGCAGATCAAATTCTCTATAAGGAGAGCAGTCTTTGGAGCACAGCCAAATCCTACTCTTAATGTTTAAGATGTTCAATTCTGTTCTCAATTAAATGTGCAAAATATATGAAAGGACTTCAAAAAGTTTGTGGAAACACTCATCTCTCCCCCACCCCTGTAACTTTTTGAAGCCCCTCTGTATTAAGGGGTAACAGCAGAAAATAAAGTTCTTAAACCTCAGAAATATTATTAAACTTTTGAAGAACATTTTCCAATTTTTTTTCATTATATCCCACTAAGAGCTTCCTGCTTCTACTACTGAACCACTTAGAAATGTGAATGGGTAATAAATAAACAACTACTCTAATTTATCCAGAGAACGAACGAGGTACTGAAGAATGTCAAAATGCAAAAAATAAGTTCTGATCTCCATATCAAAATATAATGAAATAAACTGATTATAAAAGTACTACTCTTTAATTATGGTATTTTTAAAGTACTTGGCTTTAGGATGAGTAATTTTAAACCAAATAAATCAAATTAGGAAAATATCATCCATGAATATTGTACAAAAAAAGTCTCAAATGACCAAT
>NW_022111362.1:5137714-5140479 GCF_000313985.2 Echinops telfairi
TGGTGCTTCCAGATTTTACCCATAGAACCTCTCAAGATTGCAAACCGAACTTGAATTTTTTCTTGAATTCTTTTCGTTTCAGATATGCTGAGTGTGTAGGTCTTTACACATTTCATTATGGTATTTGACTTTGTCTTCTTGAGCTGTCTGTCCTTTGACATTTTCTGTTCCTCCCTCTGACCTCATCCTTACTTCCATTTGCTTTAGCTACTCTACGATTAACAGCAAGTTTCAGAGTCTCTCTGGCATCCACTTTGATCCTTCTGTCTTTCTTGTCTTTTTAATGACTCCTTTCTTTCTTCATAAATGATTATCTTAATGTTCTCCCACAGCTCGTTGGGTCTTCTGTCATTAGTGTTCCATGCATCAAATCTGTTCTTGAAGTGTTAACCTTCAGGTGGGATGCAAAATACAACTCAAGGTTGTATTTTGGCTCTCATAGACTAGTTTTAATTTTCTTCGGCTTTATTTTGAACTTACATGTGAACAATTGATGGTATGTTCCACAGTCAACCCATAGCCTGGGTTTGGCAACTGATATTGAGCTTCTCCATCATCTCTTCCCACAGATATAGTCCATTTGATTTCTGTGTATTTCATTTGGAGAAGTTCATATACCTTTTGTATTGTTGAATAAGGCATTTGCTATGAACAAGTCCTTTGCCTTCCAAAATTCTATCATGAGATCTCTAGCTTCATCTCTATCACCCAGTCCATATTTCCCAACTACTGTTCCTTCCGCATTGTTTTCAACTTTTGCATTCCTATCACCAATAATTATCAATGCATCTTGACTGTTGGATCCATTTCAGATTGAAACTGTAGGTAGGATTCTTCAATTTCTTCATAACTGGATTTTGTGGTTGGTGTATAAATTTGAATAATAATTGTATTGATTGTATTTCCTTGACGGCAGTTAGATATAATCCTACCACAGGATTATGCCATCCCTCTTGATTGTGTTATTCCCAGTATAGTGAATCATATGATTTTCTGATTGAAAATGGGCATTAGCAATCCACTTCACCTCACAAATGCCAAATATATCAATCTTTATGTATTCTATTTCATTTTTTACCACTTCCAATTTTCCTAGCTTCATACATTCCAAGATTTGATCATTAGCAGATCTTACCTTGAGTCAAGCCCCATTAGCAAATGAAGATCCTGAAGGCTTCACTTCCACAGGTCTTACCCAACTTATCACAATGGTCCACTCCACTCCGACAAATCAGCTCCTTCTCAGTCACATTTCAAGTGCTCTCCAACCCGAGAGGCCCTCCTTTGGCATTATCTCTAAAAATGTTCTGCTTCCATTCATTAAGCCTTCAGTATCTGACATTGTTTTGAAGCTCTGCATATGGTTTTCAGCGACTACTTTCTCAACGTGGGAAGTTGAGTCCTTTTTCATTGTCTGTTGTTAGTCTGGAAATTCTGCTATAACATTCATTTTGGGTACCCTGCTGGCCTCTGAATTACCAGTGACATAGATCCTAGCATCACAAAAATACACAAGACACCACAGTAAACCAAACATGGATGGTAACAACATAAATGGGGTAGAAAACCCAAAACTCACTGCCTTTGAGTAGATGCTGACTCATAGTGACCTCCCTGTGAGTTTCCAAAACTGTAACTGTTTACAGGAATAGGAAGCCTAGTCTTTCTTCAACAAAGCTGCTGGTGGTTTCAAACTGCCAAACATGCAGACCACAGCCCTTCTCATAACACTACCACCAGAGCTCCTAATTAAGAGAGGTAGAAAGTAACAATATTGTGGGAGAATTTTTTATGTTTCAAAAATTGGTATCAATTAAACCTGGTTGTCAGTAATATGTTCAAAGAAATCCTCTTGGTAACTATAAAAAGAACTTGTAAAATGCACAGAAAAGCAGAAATTTAAAGAATTGGTTTGCTACCCAAAAAAGTAAACAGAACACTAAGTTAGTTGTATTGGAGGAAAGGACAAAGAGAACATGTGACATACAAACATAACAAGTGGGGAAGTGAGCTCTTACTGGTAATTATCAAGGATGTAAATGCACTAAGTGCTCCAATGAAAAGGCAGAGTGTAGCAGAATGGACACAACAGAAGATCCAACCATATAGTTTATTCTAGATGTACCTCAGGTGCAAAGGCACAAATAGGTTGAAAGCTTCAAACTAGTTCAGTCAAGCCTGACGAAGGGAAACCATAATAGTCACAACATTTTAAAACTGAGTAATCCAAAATAATAACTAGAATGGGAAAATTAAAACCCTAGCTCTAAAGAGGTGTAATGAGCTGTTTCAAGAGCCTGATGCCCGACATTGCCAGCACTGTGGAGGGTAACACATTCATAGCGATGTGGCTAACCAACATCTTTGAGCCAAGTACCACTGTTTTTTACTCAGCCAGTCAGGAGATTTGGTTGCTATGCAATGAACACTCTGTTCTTGTTTTCTAAGAGGAAGCTGAAGTTTCTAGCAAGACTTCAACATGTAACTTTTCCCATTCTGGTTATTGTTTTGATTCACCCAAATTATTATTATTTTAACTTGGGTTTGTTAAATTCATGGTCATGAAAGACATTAGATTTGCTGCCTAGGAAGAGACCGGTGGGACCAACAAGACCACCATTGGTTGCACTTCATGACTGGAAATGAATGCACCCGCATGGCTTGGTTTTCAGCCAAACAAAAACTAGTGAGGTACACACATCTTTGAATGTTGAACCATCAACAAGATCAATGGGAAAGCATGGGCTAAGTAATATTACATTGTG
>NW_022111362.1:5142409-5143552 GCF_000313985.2 Echinops telfairi
GCCCCAGCCCTCTCCGGCCGGCATAGGAGGCGGGCATTGTGGCCTGTGCCTCTCAACACCACTTGTGGCTCCAGTCTTTCCCAGACGGTGCAGGAGGCTTGCCCTGTGGGGCATCTCCCGCCTGCTTAGACGCTGCGCGCAGGCTCCACTCTACAGGCCTGCAGGGACCTGGGAGAGCTTGCTGATCTGAGAGCAATTTCCCCTCACATAGCCTGCTCCGGAGCCCAGATCAGCACCACGTCCTGCGGCAGCGAGGCCTTGCCCACCTCCGCCTTCTATTTGGCATCGCTAGAACTTGGAGGGAAAAGAAAGGGGGAAATCAAAATATATACATATAGTATATATCTTTTATCTCTTGCTGATTTCCTTTTTTCTCCTTTACTTTCTGTGCTTTCTTCTCTCCCTTTTTTCTTCCTCCTTTTTCACTATTGCTATTACTTCTCTTCTGCACCTTTTCTATAGGTTTTGCTTTTTTTCTTTTTGCACTTTCACTATTATCACTTCTCTCCTCTCCTCTTTTATAGCTTCTCCTTCCTTTTCTCTCTCCATTCTTTATCTTTTTCCTCCCCCAAAATTTTTTTAAACTATTTTTTAATTTTTAACATTTTCTTTTTTATTACTAAACAAAAAAAACGGCTGATAAGGGTACCATGATAGACGAGGTCAAAGCAGCCTGGGGGCACTCACAGAGGCCCCACCCCCACTCCAGTCGCTGAAAGATCTCACCACTGCTGGTCACTAAGCCTACAGGGAACTCTGCCTACACAGCAGTCTGACCCATCCTTAGAGGAGGTCAAAGGCCTGAGAGAATCCTTAACAGTAACACAGATAAGGGCCCCCTGGCCTCCCAGAAACATGGGGCCTTTAAAAGCTCCATTGACTTTTGGGAATTCAAAACATTTTTGTTCATCCGGAATTGTGTCAATTCCCAAGCAGTGCCCCCCACCCCCCCAAATATGACTCTTTGTGTTCCCCAATGAATAGTCATGAGTGTGAGAGGCTGTTGATCCATTTGAGAAAAGCTAGGAGAAAGACTAACAGTGTAAGCCCATTGTAGCAGAGTGGGGTCCTTTCTCAATGGCACTTGACCTCCTCTTCCTTCAAGAGTTTTAGGATCTATTATGTGATTCAATTCTGGTACTT
>NW_022111362.1:5144730-5146694 GCF_000313985.2 Echinops telfairi
TCCTTGTACAGACCAAGTGGCGTTTGAGGCATTTGTTGGAATAGAACAAGGGAATATGAGGCTGTTGTAAAGCAGGTAACATTTGTGTCAGAGTTGCATTATTTTGCCATATTTAATCAAGGTATATGCTGAACTAATAATCCAAGACCATATGAAGGCAACACCAGGATTGGAGGAATGTTTATTAACAACTCATGTGCCAGGCTAGCCATTACTGTCTGCCTTCGCAAATCAGATGATAAACAATTGTGGTTACACATTAATAAATATTCAAGAACCTTGGGCTCCTTGGCTTAAACCTGATCATGATGCCACAGCATTCCTGCCAAAATATAAGACTCATGAGGTTCTACCTTCTTCTTGTACAGCCAGATGCAACTGTATTTGGGGGGAAAAGAGAAAAAAGACTCAAAGGTAATTACGGTTTGCTGGTTTGTTTTTTTAAAGCACTAATATAGAAATGTTATATATATATGGATAGAGAATACTACAAGGATGAGAAGAATTCTTAGGATTCTAATAAAGCCTTAGAAATGAGCACTAAAACTATGTAGCAAAGTAATTCTGGCTTTACATAAAGAATGCCTATAAGTTTAACAATTAAACAGTGGAGATTCAGGTAGACAGATATGTGCAGATGTCTCCAACAGCTGGACTCCGTCTTAATGTGAAGCTAGGATAGCACATGTTCCAGAATTCCTTGTCTGATTAACTGTTCACACTTCCAGCGAGGTAAAAAATGCTGAGGGGAAAAAAGGGACAAAGAAAAATTATTGGAAAATAATCTCTTGGCTTACATTTTACATCAATAAAAAACAAACTAATCGCTTATTTTTAAAGTTCCAACAGTGATGGATCATAATCAACAGCAACAAGTAGTTAATAAGGGATTAAGTTAACTTAAAGCTATTGGTATTTTTAATCAGAATTACTTAAATGAATTGTATAGTTTAAGTTAAATTCACTAAGAAATTTTAAACACAGAAGTGTCGGGTTTTTTGCCCAACTTTAATAAACCCTGAATTTTCCAGGGTTATAACTACTATATTAAAAAAAGAAACATGAATTAAGGACATCAGGTATAATGACTAACTATACAAGACCATTTACAACAAAGATACAAGAGATCTAGTAAAACTAGATAATCTTAGAACCCTCAGCTTCAAGTGGACTGAAAACTAACTGGAATATGAAGAGAAACAAAAGTGGTGCAAGAACAGACAGAAAAGTGAATTGTCAGCTAGCCTAATGCAGCACATCTTGAATTTTTCCATGTAGCATTCCATCCAGACAGCAGCCCGGCACATTGGTAGGTGGCATTAAGAAAGGATCCTCACTTGTTTCCCACTCCCTTGGGATATCACAATTGCCAGCCCCTACCTTCACCCATTCATCAGACAAAGATATCCTTGTATGTTCATTGAGGACAAAGCTATGCTCTCAGGGTTTACCACCCCCACACCTAGAAATGCTTGAGATTCCCCTCATACGACCAGCAAAAAATAAAATGCTGGATCCCTCAGTACTCTCGGACAAGTGGAAATTTCTACTATGATTAGCCATTCTGACCCAGCTGCTTCTCTACCAGAATGAATCCCCTCAGCTATCACCTAAGCTGTAAAAAAGCCCTACTGGATCAGGTGCATGGGCCATAGAAAACAGATAGGCCTGTCAAATTCCATCTAGAACCAATATCCAAACCCCTAGAGGGTGTGACCTATACAAAAGGGTCCTCACCCCCAAGTTTTGTTTTTCCTTGTCCTTTACTTCCTTTGATTTGTTTTAATTATTTCTGCACTCTGCTTTCTTCTTTGTCTCTGCTTCTACTTTTATTCTTTCCATTTTTATTTACCTTTCCCGTTCCCTTCCTTCCTGCTACTTTTGTATTTTTTAATTAGTTTCTCTTTTATTTTTCTCTACCTTAGTTTTTGACACACACATACATACTTCTAGTTATTAAATTC
>NW_022111362.1:5147966-5148929 GCF_000313985.2 Echinops telfairi
AAAGGCTTGAAGTTAAACAAACAGCCATCTAGCAGATAAACAACAAACCCATATAGAAGAAGCACACCAGCCTGTGTGATCGTGAGGTGTTGAAGGGATCGGGTAACAGGCATCAGAAGACCCAAAACAAACAAACACACAAAAAAACCCATATTGTTGAGAACGAGGAGGAGTGGCAGAGCAGAGACCCGAAATCCATCTGTAGACAATGGGACATCCCCTCACAGAAGGGTCACAAGGGATGAGTCAACCAGGGCACAGTATAGCACTGATGAAACACGCACTATTCCTCTGGTTTCTTGAGGTTTCCTCACCCCCCACTATCATGACTCCAGTCCTGCTTTTCACTGCGGGCTAGACCAGAGCATGTACACAGGTACAGATAACAGATAAGAGCTCAGGACACAGAGGGAATCCAGGAATAGCAATGGGAGTAGTAATACCAGAGGGCAGGAGAAAGGTGGGGAGCAAAGGGGAAGAGGGAACTGATTCCAATGATTGACACATAACCACACCCCCACCCCAGGGGGAAGATCAACAGAAACCATGGGTGATGGGAGACAGTGGTCGGTTAAGATATGAAAATAATAACAATTTATAATTTATCAAGGAGTCAAGAAGGTGGGGTGGGGAGGGAGGGAGGGGAAAAAGAGGAGCTGATATCAAAGGCTCAAATAGAAAGTAAATGTTTAAAAAATAATCATGGCAACATATGTACAAATATGCTTGGTACAATTGATGCATGGATTGTTATAAGAGCTGTAAGAGCCCCTTTATTAGTCTAGGTACTTTGGAGAAACAAATCCACAGCAACTCATGTATAAGAGAGAGTTTTATGTAAAGGTTAAGTGTGCATCAAGAAAATGTCCCAACCCAGTGTTGCCCAAGCCCCCAAGTCCAACATTAATCCATTATCCTATATGTCCAACACCAGTCCACAAAGTCCTCCTCCATCTCACAAAA
>NW_022111362.1:5151049-5152163 GCF_000313985.2 Echinops telfairi
CCACTACCTGGCAATAATAGTCAAAATAGACTAGTATTGGTGTAACAGTAGATACATATACCAATGGTACAGAATTGAGAATATAGAAGTAAAATTCATCCAACTACAAATAACAGACCTTTGACAAACAGTGCTAGAAAACTAAATATTTCCAGAAGAATGGAAATGGGCCTGTATCTCACACTATATATGAACTCAAGATGTAAAACCCAAAACTTTATATAATGAAAATCTAATGATAAACAGATTTTTAAAAAAGGACCTTAAAAATGAATTATACACTATCAAACATAAAATGCACACAATCAGATGCAGACAGATGACTGGGGCATACTAAAATTTAGACACTTATGTGTAACCAAAGACATCTAAAACAGTTAAAATAGAAATCACAATGTGCGGTCAAAATAATCGGCAATGAGATACTGAGTAAGAGACTAATTTATAAACCCATCTGAACATGGGTGGGTTCTAGAATTAAGATGGTGGCCTAAACAGTTATCCACTGCTGGTGGACCTGTAGGTATGTGCAGCCATTATGGAAACTGATTTGGCGATATCTAAAACAAATGGAAATTGAGATACCATTTGATGCAGCAAACCCCCTACTAGGCATATACCCAGAAGAGGTAAGAACAGACCACACAGCCAGACATCTGGGCTCCAATGTTTATCACAGGGCAGTTCACGATTGGAAAGAGTTGGAAATAACCTAAATTTCCATCAACAGATGAATGGATTAAAAAGCCCCAGTATGTACATACATACAATGGGCTACTATGCATGCCTAAAAAGCAGTGATGAATTCATGAAGCACATCATCACATGGGAAGAGTTGGAGTAAATTATGCTATGCAAAGTAAGCCAAGCACAGAAGGACACGTACAACATGAGTCCACTGAGGAGAGGGACAGAGGGAGACCAGATCTGAACCTGGTACACCAAGCTTTGAGGGCAACATACTGGCATGAAGCAGCAAACTTACACAGAAGTCCGCGGGGCTGGTCCCAATCCCAGCTCTGTTGACCACCACCCCAGATTGTACTACAGGTGACAGCACTGAAGATACAGCCTGGGGAGAGTGGCAGTTCTGCCCAGACCACACATCACATGG
>NW_022111362.1:5153686-5156218 GCF_000313985.2 Echinops telfairi
TATGAAAATAATAATAATCTATAATTTAGCAAGGAGTCATGAGGGTGAGGGAGAGAGGGAGGGAGGGAAAAAAAGGGGGAGCTGATACCAAGGCCTCAAGTAGAAAATGTTTTGATAATGATGGCAACATATGTATAAATGTGCTTGACACAATTGCAGTATGGATTGTTATAAGAGCTGTAAGAGCCCCTAATAAAATGATATTAAAAAAATACATCTATAATACTATAATACCTCAAGTAGAAAAAGACAGAAAATGGGGTAAGATGGCCACCATATAACAAACCCGGGAAGATCTGCTCAGCAACTACCAAAGAGTTTCCACTAGGAGAGATTCTGCACTTCCTGGTAGCAAGAAATTCAACTTAAAAACCAAGTGGACTCAAGTTTCTCAAAGTGGAAAGCAGCAAGGCCTGCTGACAGACTCCCCTTTACCAATGAGGAGCAACATGAGTTGCTTCTATAAGCATCGTGATTCTTCCTGGCCCCGGAGAAAAGAAAGTCAGCCAGCCAAACCTCTAGGGACACAGATAGCTAGCAGATCACATAGGCAGCTTGGTACACACATGCTCAGTACCCAAGGGACGCTTTGTGCCATTTCCCCCTCTTCCTCCTCTTTTCCTGCTTTGTTCTATAATGCATTCCATCCCCATGTGCCAGCTCCGTGATACAGCATACATGTACACACAAAGACCACTAAAAGAGCAGGAATCCCCACACACAAGATAGCTTTATTATATATTTTCTTTGGCTTTTGTACTTTTGTTCTATTTTAATACTCTTATTTTTATGGTCTCCTACTTCCTCTTCTGGTGTGACTCCACCCTCCGGAGAATACACATTCCTCCCAGGAAGAGACAGGTCTGTATACCCCAGCATACCCACTCTAACATGGGCTTTCCAGGACCTCCTGAGAGCACAGATAAGCTCACATTCATTCACGTTGCCACAGTCACAGAATTTAGTACCTACAACCACACCGAAGTCTTTTTTTTAATCCCTGCACTTCTACCAATTATTCTTTCTATTCTCTTGCTGTTCTCTCATTAAATATACTTGCATGAAACCTATTAATTGAGATTAACTCAGTGCCCTCAAGTGTCAACTCATAGGACAGGGTAAAACTGTCCAGTGAGTTTCTGAGACTGTAACTGTTTATGGGAATAGAAAGCCTTTTTCCCCCCCTTGTGGAGGAGCTGGTGGTTTTAAAATGTTGACCTTTCGGATTGCAACTCAACACATAACCATTACAAAACCAGAGCTCCTTATTGTGATTACTCCTCTGAAAATGTTTTCCCATTGTTTTTGCAAGTCTGTTGGCTTATTCAGACAGCCACTTATTATTACTATCATTACTTTTATTTTTATCATTACTTTTATTTTATTCTATTTTTCCCAGCCACTATCCCCACTTAGGCATCTTTCCCCTTCTCTTCATTTCACCACTGTATGTTTTCCAGCTCCTATTAGAAGTCAGCTGAGACACTAGGCAAACTCTACCTCTGTATGACCCAGCAGCTCACACACCACAATGCTGAAGAAACAGCAGTCAACCACAGAAAGCTTCCAAAATCCAGAAAAACAAACATGAACAACCAAATATCACCCAACCCAATGGAATAGTCTGAAGAAGTGATTCTGAACCACCAGTAACAAAATTCATAAGAATGATGTTTAGGTCAAGAGATGTGGGGAATGTTCATGAGGAAAACAGAAGAAATTGAGAAACTAAAATGTTAAACCAAAGGACCCTAGAAGACAAGCAATGAGATAACTGAACTAGGCAACATAGTAAAAGGCCAGAGGAATACAATGGAAAAGGAAAATAAAATAAGTGAGCTTAAAGACAATTACCCTCACTACAGCAGACAAGAGAAACAATCAACAAAAAAACCCTGGAAGCATCAAAAGAAAGCCTGAAAATCATGTAGGACACTATCATAAGAAACCATCTAAGGTTGGGAAAGAAAAAAACAAAACAAAAGAAACCATCTAAGAAAGAAAAAAGAAAAGAAATGCTGGGGGGTAGTAAGGAAGCCAGCCAAGAATTCTATACTGAACAAAAATATCCCTCAAATACAAGGGAGAAATAAAGGTATTTCCTGAGGAGGAAAAAAATAAAGGAATTTTGAGATTCAACAATCCATTTTCTCAGATCACAATGCTATAAAACTGGAAATCTACAATAGAAAGAAAAGGAACAAAAAGATAAACACACAGAGACTGAACAACATACCACTTCAAAATGGCTGGACAGTAGAGCGAAGAAAAATGAGAAATTAAGAAATTCCTTAAAATAAGCAAACCTATAACATATCATACCAAAAACTCTGGGATACAGCAAGTGCAGTTATCTGAAGTCAATTTATAACTATCAATACACACATGAAATATTAGAGAAATCCAAAACCAATATTAATAAAACACCTCCAACAAGTAGAAAAAGGGAAACCACATAAATCCTTCAACAATAAAGGGAAAGAAATAATAAAAATTGAAGCAGAAAATAAATGAACTGAAAAATGGGGGGGG
>NW_022111362.1:5159534-5160633 GCF_000313985.2 Echinops telfairi
GGGGGACAGATAACAGAAAAGTGGGTGAAGGGAGACGTTGGACAGTGTAAGATATGACAAAATAATAATTTACAAATTATCAAGGGTTCATGAGGGAGGATGGGGGAAGGAAGGGGAAAATGAGAAGCTGATAGCAAAGGCTCAAGTAGAAAGAAAATGTTTCAAAAATGATATGGCAACAAACGTACAAATGTGCTTGACACAATGGATAGACGTATGGATAGTAATAAGAGCTGTATGAGTCCCCCCCAAAAATGATTTTTTTATAAAGTGTCCAGTAACTTAAGAATTTAATCTATACAAGTCAACAATTCATGTATGAATTAATGTCTGAAACTAGCCTATACTTGTATATCCTTTTCTCAACCGTGTTTTAAATTCTGTATTATTAGCTAAATGACACTATCAAGTTACCTTATGCTTCAGGAAGATGATTTGAAAGTTTTCACTATCATAAAATGATAATGTTGTCTCTAAAGTAAACCAGAGACATATATAAACCATAGATATATGAATGGATTTTGTGCTCCCACTTAAATCTAGCCCCAATCTAAGAACTATCAGTTCTTATGATGTGACCCTTTAATGTTTAAAGTCACTACAGATATAAGTGCTATAGAAAAAACAACAAACAAAATCCAAGTAATATACTAGTAAGATTTTTATGTTTCTTATTAATAGATAAAAATTTTACTAGTACATTGCTTAGAACACATGGTAGATAAATGGAATTACAGAATGGCATTTTCTCACTAACTTTTTGTAGTCCATTGTATATTCAATATCTGTAAGTCTTAACATTTACGAAAAGTACAAAACAGGATGATTATATTAAACATAATGCCTATGCTATAAATTGTCATCACAGGGTAATTATTTTACTATTGATTGCAACATTTTCTTCATTCAATACCCTTGTTGAAGTTCAAAGTATAGCATCTTAAGACAAGAAATACCTGGCTGTTTTTTCTTAGTATCACAGAGGTACCATCATCAACTTCAAATTCTCCATAGTCTCTTAGACACCGTACCTGGAAGAAAATCAGGTATTTTATCCAAATTACCTTTTAAAATATGCAGTGATCATAACATAAATTGG
>NW_022111362.1:5160733-5162530 GCF_000313985.2 Echinops telfairi
TTCCCAAGCCGGGAATAGAGTGGGAGCTGGGCTACAGGGGTGGGTGGCCAGCAAACAGGGCACCAGTGGAGAGGTCCCAGGCAGTAGCTGGGGTGGGTGGTCCCCTGTGAGGGTCACCCAGGCAGCTCCTGGTATATTGCAGGTCAGCCACCCGGAGCTTGGATGGATGGAGGGAGGGACACGGACCCAGGGACAGATTGCTGCCACATGAAGCTACTCTCCTAGTGGGGTCCCGCAAGTGGGCAGCTGCTGACGGGTCCCACCACCTATCTTGGAAGAGCAGGCAAGTGTCTCTGGACGCGGGTTCCCGGTCTGGGGATGGAGTGGGGCTAGAGCGAGTCTAGGTCACGATGGTGAGGCTTAGTGACCCGCGATGTCCCTCGAATCGGGGCCTGGATCACCGAGTCCCCAGCTTAGGACAAATGTGTGGCGTGGGACTGGGGTGCTGGCCCAGGGGGTATTTCATTCACCAGACTCCTACCACTCGGCTACCTGGACACCAAACCACCTTGTTCGAAAGAGCTCTCAAAGTAAGCAGGTCCCCTGGTCTGCCATCTTCTGACTGCGTCTGGATGGTCCTCTTATGGGACTCTAGTTGGGTGATTGTGGACCCAGGAGGATGACGCTGCACTGGATGAGCTCACAGGAAGCCATGGTGGTGTGGCCCACAGCAGCTTGGAGCAACTCAGGGGAAGTGCGCGGGTGCTTGCTGTAGCGGGATTGCCACAGAGGCTTGATGGGTTTTCCCACTTTAGTGTAGAACACTGTAGATAACAGGCGGCATTGTTCTAGTCGGCAAGATCTCCCATGTAGATCACACAGATGCTCCCACAGCAATGTGGAGCACTGGAGAGGGCTGATGGAGCTGTCTTAAGTTGTGTAAAGCACTGCAGCAGATAGGAGGACGTTCCCTCAGGCATGTGGGACCACAGAGGATGGGGAGGGACCCTACCAGAGGGGCCCTCCCAGCCACGTGGAGCGCCGTGAAGGGTAGGTGGGATTTCCACCATCCACTTAAAGGGCTTTGAGGGTTGATGGGAGTTCTCCTAGATGTTTTAAGGGCAGCTTCCCCCATTTGAAGTGTGGCAGAAGACAGGCCGGATTTCCCCAACTGCTTGTATGGCTGCAGAGGGTAGGGTGGCAGGAGCTACCCCAGCTGAGTGGAGGATGCATGTAGTTGCTCTAGGGAAAGAGGAGTGACCTGGAGTCCAGCAGTGGCATGTTAAAGGAAAGAAAAAAAAGAAAAAAACTGGGTGGGAGTACCGAGCCCAATGAGACTGTGGGGTGAAAGGGAGAAGACAGAGGGAAAATGTAAAGAAATAACAGCCTCAATCACCTGACTGTGGGGCTGGAGGGGGTTAAACCGTGCTCAAAGGTGACAGTAAGCTGTGGTTGTGTTGAAGTAAAGCCTTTGGGCTGGCCAAGGGAGCCCAATTCCGGCCAAGGCTGTGGCGGGGGAAAGGCTAAGCCATAGCCAACCTCTGCAGTGGTAAGCCCAAATCCCACAGCTCTTCAAAACCTAGTGGATCTATGTCTGCTAATCTTTACTATGTTCTTCCTGTGACCCAGAAGAGTGATATTTCCTTCTCAGTTACTCTCCTCCACTGATTTCTGCAGAGTCCCTCTGGTATGCTGCTCCATCACCATCTTGCCACACAGACCTATTCCTCTTTTTCTTATTGAAGTGTTGCAATTATTTATGCCATTGCCAAAATATTTTTTCTAATCTGTAGATTACCTTTTACTTTTTTTCATGAAGTATTTGTTTTACTTTTCTTAAGTCCCAGACTTCAATTT
>NW_022111362.1:5163202-5164607 GCF_000313985.2 Echinops telfairi
TTTATTAGGGGCTCATACAACTGTTATCGCAATCCATACACACATCAATTGTGTAAAGCGCATTTGTACATCATTCTCAAAAAGCAGTTGGTTTTTCATATGTCCTTGATTTCATTGAGAAATATCCCTTTAATTCCTATTTTTTGTATTTTTATCAAGAATGGATGTTAGATATTATCAAATACTTCTTCTGAATCAATTGATATGATCATGTTGTTGTTTTTCTTTGTTTATATGGTTGATTACATTCATTATTTTTCTAATTTCAAACCATCTTTGCATACCTGGAATGAATCACACCTGGTATTTTGTTTAGCTCTTTGATATGTTGTTGGATTCTGTTGGCCAGGATTTTGAGATTTTGCCCCTATATTCATAAGAGATATTGGTTAACAGTTTTGTATCTGTATCTCTGCGTGGTTTTGATGTCAGGGTTATGCTTGCTTCGTATAATGAATGTTCAAGTTTTCTGTTCTTCTCAATATTCTGTAATGATTTGTGTTAAGTTGGTATCAGCAATTCTCTGAATACTTGGTGGAATTACCCAGTGAAGCAAAACTTTATTTTGTTGTTGGACCTTTTTAAATTGCTTCCTCTGTTTCTTTTCTTAGGTTATGATGAGTATTTCTACCTTAGGCTGTTATTGTGGTAAATAGAGCATTTCAAGAAAATTTTCCATTTCGGCTGGGTTTTCACATTTGTTGAAGTACAGTTTTTCTTTTGGTGTGTTTTTATTTCATTTAGTTATATTTTAATATCACCCTTTTCATCTTTTATTCTTGATATTTTATGTTGCCTTTCTTTTCCTTTGTTAAGTTTGCCAGTGGTTTGTGAATTTTATTAATCCCTTCTGATACATTTATTAATCCCTTTCTGATACACTTGTTTATACTCTATTCTTTATGATTTTTTCCCAAGTGAATGAAGGTTTATTTTGTGGCTCTTGTTGTAGCTGCTGAAAATACTGGGTAAGGTGTTGATTTTGGTTCTTTCTCCTTTCCCATTATGTTTAGTCCTTTAAGTTGCCCGCTGAGATCAGCTGTTGCTGTGTCTCAAAGGTTTTGGTATGTCATTTGTGTTAAAGAATTCAAAAAAGTAATTCTTAGATCAAGTCACCAATAGTTTCCAAGTGCTGTTTTATTCAGTTTGCATTTATTTGAATTTTTACCTTTCCCTATTATCAATAGATTTAAATTATTAAGGCTTGGTTTGTGCCCTAACATGTTCTGTTTTACAGAATATTCCGTCTGCACTGTGAAAGAATGTCTTCCACTGTGCTGTTGTTGAGTGGAATGCTCTGGGGTGTCAAGTTGCTAAATTGTGATGTTTAGTTTTCCTGTGTTCATTAAGTTTATTTCAGGATGGTCTACCCTTGCTTGAGAGTGATGTGTTAAAGTATTTTACT
>NW_022111362.1:5164707-5165740 GCF_000313985.2 Echinops telfairi
TCTTGGAGACCATGACAGTTTTGAATATTACATGCAACTATTTTGTACCATGTCTTGAAGTTTGGGTTTGTCTAATCATTGATAATAATTAGATTGAGATGAGGCAGCTTTGGCAGAAGTATGAGAATAAGAGTTGTGCAGTCATCATCACCATCAATGTCAGAACATTTTATTCTTCTACTCTTTGTTGTTAGCTTCCCCCTTCCCCCATCCTCTCCTGCCATGCCCCTAGACAATTATCACTCGTTACTGTCTCTAGAGATTTACATAGCATGCATTTCAAATACAGAAAATCACACAAAGCACAAACAAACAAATGACGACAAAACAAAACAGAGAAAAACCTCAGAGAAAATGTTAGAAACTAAGGGGAAACATTGCCACCAGTTAGACCTCCTAGGGAACTCAACCAGTCTCAGCCAGTATCTTAACAGTAAGACACACTTTCACATAAACTAATAAGTACTAGCAGACCTCATAAAATCCCATTTTTCAATTTATCAGAAAACCACTATAACCAGAAGACCACTTATGATTATTTCTATCACTTAAACCCTACTCATGTGTTCCTATCTCTTATTCCTTCTACCCAGTCAACGCTATCATTTCTTCCTCATTTCAACACTACAGTTTCCAGCCCCTACCTGAGCTTTCTCCACTAACCCAAAGTGCAAGTCCCGTCCATCCCTCCCCGACCTACACACACATACACAAAATCTAGAACCCTACAAACCATCTACAGTTGGATCACAATGCCATATAAACAACAGTCAACAGAAGTTAACCACAAAAAATCAAGATAAACAAAAGTCAGCAATTAAAGATTACCCAAATTCATTGGAATACACAGAAAATGAAGGCCTTAAATTACCAGAAAGAGAATACAGGTGAATGATGTTTGGAACCATACAAGAGATTTCGGGATCAATTCTTAAAAAAGGAAGAAAATGTGATACTAAAAACCTCACACCTAAAAGAAACCGAGAAACAAAACAATGAGATAACAGAATTAAAAAACATTGTATAAGAACTG
>NW_022111362.1:5166907-5168181 GCF_000313985.2 Echinops telfairi
AGGTCTATCTAGATAAGATAGACTGGATAAACAATCTGGAGGAGAAAACAACGGGACCAAAAGTTTTGGGGTGACATGGGAGAGGGGGAGGGGGAGGAATGGAAGTGGTGTTAACAAACCCAGGGAGGCAACACTGGGCGCATGCTCAGGGGGCTGTGGAGGTGAGCCGGGCCTGCTCCATAACGAATCGGAGGGGGACGACTTGGGTCAGGCCCCGAGACGTAGAGAAAGAGTGGGCAGAGCTGGTTTAAGCGCAGCACGCCGTGTGCGGACAGCCGAGGCTGCGCGGGGCGCATCCCAGGCAGCTCTTCAACTCACCGGGTCTTCTGTGCACGGACGGCAACCCCAGCAAACCCGTAGAATGGCTGCTAACAAGAATAAGAGCCATAATAAATCCTGTTCTTGCTATGGAATGGCCACTTGGTCAGCAAGTTTTGGAGTTTTGTTTTTTACCTCCTCCTCTAACTTTCTCTAATCACGTGAGTAATGCTACAGGTAGGAGGTAGTGTTATAAAAAGAAACAGTATTGTCATAACATTGTATTTTATCCTAGTTTAATAACATTGGCATCTTTTATTTTAAAGTTATCTCATTGGATGTTACAAAAGCCCTCCTTCCATTAGTGATTCCTGAATTATTGCAGTCTGCCCACCCCCACCCCCAAGAGACGTCACTCTGCTTGCAGATACCCGCTGTCCCTCTTCTGTTCCTTTCAAGTGGAACGCAAATTCTTCTGGAGAATGTGCTAAATTCAAGTTGTCCTCTAAAATCATGACACCAGGCCTGTGCCAGA
Organism: Echinops telfairi; assembly: GCF_000313985.2. Taxonomy (NCBI): domain Eukaryota; kingdom Metazoa; phylum Chordata; class Mammalia; order Afrosoricida; family Tenrecidae; genus Echinops; species Echinops telfairi. The sequence goes on from NW_022111362.1 coordinate 5,167,701, forward strand.
CATTGTGCCACCCCTCTTAGGGCAGCTCAGCCATTCCAAATCTCAATGAAAAGTGGGAAAGGGTAAGACAGGCCACTGTCCCATTAACGTCTGAAGATTGGCAGTTCCTCAAAATTGGCTGTTCTTTTCAATAACTTTCCTCTGAGATAGCCATGTAATTAATTTTAAAAAGATTTTTACCAATGAGATATTGCTGTATGTCAATATTTCTCAAATCAGTGTTGTAAATTCAGCGATCAGAAGTAATGTCATCAATAAGGGAGTTCTGTGATAAAAACTCTATACTCAGGACACTTTTCAGAAATGACCTATCATGTGTGGGTGCCAAAAGGAAATTCGGGTGGGGAGAGCCAGGACCTTTCAAATTTATGGTTATTCTAAGAATTGTAGCAATTATGAGCTGACAAAAAAACAATCTTGTATCCCCTCCAGAAAAAATCATGGACTTTTTTGAATAAAAATATATAGACAAGTACAAAAA
>NW_022111362.1:5169242-5170841 GCF_000313985.2 Echinops telfairi
ATCAAGGGTTCATGAGAGAGGGGGACAGGGAGGGAGGGAAAAAATGAACTGATACCAAGGCCTGAAGTAGAAAGCCATGTTTTGAGAATGATGAGGGCAATGAATGTACAAGTGTGCTTGGGGGAAAAAAAGATGTATTCTATGATGAGAGCAAAAAATGTACAAATATGCTTGACACAATGGATGTATGGATGGATTGTGAAAAGAGTTGTATGAATCCCCAATAAAATAATTGTAGCAAAAAAAAAACAACAACAACAAACCACTGAGCAATAGAATGGAAGAAAATGAAAATTGAATCTATGAACTTGAAGACAACGAACAAATGAGAGAAACACAAACAAAAAATCAAAATAATCTGAAGAAACCCTGAGGATGATGTGAGACACCATGAACAGAAGTAATAAATGTCTCATTTAGCATACAGGAACAGGAATGAACAAACAAATCTACATATAAATTAGTAGAGAACTCGAAAAAGGTTAGACCCCAAGGGGGAGGGGGGTGTGGAGGCAGACATCGGGATATATGGTAGTCAAAATATTAAACTTCAAGGAAAAGGAGAGAATCTTGAGAGCAGCTAGAGAGGGAAAAAGTCACAGAGGTAATTGGATTAGAATAAACTCAGAGCTCTCAGCAGAAAATATGCAGGAAAGAATAAAGTGGAGCAACATAGATCAAACTTTGAAAGTAAAAACCTGCCAACCAAAATCCTGTATCCAGCAAAGTGATATATTACATATAAAAAAAGAAATAAAAGTATTCCCAAACAAGGAAATATTTAGAGAATTCATAAAAACAACACCAGCATTGCAGAAAACACTAACCATATCTCTATGGTCAGAAAATCAACAGCACAAAATCATTATGAGATCGCTACAGTGAGTACCACTATCTAGAAATCAACACACTAAAAACATCCAAAACAGTAGATCTAGAGGGGAAACAAAGATATGAATAGATACCCCCCTCCCAACAACAGAAAAGAAGAATCCCAAACACAAATAATACAATATGATAGCAACTAACCTTCATTTAGAATTAATAACAATGAAAGTCAATGGGCTAAATACACCAATCAACAGACAAAGCGTATCAGACTGGATTAGGAAGCAAGATCCATCTATCTGCTGCCTTCAAGAAACACACCTCAAACTCACAGACAAAAACAGACTGAGAGTCAAAAGATAGAAAAAAATTTACCAAATCGATGACAACGAAAGGAAGACCCCACACAGATAGAAAACTACAGGCCAATATCTCTCATCACCATAGATTCTCAACAAAATCCTGGCCAATAGACTTCAACAACATATCAAAATAATAATAATACATCATGCCCAAGTGGTATTCATACCACCATATAAATAAAATATAGAAGAAGAACCAGATGATCATATCAATTCATGCAGAAAAAGGATTTGGCAATATCCAACACCCATTCCTAATAAAAACAACAATTAAATATAAGGTAATTCCTCAACATAAAAAGGGCCATATCTTAATATCCAACAGTCAGTATCATACTGGATGGAGGAAAGCTGAAATCATTGCAATTGAAAATGGGAACCAGACATAGATGCCCATTATCCCCACTTT
>NW_022111362.1:5170941-5172778 GCF_000313985.2 Echinops telfairi
GCAATCAAAAACCAAACTCACCGTCATTGAATCAGTGCCAACTTACAGAACTCTGTAGGACAGAGTTGAACTGCCCCTTTGGTTTTCTGAGGCTGTCAATCTTTTAAAAACAATTTAAACATTATGGATTAGGTGGGGGTTTATGTTTCAGGTCACAGACTTTGTTTTCAACATTTTAAGCCACTTATCAACCTCCCCTAATAAATACCCCAATCACTACCTCCAACCCCACTTTAATTTCTCTTCTCCTTGTTATGGAATACTATATTCCTTACACTCAAGTTAATACCTGTCAACCTATTGCTTTATCTTTACTCCCTTGCTCCCCCATCACCACCTTGGCCATAAAAATCTGCCCTTTGGAATAAAAACCGTCATCTTTATTTTTTTTCCCCTTAATAACAGAGGTCTTCTAATTGTCCTTTGGTGATTGACTGATTTTAATTAGCACAATGTTCTCCAAAGCCAACCATGGCATGACTTGCTTTGTGGTTTCATTGGTTTCATTATTTTTTTTGCGATGCATAATATTCCATTATGTTTAGATACCAAAGTTTCTTTATCCATTTTTCTACTGATGGGCATTTAGACTGCTTCCATCTTCCTGCTACTGTGACTAATGCTCTGATGAGCATGGGTGTGAATATGTCTGATCATGTTTTAGCTCTTACATCTTTCGAGTATGTACCCAGCAGGGCTTGTATGGAATTTCTGTTCTGCATTGTTTGACATAATGCCGTATCACTTTCTTTTCTTTTTGCCAGTTAAATCCAGTTTTAATTTCAGAATGTAACAATTTAGGGTCATACATTGAAGTCATACATATACACCTAGTATTTTGGGCTAAGCTAGTCCATATGCACAGCTGAAAACAATTAAAAGGTATGGTCCAACAAACACTGGGGGGTGGAGGGCTCAGGGTACAGAATCCAGATCACGTCCTTAAGTCTGATATTAGCTCATATGTTCGACATTAGTCCATAAATTACTCTAAAGACTCACACAGCACATGCCATGATGCCAAATGTAGGAAGATCTTAGGCCAGTGGGTAGAACACCTTGTTGATCCAGTGACAGTGGAAGCATGTCAACGCTGGTGCGGGTCTCTGCGTGTCGCCACAACAGTAAAGGGAAGGCAGAGAGAGTGGGTCTGACTTTCACTGAGCTATTTTTCTCCAAGTGCCTCCAAATGAGATCATCAAGCTGCAACCTGATTGACAGGCTAGACTCCACCCTTTCGCTCAACTTGACAGGAAATTATGGAACTGCCACAATCCCCTATAAAGCCTTGCATCAATTCTTATCTCTATGCATCTAATCCAGGGGTCCTCAAACTTTTTAAACAGTGGGCCAGTTCACTGTCCCTTGGACCCGTTGGAGGGCCGGACTATAGTTTAAAAAAAAATATGAACAAATTCCTATGCACACTGCACACATCTTATTTTGAAGTAAAATAACAAATGGTGCAAAACACCTGGCGGGCTGCATGTGGCCCACGGGCTGTAGTTTGAGGATGCCTGATCTAATCCTTCTGTGCTTCACAAACTGAGAAACCCAACAGAAAAAAATTTAAATAAATAAATTAAACGATCAGGATAAAATAATAATAATACAAAGATAAAAATACAAATAATGAATAAGAAAGAAAAGACCACCACCAATATTTAAAAAGTCAGAGAAGGAATTTTTGTCATAGAACAAGCAAAAAATACTTGCACCTAAAATAAATTCATGTTGAGTCAAGAGGAAGGTCAACTGACCAAGTATTAAGCTTGATCCAGCATAATCAATATTACAGTGCTCTCTGTATGATATTAAAACTCTGAGACCTTTGCCC
>NW_022111362.1:5172878-5174358 GCF_000313985.2 Echinops telfairi
TGTCAAGTCCTATTCATAGTAGCTAGATGTACAACAAAATGAAGCACTGCCTTGTCCTGCACCCTCTTCACAAACATTGCTGTTTGAGCCCATTATTGCAGTCATGGTGTCAATGTATACCATTGAGAGTCTTCCTCTTTTTTACCATTTGCTTGCGTGATGTCTGTCTCCAGGGACTTGCCATCCAGATGACATGTACACAGCACGTAAGGTGAAGTCTTCCTTTTTAAGGAACACTTCCGCTGTAGTTCTTCCAGCATAGCTTTGTTTGTTCTTCTGGCAGTCGGTAATATAGTCAGTTTTTTTCTGTAATATCATAATTCATAGTTATCAGTTCACCTCTGTCTTATTCATTGTTCACCTTTCATATACATATTAGGTGATTAAAAAATAGCATGTCTTGGGTCAGATGAACCGAGGACTAGTTTTCATAGTTTTATTGAGATAAAAGGACCCCTGGTGGTGTAGTGGCTACACATTGGGTTGCGATCAGCATGGTCAGCAGTTCGAAACCAACAAAAACTCTGGGAGATAGAAGATAGACTACCCCTCCTGCCCCTTGACTCCACCCCCTGAGGGATAAGTTGGGTTGGGATTCCTGGCAGGTCCAGAAGCCAGGTGTGTGGATTTCTCACCCAATGGGGGGTTAAATTAAACCTCTCAAGTCTATTTTGAGATTGGTGGGGGGAAGTGCTAGACTTCTCTTCTTTTCCCCTTGCCCCTAATTGTCTTGTTTTGCTAACACATTTCCTGCGTGTGGGGGGTGGGGGTGGAGTGGTGGCAGGGTGAGGAATGTTGAGCAAGGGCCAGTGGTACTGTAGAACAAAGCCTGGAGGGAAAAAGTAAAAATTAAGCTTGGATAATGATTATGTCTGCACCAAGCTGAGTCTGCAAAGGTATTCTTTACCAGAGACCAGCAAGCCGAGAGGCTTGGTCAGCTGTGTTAGCTCAGGGACCAGAAAAAATTGGCTGTGCCAGGCAGGAGGGAAGCTTCCCCAGTGTGTGTGGACAGTCTATAACAAAGAGGGGAATCTGTTAGTTGCTACTGCTCTCTCAGTTTAAGAAGCTTGGATCTACTTTACATTGAGATTCTCTTCCGGGAAGTTTAAGATATCGTTCCTAGTGGACCTCTGTAATCGCTGAGATTTTCCCAAGTTTGTTGTCTGGCAGCTATTTTGCTGACTCTGCTGCTCTTTAACACTTTAAAGAGGTCTTCTGCAGCAGATTTATGTAGTCCATGGCTTGGTTCTTCACTAATTTCATGAGTGTTGATTGTATAGTCAAATAAATGAAATCCTTGTCAACTTAGTTTTTTCTCTTTTTACCATGGTGTGTTTTCTTTTCTTTTCTTTTTTTACATTGAGCCATAATCCCTACAGAAAGCTTTAGTCTCAGATCTTCATTAGCACGTTGAATCCTCTTAGCTTTCCATGAGCAAAGTTGTGTCATCCGCATATCACAGAGTCTCTGCTTTTACATT
>NW_022111362.1:5175806-5178114 GCF_000313985.2 Echinops telfairi
TATTTTTTGAGGCTGTAATACCTGAAACTTCTCTTTAACCCATAAAAGTCACTTGGATTACAAACATGCTTCTGCTGTGTGAATTCTTTCAGGTACCTGAATCCAGGAACCTAACACCTTTTTCTCTATATTGCTTCATATTGCAATCTACTATCCTTGTATTTCAATCTAAAGGAATGTCTCAGCGTTCCCTCCAGTTTTATTTGTTTTCTTTAATTTTATCCTCATTCATAAAGGAAAGTTTTGCTCGCTATAGGAATCTTGGATGACTGTTCTTTTCTTTCATTACTTTCAATATGTCACTCCATTAACTCCTGGTTTCCAGAGTTTCTATGTAGGAAAATTGGCACTTAGTTTTACTTGATATTGTCAAGATTCAATCTTTGTTTTTTAAGAGTTTGATTACCAGGTATTTTGGTGTGGATCTCTTTGGTTTTATTCTTCTAATTTGGAAGTTCTTAAGTGTCAATGATGTGTACATTCTTGTCCTTTGTCAAGTGATGGGACCACTCCTGCCGGCTGACATTGAGGACAAAGTCCAGCGACAGATGGACCGCAATACAGTCTGGAGAGGAAGACATAACAACCTCTGGCCGATAAAATAGCTAAGCTTTCTCTTTCTAAAAAGCCTACTCCTTCTCGAGCTACTCGAGCCGCTTCCCCTCCAACCTGGGGTCAGCTTAAAAAGCTTGTGTCCCAGGCTCAGGAGGTTCTTGCTACAACTCAGTGATCCGCTACCCCTGAAGCTTTATTCTTGGCAATGCTTGCGATCGTTTCTCTACCAGTACAGTCTTTTCCTTTTAATGCGTCGATTGAAAATGAAACCAATTTTTATTATTGGGCTTTTGTTCCTAATCCGCCATTTTTACATTCTGTTTCTTGGGGTGAAGATCAGAAAATCAGGGTATTTACTAATAATACTGATTTATTAGGAGAAGAAGAAGATACTTTTTTACAACATAAAACTTCAAATAAGGTTAATTATACAGCTTATGCTGACAGTGTCCCTATGTGTTTTTATACTGTTTCATCTGTTATTGGTGGTTGTTTACCTTTAAATTATCAAATTTTTGTTATGGAATCTAGCTAAGGAAGAAAAGAAAGAAAATGGTAATGGAGGGAAAAGAGAACTATGGAGAATGGATATAGTTACTATGGGCCATCATGTAGTCAATGAAACTTATATAAATATGACGAAGAAGGACCAAGAACATTTTTTATTAGACAGATGTGTAGATAAATATACTATTAAATGGCAGAAATGGAAAAACTTAAATTCAAAGACAGGTTATCCGTATTGGTTAAATTGTGGGTTTGATCATAAATCATATGTTTAAGCCTCATAATACAGATTATGAGGTGAAAGATTATTCTACATCTTCTCCTGATTATGATTATAAGATTTATTTTAATAGTTCCAGTCACAAAGGTGGAGTTAGTGTGCAATACACAAATTTATACAAAATCAAATTTGAAACAAGTGATAAAGTCCATCGTTTTTATGTTACTGGTTGGGTCCAGCCCATGTATCGTATTGTTAATTTTGATAATAAAACTGTTTTTCATAAAGAACTTTATAGGTTGTTTGCCTCAACAAATATGGTGTTATTTCAAAGACCTGGTAATAATAATCCAAAACCTTATGCTGTAAGAGCTTGTTTAAATCACCCTTATGCTTTATTATTGGGCACTGTTGATGGGTTTAATGTCACTAGGATGCATAATTCTTTTAAAATCACTTGTATTAATCATTTATTGACCAATTGTGTTAATTCAGGATTGCCAAAAAATTATACTGTTATGATCATTGTTCAACAACCGCCTCATATAATGGTGCCAGTATCTTTGGAGGAGGAGTGGCATGAGGAAACAAGCATAAAGGTTTTAAAAGATTTGAATGAGTTATTAATATGACCAAAAAGACTGGTAGCCGAAATTATCTTGGGAATTGTTGCTTTAATTTCCATAACTACTTCTTTGGCTTTATCTACCACTGCATTGGTAAAGGAGATTCACTCAGCATAGACAGTGGATGCAATAGCAAAGAATATCTAAAACTTTTGCCATACAGGAAACTATTGATAAGAAACTAGAAACTAAAATAAATGCATTGGAAGAAATAGTGTTATATTTAGGAGAAGCTGTTGCTAATTTACAAACTCAGATGTCCACCAGATGTCACCCTTCTTATAAGCATATTTGTGTCACCCAGCAACCTTATAATAGAACTCAAACACCATGGCCTAATGTTCAAAAACATTTATTAGGAATATGGCATGATAATAATATTGGATTGGATATTCATAAA
>NW_022111362.1:5180284-5181339 GCF_000313985.2 Echinops telfairi
ATTTCTTAGCTCTAGTAATTGGATTGGCTTCTTTTAGTGTGGGAAAACGTATCAGAGGGCCTTATTTGACTTTCTGGCTTCACTGTTTCCATGAGGCAGAGTTCAGACATGTTTCCACCCTCATCCTTCATTGTCTATTCTGACACCAACCATTCCTCCCTCACACTCTGCTTTTCTCTTGGGTTCAATTATCTGTTGCAGTTGGCCTCACAGAACTCACAGACAATAGTCACAATTCAGTGGGCTTATTGAGGAAGGTAACTAGTCACCACCAGTCAGGATCAGTAACAATAAGTGTACGGTCACTGGTCCACAGCAACATCTCCTGTCATCCATCAGTCATGTCAGTCTTTGGTCCTTAGCCTCTCAGCCACATAATCCCTTGGCCTCTGCCTCTGTGGGCCAGAAAGTCAGCCCACTGCTCTGCTTCAGAGTACCATAGTCTCAGTATTGCTCCTCTATTCAGTGTCTGGTCTTGGCCTGGTTCCTTTCCTCTGTCCCATGGTCTCTGTGCTGCAGCCTTGGATGCCTCCAGTCTCAGTCTCTACCACTTCAGACAAAGATCTCAAGTATGTTCCACTAGGGCCTCTTAATCCTTGATGGTCAAGCATTTCTCTGTGTTCCTGCTCTCTTAATCCTTGATGGTCAAGCATTTCTCTGTGTTCCTGCTTTTAAGATGGCTTTTACACATAAACAGGAATGGCTTTGAGATGTGGTTTTTGTTATTCAACAGACCATACCTCTAAGGAAACAAAGCATGATGACTTGGTTCACACCTTATGCTGAACTTGAGAATTAAAACACTTTATCCTATCCATTAGCATAGCAGAGAACACCTTCCAAAATGGGATTTTAACCAGTCCTATAAGCTAGAATTGATAGTACAATGCATAAGAGATTATGGCTAGATGGGCCTTATTCACTGACTACATCTCTTCATCTTTTTCTTAGGATCCCTGGTGGCATTGTAGGGTAAGCATTGGACTGCTAACCATAAGGTTCCAAAACCAAACTCACTGGTATTGAGTCAATGCTGATTCCTAGTGATCCCCTGT
>NW_022111362.1:5187120-5188269 GCF_000313985.2 Echinops telfairi
TACAATACGTTAGTGGGAAAATGCCATCCTGTAATTCCATTTATCTACCATGTGTTCTAAGCAATGTATTAGTAAAATGTTTATCTATTAATAAGAAACATAAAAATTTTACTAGTATATTACTTGGATTATGTTGTTTTTTCTTTTGTTTTTTTCTATAGCACTTATATCTATAGTGACTTTAAGCATTAAAGGGTCACATCATAAGAACTGATAGTTCTTAGATTGGGGCTAGATTTAAGTGGGAACACAAAATCCATTCATATATCTATGGTTTATATATGTCTCTGGTTTACTTTAGAGACAAAATTATCATTTTATGATAGTGAAAACTTTCAAATCATCTTCCTGAAGCATAAGGTAACTTGATAGTGTCATTAATTTAGCTAATAGTACAGAATTTAAAACACTGTTGAGAAAAGGATATACAAGTATAGGCTGGTTTCAGACATTAATTCATACATGAATTGTTGACTTGTATAGACTAAATTCTTAAGTTACTGGACACTTTATAAAAAAATCATTTTGGGGGGGACTCATACAGCTCTTATTACAATCCATACGTCTATCCATTGTGTCAAGCACATTTGTACGTTTGTTGCCATATCATTTTTGAAACATTTTCTTTCTACTTGAGCCTTTGGTATCAGCTTCTCATTTTCCCCTTCCTTCCCACCCTCCCTCATGAACCCTTGATAATTTGTAAATTATTATTTTGTCATATCTTACACTGTCCAACGTCTCCCTTCACCCACTTTTCTGTTGTCTGTCCCCCACAGAGGAGGTTATTTGTAGATCATTGTAATCCGTTCCTCCTTTCTACCCCACCTTCCCCCCACCCTCCTGGTATCACCACTCTTACCACTGGTCTTGAAGGGTTCATCTGTCCTGGATCCCCTGTGTTTCCAGTTCCTGTCTATACCAGTTCACATCCTCTGGTCTACCCGGATTTGTAAGGTAGAATTGGGATCATGATAGCGGGAGGGAGGAAGTATTATAGAAGTAGAGGAAAGTTGTATGTTTCATCGTTACTACACTGTACCCTGACTGGTTGGTCTCTTCCCCAAGACCCTTCTGTAAGGGGATGGCCAGTTGCCTACAGGTGGGCTTTGTGTCCCCACTCTGCACTCTCCCTCATTCACAATGATA
>NW_022111362.1:5189518-5190906 GCF_000313985.2 Echinops telfairi
CAAAAGAAAAGAAATGATAAAAATCAGGGCTGAGATTCAGGATAGGGAAAATAAGAAAACTATGGGGGAAAATTAATGCTGCTCAAAGTTGTTTCTTTGAAAGGATAAGCAGAAACCAGAATCGATAGGCAAACCTAACCAAAGAAATGAGGAACAACACTCAATAGCAAGGATGACGGATGAAAGAGGGGACATTACAACAGACCAGAAGGAAATCAAAAGGATAATTACATAGTACTATGAAGGACTGTATGCCATTGAATTCAACAACTTGGATGACATGGACAAATTCTTGGAAAAACAATCCCTCCCTTGACTACCCCTAATGGAAGTCAAGAATCTCAACAGACCCATAGCAAGAGAAGAAATAGAGTAAAAAAGCGATTACCAACCAAAAAAAAACCCCCTGGACCAGATGGTTTCACAGAATTCTAACAAGCATTTAGGGAAGAACTGACACCAATCCTGCACAAACTCTTCCCGAACATAGCAAAAGATGGCAAACTCCCAAACTCCTTATATGAAACTAGTATAACCCTGAGACAGAAACCTGGCAGGGATCCCACAAGAATCAAGAACTACAGACCAATATCCTCAGTGAACATCGATGTAAAAATCCTGAACAAAATACTGGCAAATAGAATACAAAAGTATATAAAACAATTCACCATGACCAAGTGGCATTCATCCCAGGGATGCAGGGATGGTTCAACACATGAAAGACTATTAGTATCATTCGCCACATTGACATGAAAAACTATATCGAGAGATGCAGAAAAAGCATTCGACAACATCCAACATTAATTCCTGTTTATGACACTCAAGAAGATAGGGATGGAAGGGAAATGCCTCAATATAATACAAGCTATATACCAAAAACCAACAGCCAATGAGGTAGTCAATGGAGAAAAGAGGGAAACAACCCCACTGAAAAAGGAGACCAGACAAGGATGCCCCGTGTCCCCTCTCTTATTTCACATCGCACTGGAGGCTTTAGCCAACAGCATAAGGCAAAGAAAAGACATCAAAGGTATTCGCCTGGGGAAGGGAGAGGTGAAACCATCGTTCTTTGCAGATGATTTGATTTTATAGATGGAATATCCCAAAAGATCCACGAGGGGGTTGCAAGAATTGATAGAGGGATATAGCGGAGTGGCAGGCTACAAGACCAACAAACAGAAATCTAGCAGACTGCTATACACATCAGGTAAGACCACAGAAGAGGAGATTAAAAAGGCGGTATCCTTCACAATAGCCAAGCACAAATGAAAATATCTAGGGATACACCTGACCCAAAGAACAAAAGATCTCTATGTGGAAAACTACAGAACACTATTACAACAAACCAAGAGTGACCTCAACCAATGGAAGAATATCCCATGCTTGTG
>NW_022111362.1:5192836-5194280 GCF_000313985.2 Echinops telfairi
TCAGAGCAGCCAAGGCACAGAGAGGACCATATGGCCGGCCCCACTATGAGACACAACATCCCTCACTGACCAGTAGCCCTACAGGGGAACAACACTGGAGACACAGTATGGGAATTGAGCCCGATCTGACCCCACCACCCCAAGGCAAAACTCTAAGGGCATGCAACAGAACAGCAAGGGGAGCAGAGCAAGGATGCCCCGAGGGAGTACCAAAAATAGACTTTGGGGCCAGGCTGTGGCACCCCATCAGACTCAACCAGAAAACACTCCTGAAGAACAACAAACAGTACTTGAACTATTTACGGGCTTTTCTTTCTTCCTTTTTTTTTTATCACTGGATATTTGGTGGTGTCATTGTATTGCTTTCTTTTGCTCTGTCTTGAGTTTGTGTGTGTGTGTGTGTGTGTGTGTGTACGCGCACGCGCGCGCGCGTGGATAATATGATCTGTGCAGGTTTATGTATATAAGATGGGCTGGATAAACAATCTGGAGGAGAACACAATGGGACCGATGTTTCCAGGGGGACATGGGAGAGGGGGAGTTGGGGGAAAGGAAGTGGTGTTACCAAACCCTGGACAAGGGAACAACAAGTAATCTAAAAGTAGTGGCAAGGGGTGCGCAAGAGGCCTGGTAGGGATTGATGAAAGGCAATGTAACCGAAAGGAATTACTGAAACACAAATGAAGTCTGAGCATGAGAGTGGGACAAGAGGAAAGTAAATGGAAATAGAGGAAAGACCTAGAAGACAAAGGGCATTAATAGAGGGCTCACTACAGGCATGTACATTGGTACACAAGTGATTCTTGGTCTTTGCTTTGGCTTTGCGAGGAGGCCCATGATTTGGAACCCTAACAGGGTTTGTGCTGGAACCAGAAGCCTGGCTGTCACTGGTAGCCAGCCCTCCACCTGCTTGGGTCAGCTCCCACGAATCTGCTGTCTGTTGGAGGTAGCTGTGCCTCCAGGGATCTGATGTTTCGGGGTGGGTCCAGAATAGCCTGCAAGCGCAGGGCTTGGCTTGCGTGGGCTGGATCCCACCTTCGTTGTTGAGTTGCTCTGTGTACCAGTAGCCCTGGTGCTCATTCTCAAGCCTGTTCTGCTGCGTTTTTGAAGGGGCCTCTTTGTGTGCGCCCCCAGGCTCATTGCTCCAAAGAGGGAACAGAGCTCTGAAACAGACTAACTGTCTTTTCCCTGAGCTCTTAAGGGCCGATAAAAGGCATGGATTGGGGCCCAATGGCTTAAGAAGCCTAGTGGAGCTTGAGCCTGGGTCCGAAGCTGTGTCTGGCATGAACTTTTGGAGCTTCTTGCGCCAGGCCCATGGGAGGCTGAGGATGTCAGCTGCTAGTGGCTCCAGTTTGAACAGCTAAGTTTGATGTGCTGTTTGAGCTGGAGAAGCCCAGAACAGGCTGGCTGGTGGCTTGTCTGGCAGGGATAATGCTGCCAATGG
>NW_022111362.1:5197620-5198649 GCF_000313985.2 Echinops telfairi
TCAGAAGAAGCCAGCAACTACTTCAATGATTGCTGTTTCAAATATAATTTGCTGTTTTTCTCTATAACTTTTGTTTCTTTGGTTTGGCTTTCAGAAATGTTTGCAGCATGGATTTCTGCACGTGTCAAAAGGATGGTGACGTGGTGGCTTCTGACCTCAGGTAACTTTAGAAGAAACAGAGATCGAATCATCATCAGTATGAGCCTAATGCTGACCACTCAGTAGTGGAGGTCACGAATCATCATCAGTATGAGCCTAATGCTGACCCCTCAGTAGTGGAGGTCATCCTTCTATCCCTCCATCCTTTTACCACTTGTTAGAGCAACCATTTCTTATGGATGTGCAGGTATGATATACAATGGTCTATACATTCACTTGGTTCCTATCTTGGAGTTTCCAGTGTTATATTTTATTTGTCAGAAACCATTTTTTGAAGCTTTTTTATTCTTTCTGTTCTCTGGAACCTTGGAAACATCAATGCTTTCATTTCTTTGGTCGGTTAGAACGGACCTGTCAATCAATCTATGCCTCATCCCTTTTATGAGGCATAGGCAAGGAAGGTCTATGACATTGTCTCATTTTCTTCTAGAGAATCAAACTTCTTTGATTTCCTCTGTATATTAGGGTTACATTTTATAATGTATTTTTTCTCTGAAATTATTCCTTTTATCCATTTTATTTTTATAGTTGTAGAAAGTAATTTCTTGCAGTTATTTTAATTTCCTGTATAGCAGTGGTTGAGTCCTTATTCTGATTTTCAATATCTCAATCATGACATGCATATCTTGCACGACTCCTTTGTTGTAGAAATTTGTTGAGATTATGACATGTGCTAATCACGATCAACATTTCTTGAAAAATGTTACTGAGATGATATAATTCACATCTCATGCAACTCGCCCATTTAATGCCTCCAGTCTAGTATTTTTAATATATTCAGTTGTACAACCACCACCTCAGTCAACTTTCATCACCGCACCTAAAAACCCTGTACTGCAAGGAATTATAAATCCACCGGAAATGTAGAAT
>NW_022111362.1:5203920-5227838 GCF_000313985.2 Echinops telfairi
ACAAAGCCCACATGGAAGAAGCACACCAGCCTGTGTGACCACGAGCTGTTGAAGGGATCAGGTATGAAGCATCAAAGAACAAAAATTTATATCATTCTTAATGTGGGTGAGTGCAGAGTGGAGACTCAAAGCACATCAGTAAGCAACTTGACAGCCCCTTAATGAAGGGTTGTGGAGAGGAGATGAGCCAGTCAGGGTGCAGGGTAGCAATGATGAAACATAACTTTCCTCTAGTTCTTGAATGCTTCCTCCCCCTCCACTATCATGATCCCAATTCTACCTTACAAATCTGGCTAGTCCAGAGGATGTACGTTGGTACAGATAGCAATGGGAAACACAGGGAGTCCAGGACAGATGACTTCTTCAGGACCAGTGGTGAGAGTGGCAATGCCTGGAGGGTAGAGAGAATGTGGGGTGGAAAGGGGGAACCGATTACAAGAATCTACCTATAGCCTCCTCCCTGGGGGATGGACAGCAGAGAACAGGGCGGGGGGAGACATCAGACAGTGTAACATGACAAAATAATAATAATTTATGAATTATGAAGGGTTCTTGAGGGAGGGTGTAGTGGGGAGGGAGGGGGGGAAATGAGCAGCCGACATTAAGGGCTCACGTAGAAGGCAAATGTTTTGAGAATGATGATGGCAACAAGTGTACATATGTGTTTGACACATGGATGTATGTATGGATTGTGATAAGAATTGTAAGAGCTCCTAATAAAAGGATTAAAAAAAAACGAGTTGCAGTGTTAAATCCACAGGGGGTCACTTTGAATCAACATTGACTTGATAGCACTGAGTGAGAAAGGCACTCCCAGAGGTCACCCTTCAGACTAACAGTGGATTGACCTATAAAATGAACAAAACCCAGGAGCAGGTTCTCCGTAGAAGAATCAACTGTTGAAAACCAACCAGGTAGCATTTGCTCAAAAGTAGAGATGAGAAAGCAAGGAGGAAGAGGAAAACCGCAGGGTAGGAATGGGGAAGATGGAAATGGGGAAAATGGAATATTGTGAGGGTTAGCAACTACTGTCCCACAACAGTGGGCGATTCATTTGTGATGGAAACTTTCATGGGCAACAGTAAAACGCTCACACACCAAAACAGAATCGGCACATTTACACTGAGGTGTTGCCAGAGGACAAGCAAATGAGTCTTAGAAGAAATAAAATTCAAGAATGAGGCGACTTTACCTTGCTTGCTTTGGACACAGCTTTTGGTCTTCTTTTTTCTCTTTTGGCAAAAATTGCTAGAGAACGACATCATGCTTGGTCAAGAGTCAGAGCAAAAGACAATGCGCTGGATTGATACAGTATCCTTAACAGTACGCTTAAATGTAATAAAAATCAAAGAAATGGCACAGGACTCAGTAATATTTACCTCTTTTGTTCCTTCTCACAGTGTAGCCATGATTTTGGGCCACCTCCTTAAAAATTCACAACCACCATCACTTCGCTGGCTTGTTTTGAGGACTTAATGGGATAATATTTGTAACATGTTTCTTCAACAATATCTGGTACCTCGTAAACAACATATAAGTGATTTTAAATAATTCCTTTTTAAACATTAAAAATCTGCTATTTCTATTGGTGTCATTCATAAAATGCCAATTAATTGTGAGTACATCTCAAACATGTTATTTTTGCCAATTGCTCTAGTCTCTTGTTTAGAACATGGCATTTTATATGTATACTAAAGGTTAGCTGAATGAAGTTCAGAAAGCAGAATTTCAGTAGGAAACTACTGTCATGGATCAAAACCAGTTCAAGTTCCCCAAATCAGCTAGGAAATGCGGATGCAATACCCTGATGATGCAGCCTAATAGACAACATCATGATAAACAGAAGAAACACTAAAGTTGTCAACAGATTCATTTTATTACATCTATATTCAGTG
Organism: Echinops telfairi; assembly: GCF_000313985.2. Taxonomy (NCBI): domain Eukaryota; kingdom Metazoa; phylum Chordata; class Mammalia; order Afrosoricida; family Tenrecidae; genus Echinops; species Echinops telfairi. The sequence continues at coordinate 5,205,816 of NW_022111362.1, forward strand.
CCCGTGCAAGCAGCAGTCAAGAAACATCAGTAATAAGATCACACAAAAACAATCAATCACACAGAAATTGAACAACAACTTCCTTAAAATCTACTGGGTAATTAAAGAAATTAATGGCAATTAATAGTAACAAAATGAACGAACCAAAATCAACACCTTAACCCCATACCTATATCAATTAGAATAAGAACAACAAAACACTTAGTCAACAGAAGAAAAGAAATGATAAACATTAGAACAGAAATAAATGATTCAGGAAAGAAAAAAATGAAGCAAGAAGTAGTTTAGTTAAAAGAGTTTAATTTTATTTTTTATAAATCATTGGACTAAGGGATCTTATAGCTCTTATAACAATATATACATTAATTGCATCAAGCACATTTATACATATGTTGCTGTCATCATTTTCAAAGCATTTTCTTTCTACCTAAGCAGGCTGGATGCCTTGGTAGTATGAGCTTGTGCCCATCCTGTTGCTTGTCTCCACAGCAGTGGACTAACACAGCTTTTATCCTTTTGTGATTGACTAACTTCACTTAGCATAATGTTTTACAGCTCCCTCCATGCTATGAGGTATTTCATGGCTTCAGTGCTATTTTTTAGCTTTTTAAGGGATGTATAATATTCCATTGTGTGTATATAACAGAGTTTTTTTATTTTTAAAAATCCAATATTCTACTGATGGGAATTTAGGCTGTTTCCAACTTCTTGCTATTGTGAACTGTGCTGTAATGAACATGGGGTAGTATGTGTCTGTTCATGATTAGTTTATTTCTTTGGGGTATATGCCTAGAAATGATATTGTTGGATCAGATGGTAGTTCTATTACTGTTTTAGAAACCTCCATATTGCTTTTCACAGTGGTTGTACGTATTTACAAGCCTACAAGCAGTGTATTAGAGTTCTATTCTCTCCATACCTTCTCCAGCATTTATTGTTATGTTTTTAAAACTGGGCTATGGTTATGAGTGTTAGTATTCCATGGTTGTTTGACTTGCATTCCTGGATGGCCAGAATGAGAGCATTTCCTCATGTATTTATTAACCATTTGGGTGTCATCCTTTGTGAATCATTTGTTTAGGTCCTTTGCCCACCTTCTCAGAGGGTTATTATTATTTTTTCTTGTAGGCTTGTATACTGTAGGTTTTAGTAATTAGTCCTTTGTGTTTTATGCCATTGCTAATTATCTTTTCTCAGTCTGTGGGCTTTTGTATTACTCTTTTAATTAAATCTTTTTCAATGTACACGAAGTGTTTTATTTTTAATAGGCCCCATTCTGTTATTTTGTCTTCCATGGCATGTGCTTCCTTTATTATATCTGGTAGCCCATGTATGCCCTGTACTAGGGCACTTAGATTTGTCCCAATTTTCTCATTGAAGATCCTGATAGCTTTGGTTTTTACATTTAGGTATTTGATCCACCTTGAGTTTGTTTTTGTGCATGTGGTGTGATACGAGTCTTGTTTCATTCTTCTGCAGATGGATATCCAGTTTTTCCAGCACTATTTATTGAAAAGGGCATTGAATGCTTCCTGGGTCTTTAAGAAAAATCAGTTGTCACAACTCAGGGATAGGGGAACAAGAAGGGATCTAAAATCAATGAGAGGAGGGTGTAGAATGCCTGGCTGTGTTCGATCAACCATAATGTAGCCGAGAGGAAGCACTGATTGCTGAATGAAGGGTGAACATGATAGTGGGGCAGGAGGAAAGTAAAAGGAAATAGAGGGGAAAGCTAGGAGGTAAAACATATACAGGTGTAAATATAAATGTATTAATATATAGAGGTGTTGGTACATGTACATATATTTCTATGTTAAAAGTATCAAGTTAGCAGATGGAATCTGGGCCTCTACTTAAGTCATCCCTCAACACAAGAACACTTTGTCCTAATAATCTGGCATTTTGTGATACCCAACTTCCCAATGCAATCACTGAAGACAAAATGGGTGCATAAGCAAATACGGTGATGAAAGCTGATGGTGCCCAGCTATGAAAATATATTGCATGAAGTTAAACAAGTGGCCATCTAACAAGGAAGTAACAAAGCCCATATGGAAGAAGCACACCAGCCTGTGTATAATCATGAGGTGTCGACGGGATCAGGTTCCGGAAGATCAAAAACAATTAAATTGATGTGAAGGAAAGGGATCCGAGTGGAGACCCAGAGCTCAACTGTAGACAATTGGATATTCCCTTACAGAAGGGTCACAAGAAAGGGTTGATTCATCCAGGGTGCAGTATGGCACAACAAAACACATGACATTCCGCTAGTTCTTTAAGGCTTCCTCCCCCTACCATCATAATCCTCACAAATCCTACTAGACCGAAATATGTACCTTGGTACAGATAAGTGCTTTCGGCACACGGATTGCAGGACAGATAAGTCCCTCAGAAACAGTAATGGGAGTAGTGTTACCATGAGGGGGGAAGAGGAGAGAAAGGGGGAACTGATACCAGTGATGGATGTATAACCCTCACCCCCAGGGGGATGAATAACAGAAACATGTGTGGAGAGATACAGCAGATCATGTAAGATATGAAAAAAATTTAAAATATAATTTATTAAGGGTTCCCGAGGGTACAAAGGTGGGGGAGGGAGGGAAAAAAAGAGGAGCTGATTATCAAAGGGCTTAAGTAGAAAGGTAATGTTTTGAAAATGATGGCAACATATATACAAGTTTGCATCATATAATTGATTTATGGATTGTTATAAATCTGTAAGAGCCTCCAATAAAATGATTTTAAAAAATAAAGTCAGTTGTCAGTATGCTGAGGTTATTTCTGGATTTTTGCTTTTTGTTTGTAATCTGATCTTTTATATCTCAAAAAAGACATGCCCTAAACTAGTACTACTGCATTAGCATAAGAAATAAATCCATTCCCAAATGGGATTATAATCACAGGTACATTGTTATTAGGTGCCAGTGAGGCAGCTTGACCCATAGTAACTCTGTTTACAAGAGAACGAAACACTACCCAGTTCTGTACCCTCTTCACAATTGTTCCTGTGTTTGAGCCCAGTATTGCAGCCATTGTGTCAATGCATCTCACTGATGATCTTCCTCTTTTCACTGGGCCCTCTCTACCAAGCATCATGGATCACATTATGCCCTCCCAAATATGTGTTAACTTGGCTGGGCCTTTAATTTCCATGGCTTTGCAGTTAGGCAATGATGTGATCCTCCTGATGTGATCAACCAATAAGGAAATTGGGATGGGATGCCACACCAATTTTCAGATCAGAGCTCTGTAAGGGTAATTTCCCTAATGTGTGGTCTACATCATTTTACAAGAGAGAAATCTTGTAAGATTATCAAGAAAGAGAATCAAGTAGAGTGAAAAGCAAGAAAGAAAAGCCAAGAATGGAGCATAGCCTTTAAAGCCAGGCTCCTGGGCCACCACTATCCTAGGCCCAGGGAAAGAGTCATGTCAGGGCACATGGAAATCTGCAAGAGAAACCAAGAGTATCTACAGATACTGAAAGGAGGGAACAATCTTTTCCCAGAATTGACAGTGAGAAACCCTACAGTTTGTGCCCTGGATTTAGGTTTCTAGCCTCCTAAACTGTGAGAGCTTGTACTTGTTTGTTAAAACCGTCCACGTAGAGTATCTCTGTAAAAGTAGTACTAGTTAAGTACAACAGTGTCTTTATCTGGAGACTGAGCTCTCCTGAGAACATGGCCAAAGCACATTAGGTGAAATCTTTCCATCTTCCCTACCAAAGAGTATTCTAGCCATACTTCATCCAAAACAGATTTGCTTAGTCCATTGTATGTTCAATATTCTTTGCCAACACCATAATCTAGATATAAAGATGAACATTTAAAGCACATCTTTTTTGGAGGACTCAATTCAACCCATAAAACTACCTCTTGTTGTCAGCAAACATTTGGCTTTCAGCAAATAAGGACTGTGTTGATGTGGAGTCCGTGGATGAGGAGAAGATGGTGTTACCCAATGACTTCTGCTTCTTAGAACCACTGTGGGCCTGGTGGGGCACAGGGTGCAGGGCACGGGCCAGTTTCATGTACCTGACCACTGACTTGTAGCATGGAGGCAACAGGGATTGGTCTCATGAACTGTCACTCTCAGGAGGAAGTTCTTAGGCACAAGTTGGGTAACCCAGGCTGCCAGAAGTGCAATTCTTAACCAGTTCTGAAATGTTTTATGTACACACAGCCACTTCCTTCCTTCCTTCCTTCACTCAAATAGAAGGAAATGGGAACTATACATTTAGAAAATAAAGTCATTGTACAAAGAGAGCACATCACCCATGGACTATTGTTTAGGTATTTTTCTGTTTGGTCTTTCCCAGTTATTTACAAAAGCCCATTGATCACTTATTATAGTCCAGATACTGGGAATACAGTCCCAGAAGAGACGTGTTAATGTTTCCTCGTTCAAAAGTTTTCTCCATAGTGAGGAGGTGGGGATGGGGAATAAACAGCTAGTATGTAACAAACCCTAGTGGCACTGTAAGCCAAGCATTGGGCTGCTAACTGCAAGGTCAATAGTTCAAAAATCACTGGCTAATCCTTGAAAGATAAGGCTTTCTTCTGTAAAGATTTACAGTTATAGAAACCATCAGGAACAGTACTACTCTGCTAGATAGGGCCAATATGAGTCAGAATTGACTTGAAGAGGGCATATGAGAGCGATGTGAAAAAGCAAAATAGGTTGTACAGACTAAGTTGTGTAGTTAGTGTGGTGACTATCTAGGCGACAGAAAAGATCTCTTTGGAATATTGGAAGAGATGGATCCATGTGGATATTTGGGAGAAGTATATTCCAGACAGAGGGAGAAGCAGTGCAAAATCGCCAAGACAGTGAGAGGGCAATTGACTGTAGCAGAATCCGTTAGGGGAGAATAGTCTGGATATAATGGACTAGCTCAAGTAGAGCGGTACTTCTCAAGTTTGAATATGCACAGCTCCCATAAATACTCGGTAAACTGAATTCTGTAAGGACAATGACGATCTGGGTTGGGCCTGAGAGACTGTGTTTATGGGGAAACTCCCCTGATGCTGATTCTGCTTTATTGATTACACTTTGGGGAACAAGAGTGCAGTCAATGGAATGTTTTTGTTGACTAGGGTAAGATACGAGGGGGTAAGCCCCCCAAACTGAAATTGCGTTGGGTGGAGTGGAGCTTTCACAGTCTGCATTTTTCCAGCTAGGTGAGCATTGAACAACTCCCTCAGATAGTGCACCCAGTGGCGTCACCTGGGAAGGTTCTCTCTGGTCACAGTAACATTTTCCTAAAAGCAGTTTTGCCTGTACCTCATTTTTTATGATGGCTGTTTTAGGAGAACAGTATGCAGCTGTGAAATTTTGTTTCCTACTTGGGAAAAGTGTGCAGACACTGTTGTAATGTTGAACACAGCTTATAAGGACAGCACTATGGGAAAAACTCATGTGTATGAGTGATTTTCTTGTTTCAAAAAGGGTGGAAAGTTGATGAGAAACCTTGTTCTAAAGGTATGTCAACTTCCCAAATGGACAAAAATGTCAACTCATCCTGTATTTGGAGTTCATTCCAACAGGTCAGACAATTAATCAAGCTTTCTATTTAGAGGTTCTGAAAAGATTGCATGACAGTATGCCACAAAAAAGGCCTGACTTATGGCAGACAGGGGACTGGTTTTGCCACCACAACAATGTACCTGCTCATGCAGCCTTCTCAGTGTGCCAGTTTTTTGAAAAAAAACGTGCCTCTCTTGCTCCTTGCACCTTACTCACCTGATGTAGCTCCATGAGACTTTTTGTTTCTATGAATGCAAAGGGACATAAAAGGACAGTGATTTGATGTAGAAGAGATGAAGAAAAAAATGAGGGAGGTGCTGTCAACCATCCAAACATATGTTTGAAAAATTTTTCCAAGAATGGAATTGCAGATTTGAAAAAATGTAATGGAGAGTACTTTGAGGGTGATAAGGTTATTTTTTAAGAAAAAAAATTAAATACATAGCTTTGAAAAAAAAATTCCATTTGGGCGGGGAGTACCCCATCATATGACTCACTTTGTGGGTCCTGAGTGGTCTTTGGAATACCTTAAATTACAGGGCAACTTGATCTGTTCTTTTCTTAAAGAATTGCATTGACTGATTCGGGGGTTAGTTAATATTAGGCAAGGGTGGAAACAATAATATACAAGAGAAGGGTGTGATTCGGGCAAGAGGGTCATGAGGAGCAGCAGCAATCAGATGCTGTAGTGATTTTGAAGGGGAGCTATCAGATGACATGTGGAGTGTGAAAGAGAGGAAGCTAGAATGACAAGGTTTTAAATTGGAACAAGAAATTATCATTTGTTTACTGACATGGGTGGACTGCAGAAGGACCTGTATCTAAGAGCAGAATCTTTGGCACCTGTTTGGCACCTGGTTCAGGTGTGAATCAGGTCTTTGGAAACAGGACTGAAATTTAGAGAGAAGAGCAAGCCTGGAGGGCCAGAGGTGGGTAGAGAGCCCTTGCCTGTGAGTAGGAGAGACAGAGGTTTGTGAAGAGAGCTTAAGATCCTCCAAAACTTTAAGGGCAGGGGAAGTAGGATCAGCTGTGAAGGGCTTGGAAATAGTAGCCAAGGTATAGAAGAGGAACCATGAATTTGTGGTCACAAGTGTAATAGTTACCTATTGCTTTGTAACAAACCACCCCAAACTGAGTGATTTACAATGAAAATGAAAATTTCTCATGATCTTGTTAATTAGCTTAGCAGTTCTTGTGTACCATTTGGTCTTGCCTGGGGTCCCTCCTTTGGTTGCCTTCCCTGGAGTCTACTGTCTGGGAGCAGACCTGGCTGCCAGGCAGATAGCTTGGCTATGTTCTCCGCAAGAAGCCAAATGAGTTCTTACCACTGGAGCAGAAGCTGGTACTGCCAGATCTCATAAGGCCTAGACCTGGATTAGCACCACTCCATTCTGTGACATTATGTTGGTCAGGGTAATAAGGCTAATCCAGACTCAAATACAGATTGCCGCCAGTATATAGGAGCACAAAGGTGTGCTCCGTAATTACAATTTTATATACTCTATCAGAAATGGCAAACTAGACTTGAGTGGTGTAGCAGATGCTGACTGGGGAGTTGGGAGTACTGAGTGCTCGTCCTGCTCTTTCAAATACAACCCTGTGCTCTTCAGGAAATTCTCTTATTTTTTAGGGTCTCCGTTGCGTTATAGTTCCACAAGGGGATTGGGCTAGATGACTTTTGAACTAAGTGGAGAAATGCAGGTGAGATGTTCACCAAGTGACAGCTGTGACCTTTGTGTTTGCAGCCCTGAAAGGCATTCAGTTAGGGTCATTCAACCCTGATGGTCATTCAGGCTTCTCTGAATGACATCTCCCCTCACAAGTTTTCACAACTTACAGAAAGGAATTTTCCCCAAGCCCAAAGATTTCAGCATACAATCCCTCCCCACCCTGCCCCCCAATCCTCCAATCCTTGCGTTTACCTTGTTCTTTAGAGGTTCCTTCTTGGGCATTGAGCTATGTAAGACTCTGATTGATATTCCTTCCCCATGAGTGGGATTATACAGTCATCTTTGCTAGTGGTTCCCCTTACCCCCTTTCCCCATACCCCCAGGGATTGTTGCTCCCATTACTATTTCTGATGGGTTTACCTAATTTGGATTTCATGCATCAGCTGATTTACATTATGTAAATGAATATAGGCATGGCTAACAAGATTAATGAGGTAAAATTGGACTATAATAGCAAGAGGAGGAAATATTAATGAACTAGAGGATACTTATGGCAATAATAATAATTATTATTACTTATAAGAATAAGGTTCCTGGAGGGCAGGGTGGGGAGGGAGGGGATAAAAGGGAGCTGATATCAAAGAGTTCAAGAAGAAAATGTTTTGAAAACGGTGGCAGTAATTTTACAACTATGCTTGATTTAATTGAATTATGGATTGTTATAATATCTGTAAGAGCTCCCAATAAAATGATTTTTTTAAAAGTACCTGATTAAGACAAGTTTTCTATGATTTTCCTTCTATCTATCCTGGCTTGATAATAAATGCACAGTCACCTCCACATATCCAGCTTCCTGTGTGCAGGTTCTAGGCTGGGTGTTTTAGAAACATCATCTCTCTTACTCTTCACTGTAGGTTTTATAAGGGAGGTGTACCCCCATTTCCTATTAGAGGAAACAGAGGCACGGGAAGTTAAGGAACTTAAGAGAGTAAGTACAAATAGTAGAGCCAGGGTTTGAATCCCAGCCAAGAGATGCTGAAGAACTTGGAGAAAATTCCCCTCAAGTCAAATCATCCGCAATTCCTAGGAGCTGTACTTTTCTGTCGCATTTTTTTCCGTAGGCAAGAGTGACCCCAAGTTCCAACCCACGGGGTTGAGATATGGGTGACTGAAACAGGATCAGCCCAGGAATCCCATGGGATCTCGTTTGTTAGGGTAGGCCAGCTTCTGGGAGGTTGAATCCACCGATATGCTTTGCTCTACCTGGTCTGTGACACGCCTGTCCCCAGCTTCAGTTGCTCCCTGGGGCAGCAGCCCCACTCCCTGGGACTCCCCAGAAGAGCTCAGAAACTGAAACCAAAACAGTTGCGCGCCCAGAGTCAGTCCCGGGGCGCAGACTGGGTGGGCCCCCTGCAGGCTTGTGCTGCCAGACTCCATCCCGCTCGGGCGTCCCTGGGGCCCCTCCCCAGGCTCTGGGCGTTTCGGGGCGAAGAGCCGCGACAGCGGGCAGCAGTTTCAGACTCGCGGAGGCCCGGAGGGCGGAGACTGGGCGGTCCCGCGGAGACCGAGGGGCGCACTCGGCTCGCCCAGTCTCTGTCGGTCTGCAAACCGGGGGCAGAGGGGACCTGATGGCGGCCGGGAGCCTAGGCCGTGGCCTCGGGCGGTTCCTTGGCAGCCTTCGAGGGCGCCTAGGGCAAGCGGCTGGGTGGCCGAGCGGGGCGAACGTTACCAGCAGGCGGTCCTCGGGGAGCTCGGGCGGCGCCCCCGCCTCGGTCGCTGCGCAGCCCGGTTCGTACTCCGCTCTGAGTGCGCAGGCGGCTCGGGAGCCGGACGCCTTCTGGGGACCGCTAGCGCAGGACACGCTGGTATGGGACACCCCTTACCACACGGTGTGGGACTGCGACTTCAGCAGTGGCAAGATTGGCTGGTTCCTGGGAGGCCAGCTAAACGTGTCTGGTAAGGAAGCTGGGGGAGACCCAGGGCGCGCCCAACTCAAGTGTCCCAAGGGGCCCAAGGCTTCCCACTGTCACCAGCAGTTGCCTCACCCTCTATAAGACAGGTGCCATATCAGCCCGCGACGCAGAGCCCATCCCTGAGTTCGCTGTCCCCCCACTAACACCCCTCCCACCCCCACCCCCCATCCATGTATCCAGTTAGGGCTGAACTCAGCCGCTGGCTTTGCGGCCTCAGGCGACTCCTCTGTAGGTTGACTACAAAGTTTAACGACGGTTTTGGTTCCAGGTTCCAGGTTCCAAGCGCGACAGTTGGGCCAAACTGAGGTGGAGGGAGCCAGGCGTTCCGGGGTTGGGTCTCCCCGCTCTAGTCCCACACCGGCAAAAGCAGCTTCGTCTAGCTGGAGAGCAGTGCACCGTGTGCAGTTGCTGTTTGGGGCTAAATCCTATCTAAGTAAACAAGCTGAGCTGTAGCCAGTGACCCTGAGCTGAGAAAAGTGTAGCCCAGCAGCCAGTCTCTCACTGCCTGGGCCGTGGGTGGGAAGGAAGACAGGCTCAGGGCCTCCCAATCCCAGAAAGCAAACTGCATTGTTCAGTCGCATATGCTAAGCCTGAATGCATGTCTGTTAAGATTTGGGGTGGACTCTAAGGCACTACCTAGGTAGCAAGGGGAGAGGGCCCAGAACAAGGGTGGTGAGTTGTTTGGAGGGGAGTGGCACTGGGGAAGCTGGGATATAGGCCAGGCCTTGTGGTGGGAGTGGCTGAGCTGTCCAGGAGAACTGGGTTCGAGTTAAGTGGGGTGTGCTGGAGGAAAGGCTAATGTCCTGGCCAAGACCAGCATTCAAGGGGATAAATCTGGCTTTTCACCCAACCACACCACTTCCTGACTGAGTTATTCTACCCCTAGCCTCCGTTTCCTCATGGGTAAAATGGGGATGATAATGTCAGCTCCCTATGTTAGTTATAAAGATGGAATGCTATAAGGTGTCTAACAGATCTAGTCCAGATTCTAGTACTTCTTGGCACTCAGTAAAAGAAAACTTTTATAATTTTATTACATTCAAAATAGCCATAACATTATGTGGTGCCTTGCAATTATTTTTCAAACAATTAAACTTAAGGAAACTTTAACCAGATTTTTTTGTAGTGTCTATTGCTTTGCTGGCTTACTCAAAATGAGTCACTTATTAGATAAGTCAGCAGCAAGCGCCCTTGAAATGAAGTTTGCAGAACTGGTGGAACATGTCCTTGAAGAGGAAGAGAGCAATATATAGAAGGAGCCAGGCAGAAAGTATGCAGCCTTTAGCAAGTGTCCCAACTTGGAGACACAGGGCCTCATGGCAACCCCTGATTAACTTGTGGGCAGTTGCATTTTCTCCCTCTCAGATAAGACTCCGGAGGAAACTCTGAGGCAGATAGCAAGGAATGGGAGCCTCTTCTGGCAGGGCCTGGGTGTGGTCAGTAAGCAAGGTTTCTGCCTCTCTTCCTTCACTTCTTCTCTCCAAATCTGTTGCCTGTACCTAGGGCAGAAATGAAATGTCAGAAAACTAACTTGTAGAAAATTAGGGGTTTTTTTAAGCAATGATCTCACCTCAAATGTTGTGTCCATTCCCATTTATCTGGCCAGGCATATCTCTGTTCTTTACCAGTGTCTAAGAACACTGAGGTATCAGTCCAGATCACCATTGTTCTAGAAAGTTCTAGAAAGAGTATGGATATGCTGGTCTGATACATGTTTTCTTGGCTAATAAGGTCACTGAGGGTTGTTCCAAGGGAGCATTACTCGTACAACTTTCAATATGTCTCAGGAATATCTGCACCAAGGGTTCTCCCTTTATAGTTGGTGCCTGGGTTAGAATTGGTTTGGAAGGACTTGAAGGCTGAGTTCAGCTAGAGCCAGAACACCTGCAGAAGGCTTCATCATGAACTTTGGCATGGCTGGAGAGGAAAGGTCCAAGAGCCCCAGGCAGATGCTGTCAGGCTTTTTTTTTCTTCAATTCTCCCTACTTGACTTAACCTGATATTTAATAGGTTACCTGATCTAGGTTACCTGATCTGTTGCCATCAGTTTCCTTACCAATGAAAGTGTCAATACACCTGCTTGCAGGGCTGTTGCTCATAAAACACCCAGGGCTATCCCTAGCGCATTAGAGCACCCAGTAACTGGTCATTGCTATTTATTAATGAGGCATGGGGTGGGAGTGCTGTGACCTCTCCGTGTGGCTTCCAGCATAGCTGAGACTCCATAGGTCTGTATCTCAGGAACTTGGAGGAGGTAGGACCCTGGTTGTTAGAGGGCAGTGCTGATTGCCTAAATAGCCCTTGAAGCACTACGGTATTTGCTCATCCCATGGTCTGGCAAGGCCAGGCAGAAAGATAGGTTGGTGATGTTAAAGTTAGAGGCTAGTCATAGTGCGGTCTAGGAGCCACTGGGCTGTCGGGCAGAGTCTCTACCCTCTTCAGTGATTTGCCTCTATTTAGTTTAAAATTTCTTTGCAGGAGGTTCATTGAAAAACCCAGTTCTAAAATCCATTCTTTCCAGTCTTTGAAGTTTGGCCCTGTCTTTTGTGAGACTCAACAGATGTTTCTACTCTGTGGTATGTTAACTCAAGATGTCAGGAAGCCTCGTGTGTAGAACCCAAGAGTCATGACAGGTCCTGCTTTCAAAACACATAACTAAGCTGTGTGTTTTGTCCCCGCAATTCTGAGTCATTCTGATTTTTTTAAAAGTATATTTCTACATTCAGGGAAGGGAGCAGAGAAACTATTTGAAAATAAACCGAATGTTTAAGTCCATGGGATTGCTTACATGCTTTTTGGATGTGAATTTTTGAGAACAGGAATATTTTACTACAGTGGTCTTTTTTTTTTACTGACATGTCTCATGAGATTCAAGAGGCAGATCTATATTTAGATGCCAAGACCCCACACTTACCTGTTTGGTTTTTACCCTCCTGATCATAAGTAATTTGTCTGTTTTTTCAAGAAATCTAAATGAATGTGCATTTCATATCTCGAAAGAAGCGTCCGCTAGCAGCTTTGTCCTCTTCCTCCTCCCTAGTTGCCACAGGCATGGCTTACTTTAAATAGCAGATGCTTCTGGAAAGGTGACAAATTTTTGTGACTGATGTAGTTCTTTAAATCTGCTGAGGTTTTCTATTTATAGAAAACCCATTGTGAATCTGTGTTAACTCCCATTTGTCTTGATTAAAAGTAAATTTCTATATATTTTTATACAGTTGTTGGTAAGGGAAGGAGGAGGGCATTTAAACACCTGACAGCCGTTCTCGAAAATTTCTGCATGAATTTGGGTCACTTTCATAATAAAAATTGTAACACTTTAAAATGTGCTCTTAAAAAAAGAACAAAAACAATCTCCAAACTCATGAGTTGCCCACAGGTATTTTCTGAAAGGCATGCCAGCTCAGGTTTGGGGATTGAGGAGAACAGAGGCTAAGTGAACATTTTTGGAGCCTCGTAGTGAAAAACCCATGGCATTGCCTTCGCAGTTCTAGCTTTGTCTGACCCTCACATACCAAAATGAATGGGTGGTGGTCCTATTGTACAGATTTGGAAATAAAGACTCCAACTCATGCTGAATGGGGAACAATTCAGCCCAACAACAAAAAGGCCCAAATTCCAGATAGCACTTATTCTAATGTGGAGATGAAGAGTCACATAGTAAACAGAGTTACAAGGGTAACTGGCTAAGAAGTGTGTTAGGATGTTGCTCCCACCCCCTTGAGAAATGACTGTTAGGGACATAGTCCTTGCTTTCAAAGGGTTACAGTAAATTAGCAGACAAACATTCACATGTATAACATGCTAAGAGGAGAATTAGCATGTAGCTTCCACTCCCCTGAGGAAGGAATGTTAGGGATACAGTGTGTGCTCAGAGAATTGGAACAACTTGATTGTGTTCCAGAACCACTGGGCAGGGTAGGCAAATATTAAATGATGTGAGCCGTGACTAAGGCTACATGTGCTTGGATTGATGAAAAGGGAGAGATGGGTTGAATGCTGGGAGATTTGAAAAATGAAAATGATTGAACTAGGAGTTGGGGATTGAAATGAACCTTCATGAAATTGCCCAATTAACTTAGTTCTTTGCCCAGCTCTTCTTGGAAATGCTTAGAGATGGGATTTTCTTGTCTCACTGCCCAGTGCTTTGAGTGGAGTTTATTTTTTTCAACATGGACAAGAACATTTTACCATTCCTTCCCTCCCTCTGTCCTTTCTTTTTCTTTCTCTTCCTGCAGCTGAAGTCGAAGCAGGAGGGGGAGCCAATAAATAAGGGCCAGCACATGCATGGCATTTCAGCCCACTGAAATCCCGTCCTGTGTTTTCAGTTCAGCTATGAACAACAAAGGATCATTGTGTTTTTGTTCTTCCAGGGAAATGGATGCAAATCCATCTGACCCATGTCAGGAAACACTCATTTACAGCCTAATTCTTTCAGGCAGCTTCATACCCATTATGTAGATTTAGAAACTGAGACTCAGATGAAACCATAAGCCTCGTGTCTATAGTAACGGAGTAGTTGAACAGGGGTTGACTCTAGACCATAGGTTTTTACCTATGTGTGTGTGATAGCTTACATAACAAGCAAGTGTCCCATTCACTGTCAGTGTGTATATGGATGTATGCACACTGCCTGTCATAAAGAAATGGAAATTCTCAGACTCACCCACATGTGGTCATGTGTTCACAGCCTCTCAGGGGGACTTTGATGCCACATGAGATTGAGTAGAGCTGATTTAGACCAATAAACAAACCAAAAAACCCCTGCATACATGCTAGAGTGGACACAGCTCATGATGCATCGCAGTAAAGGGAGGTGCACCAGTAAGAGAAGGTAGAAAGGGGGTGTCTTCTCTGAGGGAGTAGCATAGGGGCTGAGGCCCACAGAATGGCAGCACAACATGAGAAGGGAGAAACAGTACTCCACATTGGGGGAGACAGGCAGACAGGATCTAGGCAGGACTTGGTGACTGAAGGGTGGCCGGAGCAGGGCACAAGGGGAAAGTAGATCACACCAGGCTAGAGCTGAGCAGAGGGAAGGTGTGGTTCAGGTGCCAGGACATGTTTCTTTGGCCTTGGCTCTGACCTTCTTGGTTCTGATGTCAGTTTGGTTGGGAATGGAGAACAGAGAGCTATCCTGCCTCCGATTGCTGACTGGGTCTGACCATCCCACCCAAGCTGTCAGTTCTTTAGCTGGGCTCTCAGGGTTGCCGGTGATTTGTGCAGTCATAGTGTCTCCTGGTCCATTGGATTGAGTGCTGCAATCCTGCCCATCTAAGGTAGATGATACAAACATCTGTGAAGAGGTGAGGCCTCTTGAGGGGTGGCCTTCACCTTAACTCCCTGAAGGGCAGGTCTCCCTGTTGCCCTGCCTGGTTACCACCAATGAACTTTGTTCATTGCTCAGTGGAAATTAGAAACATGGTTTTAGTGTGAAAATTCTAGACCCTTGCATGCATGTATGTACAAGCTTGCATGCACTCACACACATCAGTCAGAGAAATGAGCCATACTTGAGCTGTGTATTATAGTTGTTACCCCTCATTCTATGATGTGCCAAACTGGTTCACTATTTTTCTCCCAACAACTTTGCTCTCTTCCTCCATCTCCCCACAGAATTCACTTGTCCCTTTCCACCTGCCTGAATTGGCTTCTCCATTCTCCACTTTCTAAGCCTACCTTCTCTGTCAGACCATGCCCAACTCACCTCTCCCCTTCTTGCCTGCCATCCCAGCCACAAGGGCTCATCCTTTCTTCCAACAGTCTGTGGAGCAGATATTTGATTCAGGAATTTGGACTATTGTGGCTTCATAGTGGAGGGTAGAAGCATTGCTGGTCAGCCTGTGTTTGAATGTTAGCTCTTCCCTTGACTGGCTGGGTGCCCTTGGGCAAGCCACCTGCATTATCTGTGCTTTCTTTCCCACGCCATCCTACAAAGACACGGATACTCCTTCTTCCTGGGTTAGTGCTACCTCCATGAAGAGTCTTGCCATGACTACTTTTTCATTCTTAGGCCGCTGTTAACTAACATGGATTTGCCTTCTTCAGTAAATCCAGCTTCCTTGTCCAATATGGGCAAATATTGTGGTACAGTGAACCCTCGCCACTTCGCGCTTCGACTTCCGCGGCTTCACTCTATCGCGGTTTTTGCGTAACAGCGCATGCTCTGTCATTACTGCCACTGATTGGCTCATACTGTACACGCTTGATGCCATAAATAATATAATAAATAATAAATGATCATTGTAACGTCCAAAATGTTTTACTGTATTTTCCCTTTTTCGTTTAATAAATTGGGTAATACGAGTGTAATGGTGACTAAAGGATGTTTTTTCATGTCCTCTATGCTCTAACTACGAAAATATTTGATTTACAAATAAGGAATCCTACTTCGCGGAATTTCATTTATCACGGTAGGGTCTAGAACCGATTAACCGCGATAAACGAGGGTTCACTGTACTTACCTGTCTCCTCTGTCTTTTGGGTTACTGCTGCAGGTTTTCCGGTCAGCATCTCTAATATTGCCCTTGGGTTTCCCATGGCACTTCACTTGGTACCTGGATCATAAATGGTGCCTGGAATGTTGTTTTCATTTGGAGGTTTAATTGCTCTCCCGCACCCTCCTCGATGCCTTGTGCTTTTTAAAGACGATTCTATTCCCGGAGGGTGAGGGTGGAAACATAGTGAAAAGGAAGAGGCTTCTAAGAGGTAGAAAGGAAATTCCCATTCTTTCAAACATAAATATTTTAATAAAAGGAATGTCACTATTATCTTTTCGTCGATCTGATTACCACTAATAAACTTTGTTCACCATACATTTGCCTATTGTATTTACTTCAGAAATGTGAGATCATACATTATTTGTCCTTTTATCCATTCTAAGTTAATTCATTTTGTTTATCCGTCTAATGATGAAAATCTGTTGTTCCTGCCTTTTGGTTACTGTCCAAAGCACAGCAATGAGCAGCGATGTGCAGGGTTCGCTCTGTGCCTTCACTCTGGGTGTGCACTCGGGATTGGGGCTGCTGGATCATATGGTAGTACAATGTCAACCTTTAGAGTAGGTTCCAAGTTGTTTTCTACAAAAGTCCCACCATTTTAAAATTCCACCAGCAGTGGATGAGGGTTCATAAACTTTTTTTTTTGTGCTGAAACAAAGAAAAAACCCAGTAGTCTACTTGATGTAAACCTCAGACACACTTGCATCATGGTGTATTATACTGTTAACACTAGAAACCCTTGGGAAGAGGTAGTGCCTTGCGTGGGATTTATAGCACAGAATGACATCACCATGAGTTTTTACACTTGATCTTAGCCAAAAGACCGAGAAGTGATTCACCGTGAGTTTTTACAAGCATCACACACCACACACATGCATGTGCACACAAGCATCCACCCACACACAAGCTACACAGATGTTGGTTAATTAATATTAGCAATTTCCCCCTTGGCATCCATCTTTATCTGATTATTTATTTATGATATAATTAAAATATAGTGAACTATTTGTGCAATTGCCACAAATGCATAGAATCATGTAACCCACTCTCCTAGCAAGAGACAGAATATTTCCATATTCCCAGAAAGTTCCCTTGAGATGCGTACCCAGCAGTCTCCTTTTCACAAGTACTCTCACATTTGTAGGTTTCTAGTTCCAATTCATCTTCAGATCTGAAAGTATGTAGGTTAAAATAACTAAAGATAACTTTAGCTTATTAATTATCATTCATGAAATGTTCTTTTATCTGTTTTTATATAAACTTAAAAATGAGATAGGAGAGAAGATCATTGCAAATTATTACTAGGGTCTGTCTCTATTTATAGAATGCTTGCATGGATTGTTAATGTGAGTGTTACTTTTGATTAAAAATAATGGGTCCCTCACACTATCAACATTATAAATTTGAGGAAAGTGCCAACCCAAAGCACCCAGGGGTCCCCAATGTAGCTTTTGCATTTAGCAACTGGGTAGGTTACTGGTTCATCTGTGAAGTACGGAAGCACAATGAAACCTGCTCTGCTGACGGGACCCACAAGAGGCTGTGATAGCAGCAAGCCAGAGTGAGAGTTGTGGGTGCTGGCACTTCTGACCTTAGGACGAACTTGGAAAGTGGTGGGCTTAGCGAGGGTGAGCAAGAAGGAAGGTTGGGATGGATGGGATGGAGAGGACAGCTTGTCAAGCAGCTGGAGCAGAGATATCTTGGGTCTCTAGTGTTGGTATCGCAGAAATACCACAGTGGATTTTTCAACAAATAGAAATTTATTTGTTGTTAGTTTAGAACGCTAAATCCAAATTCAGGCTCCTCATTCTAGGGGAATTTTTTTTTTTTTTCTCTGTGTAGGCTCTGGAGAGATGTCCTTGGCTCTTTATGTTCTGCTTTCTTGTTCCGTGGAGATCTCTATGTGTCTTGGTGCCTCTCTTACTCATGTGTCTTGGCGCCTCACTTACGCGTGGGTCTAGGACAGCGGTTCTCAACCTGTGGGTCTCGACCCCTTTGGGGGGTGTCGAACGACCGTTTCACAGGGGTTGCCTAAGACCATCGGAAAGCACATAAGTATTTCACAATATATAATTACATATTGTTTTGTGATTAATCACTATGTTTTAACTATGTTTCATTATGTTCAATTTGTAACAATGAAAGTACATCCTGCATATCAGGTATTTACATTATGATTCATAACAGTAGCAAAATTACAGTGATGAAGTAGCAACAAAAATAATTTTATGGTGTGGGTCACCACAACATGAGGAACTGTATTAGGAAGGTTGAGAACCACTGGTCTAGGAGGTTCTCAGCTTGGGGATCCTGGGTCCAAAGGACAAGCTCTATTTGTCGCTCTTCTTTCATGGGGGTTGTCAGGTCACTTCTCTCTGCTAGCGACTCTCATTTTCTCTCTTAAAAGATGAAAGGTCTGGCTCCCTCAAGGCTGTAATTTACGAAGGGTGGTAACTTGAGTAAGGGCATGATTGAGTTAAGAATGGTGACTTGAGTAAGGGTGTGATTGAGTCACACCCTCTTCCCAGGCTGTGACTCAAGATACAATCCACTCTAATCCTGCCTTATTAACACAAAACCCATTGTTGGATCAATTCAAACGTATAACCCCTCTCGGGAGGGTTTCCGTGCCTGTAAGTCTTTACAGGAGCTGACACCTTTATTTTCCTTCTGGGTTTGAATTGCCAACCTGTGCTTAAAAGCCCAAGGTCTAGCCCTAGTGCTGCTCATTAACACACAGAGGCTAGAATTTAGAGCACATATCACGAGGTGCTTAAGTATATCAAATTACAAAATGAAGGCCAACTATACAATACTGGAAATCATGGCCTAGCAAATTTAACAGATGTTTTGGGGAGATACAGTTCAATTGTTAAAGAGAGATTGAGCAGGGTGCAGTAAAGCACTGATGAAACACGCAATACAGTACTCCTCTGGCTCCTGAGGCTTCCTCACCCCCCACTATCATGAACCTAGTACTGCCTTTCACTGTGGGTTAGCCCAGAGCATGCACATAGGTACAGCTAACAGATAAGAGCCAGGACACCTGGAATTAGGAATGGGAGTATTGATTCCAGAAGGGTAGGGGAAGGCGGGGAGGGGAGGGGAGGAAAAGGGAACCGATCTCAATGATCTATAGATGACACCCCTCCCCCAGGGGATGAACAACAGAAAGAATGGAGGAAGGGGAGACCGCAGTCAGTGTAAGATATGAAAATAATAATTTATAATTTATCAAGGTCACGAAGGCGGGGGTGGGGAGGGAGGGGAAAAAGAGCTCATACTAAGGGCTTAATAGGAATAAATGTTTAGAAAATAATGATGGAAACATATGTACAAATATGCTTGATACAATTGATGTATGGATTGTTATAAGAGCTGTAAGAGCCCCCAGTAATATGATATTTTAGTTAAAAAGAGAGAGAGAGAGAGAGAGAGATATTGAGGACATGGGAGAGCATGATCCCATATGTGGAGATGGGGTGCCATGATCTGATTCTATATGGTGATTGTTTTCCTGAGCCCAGGACCTTGGTGAGGAGACTCTTGGAGACTAGGTGGGCATAGGGCTACTGGCCCCCAAAGTATCCAGCACAGGAGAAAAAACTTTCCTGCACAGGTCTGGGGGCCTCAATGGAGAACTGAGTAGAAAAACCCTGAGTTTGAGGTTGGAAAGCTTCTGGTTTTAGCCAACCAGAGTTATAATCATTTTGAAATCAATGAATAGTGAACAGATGTTAGCAAAGGGTTAAGGAACATGATCCTACTAATCCTGACATTTAAGGTCAAGGGCAGAACTGACCTTCTGGTTATGAGGGCAGGTCATGTGGTTTGAGCTTGGGTAATGAGAGGGTTAGGGGACAAAGCTTTCTGGAAACCCAGGGTGGCATTTCCCCTATTGCATCACTTTTGGGGCAGATGCTGGTGTGTAAGAGTGCTGTTTGTGTACCTGAAAACGGACTTGAATTCCTGCCCTGGATTAAACGTACAGTCTATGGGGCAAGATTAATTTCCAGCAAATAAGAGTTTATGGAATGCACTGAGTACTAAAAACAGGAGGATCTTGTTTTCATCAGGTCTTTTCAGCAGCCTGGCTATGGTGCCTAACCTTGGCTGCACATTAGAACCATCCATGGAGCTCTTAAGAGACAGGATCAACCCTGGGTCGGTTGAGTGGGAGTCTCTAGGTGGGCCTGCTTCTGCATCTATAAGCTCTTGGGATGTTGCTAATGTGTCTGGAAAGCACTGCTTTACTTGCAGGGGATCACCTTGCTCCTTTGAGCACATCTTTGCAAAGTGATCACTTTTCTTTTCTCAAGTCTGATAAGCACCTCTTTTTGCAAGGAGGTGGAAGACCTCACCACTGACAAGTGAGAAGCATGGCAAACAAGATGCTCTACTGATTTTATGATATAAAGTAACATATGTATTGTCCATAACATCTTTTTTTTTTTTTTTTAGTCAATTGCTTGGATAAGCATGTTCAGAAGTCCCCGGAGAGTATTGCTTTGATCTGGGAGCAAGATGAGCCTGGTACTGAAGTGAAGATTACCTACAGGTATTATGTGTCCCCAAAGTTATCTATGGTGACCTTCTCATTTAAGCATCTGACAGATAACCTGTGCCTTTTTGTAACTGTGTGATGAGGAAGCCACATCAAATTCATCAGCTAGAACAAAACTGCCCAGATGGCTCTCCTTATTGATTTCACTTGGCAATACTAAGTGTATTCAGATTTCAGTAGAAGGAACTGGATCTTTTGAGAGTAGTCCTGGTGGCATAGTGATTATGCATTGGCCTGTGATCCGAAAGGTCAGCAGGTCAAAACCATGAGCTGCTCCATGAAAGAAACACAGGTCTTTCTACTTCTGTAAAGAGTTAATCTCAGAAACTCACAGTTCTACCCTGGTCTATAGGTCCTAGGAGTTAACAACGACTCAATGGTAGTGAGGGAAAGAGGTCTTTTGAAATTAGTTCTAGCAAGTGAGTGGAACAAAAGCTCAGAGCAGAGGGAGGCATTTTGCCATCGTCTCGTGTGCCTGTGTCTGGTTTGAGAGTTGTTAGAATATCAGGGAGCCTGTTTGAGCTTTGGAAGGGTCCTCACCTTCCTGCAAAGCAAACACAAATGCAAGCAGATTAAAACACACACTAGAGTAAGAGTACCACTCCACCCGGTCACTTACTCTTGTGAGAGGGAGAAAAGAAATAAAGCTGAGTGGCGAGCAAACCCACAAGGGAGAGCCTCCATAGTAATATTAGTCATACTAGCCACAACAATGAGCTCATACATACCAACGGTCATGCAGGTGGCACAGCACTGGCTGGGGTTTATTTCTGTTGTAGAGAGCCAGGCCTTTTTTCCTACTCTGTTTTAGTGCCTCTCTTCCTAAGCTGTCTTAGTCTAGAAGCTCCACTGAACCCTGGTCAGTACTATAGCAACACACAAGCCCCACTGATAGGTGGGTGGTTGCAATGCATAAAGCTTATTGGCAAGGAATTGAACTCAGCTCTTTAGCATGAAAGGTGAGCATTACACCTTTGAATCATCACTGCGCCCGTGCTGTTTGTGGTAGTAACAGATAATTCCTGAAGTCATGGTTGAGTGTGGCTAGGTTGTATCTTTATAATGAATGGTCAAAGAGGGTTTCTAGGAGGAAGTGACTTGTAATCTGAGGTCCTCATGATAAGGAGCAGCTATGAGAAGACCATGAAGGGACATCCCAGGCCAAGGTTGTGAAGGGGATAAGTTTAGAGAAGGTAAGCTTGGAGAGAGGTAAATTTAGCGTGTCCTGAGCTGAAGGGAGGGTGCACTTTGCTGGGCCATTAGGAGTGGGAGGTGTGGTACGAAGAACGTGCAGAAAAGCAGCTCTAGACATTAGCTAAGAGCAGCAATCACTTGACTTCCTGGCATGAGTTCCGAGAGCAAGTTCACATAGCTACCTGATTGGACAGAGTAGAATTGCTGTGAGCTGGAATCAACAGTGGATTTGATTTGGGGTTTGTTATTATCTGACCAGGGCAGTAAAAAGACACTCCTAGCTTCCTGTTTGTGTTTTGAATACAAGTTTTATCATGTATTAACCCATAGAGGGATCCAGAACTGCTCCTTAATGTGCCCTATCTCCTGTATCATCCCTATCCCTTCCATAGCCCTGGGACCGTGGCCTACTTATCTCCTGCACATACTCCAAACCCAACTCAAACTAAACCTACCAGCTCTAGAGTGGATTCCAATGCATAGCAACATTATTGGACAGAATATAACTGTCCTTTGGCTTTCTGAGACTATAAATCTTTACAGAAACAAACAGCTTCATTCTCCACGCTCTTCCCCTGTCCCTGTCATTGTTGGTTCAC
>NW_022111362.1:5229173-5233442 GCF_000313985.2 Echinops telfairi
TCTTACACTGTCTGACATCTCCCTTCACCCACTTTTCTGTTGTCCATCCCCCAGGGAGGGGTCACATGTAGATCTGTACTGAAGCTGATGACTTCCTTAGCTTTCTTCCTGGGAGTAGCTTGAGGGTCTGTAGGAGCAGAGTTTGTAGCCGACTGCTAAACTGTTGCCCAGGATCTCCTTAACAAACATTCAGTCACGTTGAATAGACACCCCCATCCTCCTTTCCGCCTGCCCCTGGCGATCACAGTGTGCTTTACCCTCTAGTCGTTTCTCTATAGCAGATGCATCACAGAAGTGGTGGCATACAATATTTGTGCTTTTGCATTCTGGCATACTTCATTAACATAATGTTTTCAAGGTTCATCTATGTCATCATATCTTTATGGATATACTATGTCATTTCTCTTTATGGCTAAGCTACATTTTGTTTAGCCATTTATCTGTTGAAGGACACAGGCGTTTCTACCTTGTGGCTATTGTGTTTAATGCTGCAATGAATCTCTTTGAGTCTCTGCTCTTAAGTCCCTCCCTTTGGTATATAACTATGATGGGTCCTATGATTAGGCTTAGTTGAACTTTTTGGGGGATTGCCACACAGTGACTGCACCATTTGCATCCCCACCAACAATGCACATGGGTTCCAATTTCACTACACCCTTGCCAATATTTGTTGTTTTCTGGTTTTGATGGTAGCTATTTTCATGGGGCTCAAGTGGCACTTTAGATTTTTGACATCTGTTCTTTTCCTCCTCCCTCAGAGGAAAACCACCTAGACCTCTGTACTCATTGTCCTGTGGAACAAGGAGCCCTAGTGGTATAGTGAATTAGGCTGCTAACTGCAAGGTCAGCAGTTCGAAACCACTGCAAGGTCAGCAGTTCGAAACTCCATGGGAGAAAGATAGGATTTTCTATTCCTGTAAACTCACAGGGGTCATTCTACCCTGTCCTCTCAGGTCACTTTGAGTTGGCATCCACTCGAAGGCAGTGAGTTTGATTTTCGAGTGTGAGCCCTGTGGAACATAAACTACCATTGTGAAAATCACTAAAACAAGTACTTTGCTGCTGACCTCGTGTGGGTGGTACCTCTGGGGCTTATGAGAGTCATAGACCTTTCTAGCTGGAAGGCCAAGCTCCAGAGTCACAGTCTGAGCCCCTGTGACTCTCTGAGGCTAGGATGGTGGTGGGAATGCCACTCCCTGCACACCAGGATGAGCCAAAGCATGCGACTGACCCAGGATTCAGTTCCTAGCTGGTCTCCTGGCCTAGGATGACTTGGAGAAATACCTGACACTTAGCTAGCGACACCTTTGACACGGTGGGAAGATCAGCGTGCTTCAGAATCACCTGCCCCGGAACTCAGCTCTAGAATAAGTGTCAATGACTTTTGCTCTGTGCACAGCTTGGAATTTGGAGGCTGTGTTATCTCAAGCTTTGTAAAACCTCCCGGAACACAGGTCAGCAGAAAGACGCCTTCCTCAGCTTCTTTCCTGGTCTTAGGTAACGTGGCCAGTTACTCAGGCCGCTCAAGTGGTTGGTCCCTGTGGCTTCAAGCAGTAGGGAGCATGGCGTTTTGTGTGAACATTGGTTGGAGAGAGTTTTGGGAGAAGTCCTGTGTTGGGTTTGGAGAGGCAAAGATATGGAGAGAAGTATCTATGCAGGAAGCAGGGGGGCAGGGGGAGTTGGGGCATTCCTGGGCAATGTGGCCATGATCAGGAGAGGACCCTCTGTCCCGGGCCATGGGTACCTTCACACACTGATTCTCAGTTTCTTCATCTGCAACATGGGACCACAGCGTTTCCCTAGGTTGCTAAGAGTGTTGAATGGGATCGAGGGCAAGAGCCCTACACAGGGTATAGCCCTTGGAGGGCCAATTTCAGCTGTATTGTTTGTGGAAAGAAGGTCAGCAGAGAATCAGATTCCATGGGCCCAGAGTTCCACGGCAGATAGCTGGTGTAAGGTAACATGGTGTATGTATGTGCAAGTTAATTAAAAGGCAGTGCCTCCAATCTCCCTATGCCTGACCCTTGCACCTTGCTCTTTGCCTTGCTTACAAAGTGATTACTTTAGGGAGCAAACTCCTTTACTAGAATACCCAGTCATCTGAGGGGAAGATCATTAACAGAGAGACTGATAAGTAGGTCTTTGGGCAAAGTTGGTTTTTTGGGTGGGACTCCTCCCAAGTGGGGAAATAGAGGCCACTCTCCCATAAAGGAGGTGGGTGGCTCCTTCTGGCTGACTTTTGAGTGACTTGGATTGTGAAACCTCACTGACTCTCAGATTCAACTAAAACCCCGTGTTACTTGTACAGTGCTGGTTTGAAACTTGAAATACCATTCCTTAATACTTTGACTCGGTTGCTGACATGAGGAAGCATTTTGAATCTTCTCCTATAATATCTTTTGCTGTAATTCTTTTGCGCAAGTGACAGTTCTTCCAGTATCTTAATTGAGAATGGCTTTATCTGGGAACTGAGGTACAAATGATCCATGCAAAGATTGAGTCCTTCTCCATAATCCGTAGGGGTAGACAGCTGCCAAAGGTGAATCAAGGAGCACACACATAAGCCTTTATTATGAAAACTCTCTCCCCGGAGCCGCACCTGTGTATTTGTAACTTGATCCTCTACACCTCTCTGCTAAGCAGCACCCATTCATGGTGGTCAAGGGCATGGACACCAGAAGGACAGCCTGTCAAAGGAATGGTGGGGGACTGCATGGTTCCAGGGGGAGAGGAGGGTGTGTGTGATGGGGGTGGAGCACAGGACTCCCAGAGAAAGGTGAGGGGTTAGAAGGAGGGAGGACTCGGGAAGGGATTGTGGCGGTACTCCCAGTTTGATCTGACCCTTTGGGATTAGGCCTCCAGGGTGAGGATGGAGCTCTGTTCTTCCTGTTAGAGTTTCCTTAACTTTTTGGAGGCTCCAGACATTTTGGTAAGGATCAATGATCCAAAGCAGCATGGCCAGCAGGGAGGCTTGCTATTCCCCACCAGCTATGCACCTTCCCTACAGCTGCTCCCTGATGCCCCCAGCGGGAAGGTGCCCACCCTAGGTTATGGCTGTTTAACTTATGTTCTAGTTGCTATGGATTAGCACAAATGGTAGTTACCTTTTTTGAACTTCCCAAAGGTTTCCTTCCCGAGGGCTGGTCCCAGTGGTGTGGATCCCAGGGTCCTGGGGCACTAGCTCAACCACCAACCATAGCGCCTCTGCTTATAGATGTCACTGCTCTGACCCTGTGCACAGGAGTGCAATGGAGTCAGGTGGGAACCCAATTTCTGAGTCAAATCCAAGGTCAGAGCAACTGTGTTACTCTGGGTACATTAGAGAAACAAATCTACAGAAAGTCATATATATGTAAGAAAGAGTTTTTTTTTATAAAGGGTAAGTGAACATTAAGAAAGTATCCCAACCTAGTGCTGCCCAAGACCGTATGTCCAACATTAGCCCCTATGTCTGACAACAATCTACAAAGCCCTGCTCAATCTCACAAAACACATGCAATGATGCTGACTGTAGGAGGAAAGCCAAATCAGTCAATGCGTAAGCATCTCAGCTCTGACAGGGTTGTCCACATGGGTGCTCTAGCACCCAGGGCTGCATTGAGGTAGGTCCATGTGGCTTCTGCTCAGGGATGTCTTGCAGGAAGTCAGCCTTGCCAGCTGAATCAGGGAACTGGCTAAGGCAGCTTCACCCTGGTCTGATCATCAGAAAGCAAGAGACCCAAGAACTAGAAAGGCGAGGCTCACTGAGCCATTTATCTCTCTGCCCTAGATTAACACCACATGTGTTTATTGGCCAGATTGGCACAATAAACTTTAGCTATCTCAGCAACTGTGGCCAGAAAGGGAGGTAATTTAGAGTGGATTGGCCATATGACTTTTAATTTTAATATTGAAAAATCACTGGAAAGATACTTAAAATGTCATGCATAAACTAATTTTATTGCAAAACAGTCATGGTGAGGTTCATGGTAAGACCTCAAGACATTCATTTAACAAAGAGGAGAATTAGAATGAACAATCATTATAGTTTATTTGAACAAAACTAAGTAGGAAATACTGAATGGCTTAAAATCAGGAAAGGTATGTGTCAGTGTTGTATTCTTTCACTGTACTTACTCAATCTGTATGCTGAGCAGGTATGGTAACATAAGAAGCTGGGATAGATGAAGAAGAAAATGACATCAAGAGCATCAACCTTGCATGCTGAAAGTGAACAGGACTTATTAACAGAGAAAAGATTGAAGTTATCAAGGATTTCAAGTTGCTTGG
>NW_022111362.1:5235660-5236881 GCF_000313985.2 Echinops telfairi
CCTAATGCCGGGGGCTTAAGTGGAGAGGAAATGTTTTGAGAATGATGAGGGCAATGAATGTACAAATGCGCTTTTCACAGTTGATGTATGTATGGATTGTGATGAGTTGTATGAGCCCCTAATAAAATGATTTAAAAAAACAATATTTAACTACTAAAAAATAAGAAATCAATAGATTTATTGCATTGGGGAAATTTGCTGCACAAGACCTCTTTGAAGTGTTCGAGTGCAAAGATGTCACTTTTTTTTAGATCATTTTATTAGGGGATCTTAAAGCTCTTATAATAATCCATACATCAATTGTATCAAGCATATTTGTACATATGTTGCCTTCATTGAAATATAATTAAATAGGAATAAATGGAAAGTCTACATCAAAAATATTCTATGATATAAGATGGGTAATCTCTGTCTGAGGAGCAATTATATGTATGTATGGGAGTAGAAATGTGGGAATTCATGAACTCATCAACATGACAGCCACCTGTGTTAGGTGAAAAAATTTAAATAATGTGATCTTAGTTTACTTTATTACGTGTGAAATTCAGGTCAGGAATTAGGATAGCCCCTGCAAGAGTATAGGGGTCCCTTTGGTTACCTGGAGTGTCCAGAGAGACTTACTGGGTCATGAAGGGTTGGATGAGTGAGCTTCGGAGAGAAATAACTTTGAAGAGGACATAGTGGTGGTGGGGAGATTCAGGAATTTGAAAGGTTATTACTGAATGACAAGTGAGATTTCTCCTGGGAAGCTTTAAAGGGGTGAACTAGAAAAGCTCAAGTATTAGTCCACTTTTAGGCAACTGTTTGCTTATTAAAATGATAAATGGGCAGTTTCATGATCAGGTGTCCCCTTGCAGGGTGATTATCAAACAGAGGCTAAACAGCTGTGGGGAAGAAGGGAAGGAGTGGGATTTCACAACCCTCTGGAAGGCTACATCCTCTCACCTCTAAAGACCTTATTGGCCTTCGGGTGTATGGCCTTGGCAGAGTGAACAGGAAGTAGAGTGAGAATGTAGTTGCTAACATATACCATTGAATTGGTGCTGATTCATAGAGTATAAAATCCCACCCAGTCCCATGTCCTCCTCACAACCTGTGCTATGTTTGAGCCCATTTTGCCAAGGTCAATCCATCTCACTGAGGCTTTTCCTCTTTTTAACTGACTCTACCAAGCACGATATCCTTCTCCAGGGATAATCTGGAATCCTGGATATCCACTCT
>NW_022111362.1:5243684-5277966 GCF_000313985.2 Echinops telfairi
TAAGATCAGCTTCAGCATCATCGTTAGTTTTCTCCATTTTGTTGGGGTTACTCCATGCTTCCCTGGAATTGTGTTAGCGATTCTGATTGGGCTGGGTTCTCTGCTTGGGCCAGGTCAGTAACATAAAACTTCTGAGTCAATTACCTTGCCTAGGGACATAGGGTACTCTGATTGGTTGGCTGAACCTGGCCATAGCCTTTTGAGCGGTTGATTCATTGCAAGTCTTAATAAGTGGGACCCACCTTTGGAATACGTTCTTCAATGGGGAATGGGGCTTCTCTAGGAAGCACAGAGCGTACCTGGAACAGCAGATGGCCATTCAGTGGTATAGTGAAGAAGGAAATCACAGGGCGTATTTGATGAAAATGGTTTTCTCTACTCACTTTTACTACCTTTATTCAGTTTCTGGGTTGTGGTGAGGGGGTCTGTACTCACTCTCCTCCCTTGCAAATGTGGGAGCTGGTATTCAAAACTAGAATCTTATTATTCCCCATTAAGTGTCATGAAATGATCCTTTTAGGAAGTGAGAGAGCTCAAAAGTCAGCAAGAGGATGGCTTTCCTTTGGATGCTTATGGGTGCCGATAAGGAGAAATCCTGCTGTCAACCTCTAAATGCCTTTAAAATGAGGCAGTAAATCTCTGTCACACCCGGTCTCCAGTGTTAAAAATATTTCCTTCTGGTGAAGTGCTTTCCACGCACCAAGCACTTGAGTGCCTGTCACGTCCCAGGCACTGAGCCAAGTGTTCAGTCTTTGCAATTTGCAGAATTGTGCCCGCCGCCAAAACAAACAAACAAACAAACAGAAAACAACTCTACTCCTTATCCCTCCCCCGTCTCTTATGGCCATCTCTTTCCTGTGCCACAGGGAGCTGTTGGAGACCACATGCCGCCTGGCCAACACACTGAAGAAGCATGAAGTACGTCGAGGGGACCGGGTGGCCATTTACATGCCTGTGTCCCCAATAGCCGTGGCAGCGATGCTGGCCTGTGCCAGGATTGGGGCTGTCCACACAGTTGTCTTTGCTGGCTTCAGTGCAGAGTCCTTGGCTGGGAGGATCAATGATGGTGAGCACATCGGAAGGGAGGAAAGGGACTGGGAATTCTCCTACTCCTTCTTCTTAGGGATTGGTCATCAGTAATGAGCGCACTGGGTTTAACTGGTCAAGAAAGGAGGACAGAGTGCCACTTGAGGACCACAGTACAGGTGGAGTGGTGGAAGGACATCAGCATACATGAAGACCTTGTTGAGTTGGGGGAGTCTACACTGTCTGAAGCAAAAATATTACGGTGAGATTAAACTTGAGATGCACCTGAAGGATTCATAGCCAGTAGTGGGAAGCCATTCACTTAGACTACTGATGGGCTGGACTCTATGAGAGGCCTGGAGTTCGAGGACATGCTTTCTATTCATGGGTGGCTCTGTGTCCTGAACAAACATTTCTCCTGTTTTATCTGCTTGTGGAGAGCTGAATGTCTGGTTGATGGCCCACATCCAGTGCAGTGCCGTTCTCTGCCATAAAGAGATCCCACAGGATATGCTGAGCTTGCTCCCCAAGGACAGTGTCCTATTGTGGGGGCTTCTGAGATTTCTTTGTATACCACAGAAGACTTGCCTGTGGGTGCTGAACAGAGCTGAAGGACTGTGTTCTCAGGTGCCTGCTGACCAGTTGTTTAGAAAAGGCTGACGTTTGTACTCTGTAGTCTGACCTTTTCTTTCCTTCCCTTCCAAGGGTTTGAGTTATCTATCATCCCTGATCCTCTCCAACATTTCTGTAATACCTACCATGTGCCAGCCCTTAGTCTAAGTATGCTGCAAAGGTTATTTTCCTTAACTAACTTAATTCACATAAAAACTGCATGAAGATATTCGTCCTATTTCCCTTACCTCCTTTTACTATTCTATTCATCTTAAAGCGTACAGACAGTGTGTGGTCGAAGGGGGCCCACACCATTGTCATGGCGATCCTCGGAGGTTGCCCTGAGTTAATGGCCCAGGGAGAAAATATCACGCCTCAGAGGTGAGGGTGTAGGCTATAGGGGGCACAGTCTCAGCAGTGGTGGGGTTCAGGATGAGGCTTATATTGTCCCCCAGAAAGGCTTCATACTCTTATCTACTCAGAATGATCATTGATGGATGTTGCCAGAGACAGGCCGATCCAGACCTGTGACAGATCCTCAGCTCGGCAGGGACGTGCCCAGTGAACTAAGTCATTCCTGCTGCCCTCTTTCCTCCTCCTTGGCTCACCTCCAGAGGGACTAAGCCAGGAGAGGATGGGCGAGAACCAAACAAGACTCCCTCACAGCTCCAAGGGAGGAGAAATTGCATGCACGCATGCATGCATAAATGAATGAATGAATGAAATCAAATCCCACAAGGATTTGCTTTTGTAAAGATCACAGCCAAGAAAAACCTATAGGGCAGTTTCTCCTCTGTTACATGGGATTGCTACAAGGAGACCCTGTACTTATTCATCAGGAACTCCTGTTTTTGTCCACCCGCAGCCTCTGGCAAGAACCACTGTGCCTTTTGTCTCTGTGGGTTTATCAGACAAATATATCTTTCATACAATATTTCATACAAATGTATCTGGTATTTTCAATTTAGCATAATGTTTTAAAGGTTTATCCATTCAGTGCTTTTGAGGTTCATATTATATTGAATTGAGGTTCATATTATGAGGTTCATATTATATTATATTGAGGTTCATTTATATTATCATATTATCACATGATAATATATCATCACTTTGTATATACATAGATACTTCATATATACATACATATACACATATATAATGAGGTGTAGTCAACCATAAAAATATATCAATACTTCATTCATTTTTTATGGCTGAATATTACCCCACTATATATATATACACATATATGTATATACACATTATTTGTGTGCGTATACATACATGTGCATGTATATATGTATGTGTGTATATATAAAATGAGGTATTATCTAGCCATAAAATATATCAAATATATATTTTATTCATTTTTTATGGCTGAGTAATATCCCATTATATATACATGTGTGTATATTTACATGTATAGAGATTGTGTGTGTCTGTATGGATTATTTGGTATAACTTTATATGCTATATATACACCATATTTTGTTTTTGCTTCCCCTTGTTGATGTACGCTTGAGTGTCTCTACCTTTTGGATATTGTGACTGATGCTGCAATGAACAAAGGTGTACAAGTATGTGCTTTTGAGAATTTGTAAAGGGTTAGAAATGCTGAATCGTATGATAAGTCTATACTTAGACTCTTTTGAGAACTGCCAAACTGTTTTCTACAGTGAAAGTACCTTTCACCAGTAATGTGTCAGGTTACAACTTCCCTCCACTCTTGACAGCACTTTATTTTCCATTGTAGTGATACTAGTCATCTTAGTGGGAGTGAAGGGATATTTCATAGCGATTTTGATCTGCATGCCTACAGTGACTAATGGTAGTGAGCTAGATGTGTGCTAGATGGCTACTTGTATGCAAGTGTCCCCTGCTTTTTGAAAGTTCATTTTGTGCCACCTCACTTTTATGACACACCTACATCAGAACCTGTTTTCACTAACTGGGAGAGATCCCAAATTTATGAAAAAAGGCAGAAAGCGAAAGTAGGGTTCAGCATTTCTTCTGCAGTGAGCCATTGAAGAGTCACTGTGTAGTAACCCAAGCATCGCTAGTGGCATTATCAGGCATCTTCCCTGGGAACTACACTCAGCAGCTTTGAACTGTGTCTGTAAACACTCTATGTTATTATTCTCTTGGGTCCTATGGATTATTCAGTATAACTTTATATGCTATTTGTTGTGTTGGGGAATACTAAAAAATTCTTCCCATAATAGCTCTACGTGCAGATATTTATAGGTTTAGTATTAAGGTAGCAGATGGACATTGTGCCTCCACTCAAGTTCTCCCTCAATGCAAGAACACTTCGTTCTATTAAACTGGCATTCCATGATGCTCACCTTCCTGACATGATCACTGAAGACAAAGCGGGTGCATAAGCAAATGTGGTGAAGAAAGCTGATGGTGCTTGGCTATCAAAAGATATAGCATCTGGGGTCTTAAAGGTTTGAAGGTAAACAAGCGGCCAGCTAGCTTAGAAGCAACAAAGTCCACATGGAAGAAGCACACCAGCTGCATGATCATGCGGTATCGATGGGATTAGGTATCAGGCATCAAAGGACAAAAGAAATCATATCATTGTGAATGAGGGGGAGTGCAGATTGGGGACCCAAAGCCCATCTGTGGGCAACTGGACATTCCCTTACAGAAGGGTCGTGGGGAGGAGACAAGCAAGTCAGGGTACAGTGTAGCACCGATGAAACATACAAGTTTCCTCTATTTCTTTAATGCTTCCTCCCCCCTACTATCATGATCCCAATTCTACCTTAAAAATCTGGCTAGACCAGAGGATGTACACTGGTACAGATAGGAACTGGAAACACAGGGAATCCAGGAGAGATGAACCAACCCCTCAGGACCTGTGGTGAGAGTGGCAATGCCGGGAGGGTAGAGGGAAGGTGGGGTAGGAAGGGGGAATAGATCACAAGGATCTACATATAACCCCCTTCCTGGGGGATGGACCTCCGGAAAGTAGGTGAAAGACATTAGACAGTGTAAGATATGACAA
The DNA here is from genome assembly GCF_000313985.2 of Echinops telfairi. Classification (NCBI taxonomy): domain Eukaryota; kingdom Metazoa; phylum Chordata; class Mammalia; order Afrosoricida; family Tenrecidae; genus Echinops; species Echinops telfairi. The sequence goes on from NW_022111362.1 coordinate 5,248,333, forward strand.
AATAGTAATAATTTATAAATGATCAAGGATTAATAAGGGGGGCATGGCAGGAGGGGGGGGGATGAGGAGCTGATACCAAGGGTTCAAGTAGAAAGAAAATATTTTGAGGATGATGATGGCAACAAATGTAGAAATGTATTTGACAGAATGGATGTATGTATGGATTGTGATAAGCGTCGTATGAGCCCCCAATAAAATGATTTAAAAAAAATAATGAAATCTGAACACCCCCCCCCCAAAATTCTTCCCATATAAATGAATGGTAATTGCTTCTTCACTTTAAGTCACTTTAAGGCTTATGAAAGGTTTCATAGGAATGCTCTGTCTTCTGACAGCAGGGGTATTCTCCATTTTCTCTGAACAAATGTCTATTCAAGTCCTTTCCCATTAAAAAAATTTTTGGCACTGAGGATTTTAAAAATTGTGATAAAATATACATAACAAAGCATTTGCCATTTTTACATCTTTAAGTGTAAAAAGTGACATTCGAATCATCCACCATATTGTGCAACTGTCACCAATGTACACCAACAGTTAGCACCCTAAACAGCACTTAGTAAACAATAACTACTCATTTCCCTTCTCTCCAGCTTCTGGAAACTGCTAAACTGTTTTTGCTACTATTCATTTGTGTATTTTAGTTATTTCACACATGGGGCATAATTTTGCCCTTTGTGGCTTATTTGTTTCACTCAACATAATGTTTCCCAGACTCATTCATGTGGTAGTATTTATCAGACCTTTCTTGGTGCTTATGGCTGACTAATATTTCATTGTGTGGCTATACATTTTGTGTATCCATTCATATGCTGGTTCTGGTATAGTGTGCATGTGTGTACACAATGCATGTATTTTGACATTTCTAAGAACGAACTTTGGCCTTATTCAACCTTATTAAATAATCCCATACTGTTAGTTTTGATCATATTTATTTATAACATCATCCATGTTTAGGACCCTGGTTCTCAGAAAATAAACAATTGAAATATGTGTGTGCTCTTGGACAGTTCTCTGCTAGGCCTCAGAGCTGTGGAATTCCTTAAAGCCAATCTCTGACCAGTAGCTTCCCCACTGGAGGACTGCCATGCTGCCCTGGCTACAATTATGCCAGAGCACAGCGGAGGCAAGGACTGCAATGGCAGAGCAACCAGTAGCCAGCTCAGTGACTCTGTGGGCTCAGACCAAGAAGGAGACTAAGGCCTATGCGGAGAAGGATTTTCACCACTCCAGAGGACCAAACTCACCTCAGCATACGAGGAGCTGTGCATCTCTCAGCCTATCTTCGACCTTCATGCCCTTCCAGGTCCCAGTCAGGGGCAGATGAGAGAGAATGACAGGACTCCTGTCACTGGGAGTTTATTTAGGCTACCAGTCTGGAAGAGATGGAGCTACCAAGTAACAACCTCAGTTGCTTCCATCATACCCACAAAGCTTGGGCCAGCCTTGAGCTTACACCCCTCACAATGTTTGCAAAGCAGTCCACCTCTGTATCTTTGTTGATATTCTTAGTTAGGGTTCAACTTTAAGCCTGGAATAGGCAGCTTGAATACAGCCATGTGGTTCATTTGAAAGAGAAACTGACCAAAGTGTTCATGTTGTCTCCACAGCCAAGTGCGAGGTAGTCATCACTGTCAATCAGGGGCTCCGGGGTGGCCGTGTGCTGGAGTTGAAGAAGATTGTGGATGAAGCTGTGAAGCTCTGTCCCACTGTGAGACGAGTCTTGGTGGCCCACAGGACAGACAAGAAGGTCCCCATGGGGAATTTGGATGTCCCCCTGGAGCAGGTAGGTTCACCCTGTTTGGTGTAGGCCCAGGAAGGCTGTAAGGATAGCTGGGTTTCCTGGGTCTGAGGCTTCTCAGTGGTAGTTCTCAATTTGAGCTCCTGGAGATGTCCAGGACCCGCCCCCCCACAGTCCCAGTAGGTTATCACCTGAATGGAAGATAGAATTCAGATGCTACAGGCATGATGGGACATGTATAAATGTAATGGGCTGTTCACGGGATCGGTCCTTTCATGTTATAGATGCTCTGCTTTTGGAAATACATCTAGGCAGGCCAGAAGGGATGAGCTGGCTCCTGCACCTACGAATGGAAGTGTCCCCAGGTGGGGCAAAACACTCTGGACAGGCTGTTGTGCTTTCTCCAACACAGGAAATGGCCAAGGAGGACCCTGCGTGCACCCCAGAGAGCATGGGCAGCGAGGACATGCTTTTCTTGTTGTACACTTCGGGGAGCACCGGAATGCCCAAAGGACTTGTACACACTCAGGCAGGCTACCTGCTCTATGCAGCACTCACTCACAAGGTACACAACTCTTGTAGCTCTTCTGAGGACAGGTGACAGATGTGGGCCACTCCTCTCACAGGCTGAGTGCATGATGAAGGGAGGGTACCCGACTGAAGGAAGGCTGGAGCCCCTGCTGCTATAGAATCCTGCCAGGCAAGAGTGGGGTGCCCACGAGCAGGCACCGAGGCAGTGAGGTCAGGGTGGGGCATGGGGAGCCAACTTCTTCCTCTCTGAAGAGGAAGATGCCAAGCCTGTGGGTTTTTTCATACATGATTTTGTGGAATCTGAAAGGGTGTCTGGGATGTGGTTGGATCTGGGTGGGTAGGAGGCAGGGCAAGGCTTAGCCCTCTGTTTTGTTCTTTGGGGAAGGGTCGACCCAACTGCCTGCTCGCCTGTCTTGAACTGTGGTGAGAGAGCGTCTCCCAACTTGAGACAGACTAGATTAGAAAACCTTTTTAGTTCCTGCGTGCTTCCGGGCTTCAGGATGTGTGCGTCGAGACTCATCAGTTGTCACCAGTGAAACAGCATTCTTTCTAGACGGAATCTTCTCTTGCCCCTTGTGACCCAGCTCTGCCTGACACTGGCCACCACATGGCCACTGCCACTATTTGGAGACATTTCCTGGAGAATATCATCCCGTCTGCAGCAATGTAAGACGGCAGACCACCAAACACTTAACGATTTTTAGAAATTATAAAACAATATATAGATACAGAAAAATACCCAAATTGAAGGATGGTTTTAGGAGTTCATTACACAGCAAATGTTACTTTGCCCAAGAAGCCACAGAGAAGTCCCTTCTGTATGCTCTGTCCCCCTTCTCCCAATCTCACCAGAGATACCCCCTGAGTTTTACCCCATTACTCCCTGCTCCTTCTTTCTGTAGGGTGCTGCTGAAAGATGTGTCCCTACCCATGATAGCATGCTCTTGCCCACGAAAAAAGTTTAGTATGTCTAATAATTAATTCAAATACATAAATTCCCCACCCAACTCACTGCTATCGAGCCTATTCTGACTCATTGTAACCCTCTAGGATGGCATTGAACTACCCCTGTAGAGTTTGGTGACTGAAAATCTTAACAGGAGGAGAAAGCCTCCCCTTTCTTCTGCACAGCACCTGGTGGTGTTGAACTGCTGTCACTGCAGTGAGCATCCTAACATGTAACGCACTGCACTGCCAGGGCTCCCTGGATTCCCCAGAGTCCCCTTCATTTCCTTGAATCTGTTGTAGAACCTGGGCCTTTGGTACCATGAGGTTCTGCGGTCTTGCTGTTGCAGATTGCCCCCTGTCCTTTGTGTCCAGGTAAATTAACAGTTGGGTTCAGAGACCAGGTCAGACTCATGTTGGGCCCCTAGACAAGACCTCCTGATAATACATGTATTCATGCTCTGTATTCCTTGGTGTTAATCTGAAGTGTACAATGAGATGGATTTTTACTTATGAAAATACAGTTCCACCCCCACCTATAACAAGTCTTGAGACATTTGTATTTCCCTGCAGACTCTTCCGTGGCTGCCACCCCCTCACACTCACATCAGTCTATACATTGATGATGGCCTCGGTTCCAAAATTATCAGCACAGATCATTCTGTCCGGGTTTGACCTTCATGTATCTGGTCAATAGCGGGCTGCGGGGGGAGCAACTCCCTGGCCTGGGGTGAATGGTGGCAGTTACAAGGAGCTGACAGTGTGGGAGAGTAAGAGCCTGTTCCTGACAGTTCTTCCTTCTGTTTGCAGCTTGTGTTTGACTATAAGCCAGGTGATGTCTTTGGCTGTGTGGCTGACATTGGCTGGATCACAGGACATAGCTACGTGGTATATGGACCACTTTGCAATGGAGCCACCACTGTCCTTTTTGAGAGCACCCCGGTTTACCCGAATGCTGGTGAGGAGTGGGGTCACTGCTTTAGACCCCATGCCAGGGCAAGAAGAGTGCTCAAGGACTGAAGTAAGGTGACATAAAGTTGGAGGCCTGGACTCTATGTGGTGGGGTCATGTGACCCAGATGAGCAATATGCAGGTGGACCTAGAGCTCTTGGGCACGGGTCCCATTTATGGGCTCATCAGGTTGGTACCCATCTGTGTAAGATCAGATGAGGGGAAGAAGAGATTCTGGTAGGTGCTGGAAGGTAGTTGTAGGTCACCATTCCGGCATTCCTGCCCCTTTTACTTACACTGACTCTTTAGACTTACATTGCCCTCCTACACCCCATTGCCAACTGGTCACCAAGCCCTTCCCCAGAGTCTAGCCATCTGGCTGCACCTCTAATCTCCCTGGTGGAGGGAGACCCAGACCCCACCCTATGTCAACAGAGCTGTCCTAAGAGTGCACCAAATCAGGTTAAGGGATGGCTGGGTGCTCCCTTTATAAATCGAGGCTGATTGTAGGAGCTTTGAAGACATAGCTGTGTCTTGATCATCTTGGCATCTTCCTTCAATGTCCCCAAATACTTGTCTTAATTGAGTTGAATTGCATTAGCTCTGCTGGAGGTTCTAACACAAACATGCAGAGGACTGCCATTTTGGTCCTCCCCATGTGTGCTGGCAGCACAAGGAAGAACCTGCTGGGTTCACAACTCAGAGACTGAAGCACAGCTTTACAATAATTTCAGGCTCATCACTCCAACCACTTGAGGTCTGCTCTTTATCTTTTGAGTGGGGCTCTCTTACAGCCATGTGCATTCTGGGCACTCCCAGGGAGCACCATTTACCAGAAGAGAGATCATTGAACTGTGATGGAACAACAATTCTGCATTAGTTGCAGGGTGGTTTTAAAATAACCAGTCCCATCTCTTTGATCCAAGTCCTAGCTGTATTGTGTAGAATACCGACAGGAGGATGGAAACATGCCATCAGTGGACTGGGTGTGGTGCTTTGAGAGCAGTATAAACTCCAGAGCTACAGGCTCTTTCTTCTTCCAGTAACAGTTCTACATGCTTTCTGTGAACACATGAGGCATGTGCACATGATCAACACACGAGACCACAGGCTTACCCTTAACTGGCTGGGGAGGTTGTGGTCAGAGGGCTGCACTGACACGTTGGACATTTTTGTAGGTCGGTACTGGGAGATGGTGGAGCGCCTACAGATCAACCAGTTCTACTGTGCCCCAACAGCCGTGCGGCTGCTGTTGAAGTATGGTGACGCCTGGGTGAAAAAGTATGACCGATCCTCTTTGCGGACCCTGGGCTCAGGTGAGTCTGTCCTGTGGCAGGAGACTGGGCAGGCTCAGGTCTGGCAGAGGCAGAACACATTTCCAAATGATCTCTACCACAACTTTGCAGGCTTGGAGCTAATGGTGCATACTAACAACTCTTTGGGTGTCCCTGCGCCAATCCCACCCTTCTCCTGCCCTTATCTTTGACCCTAGATCATATACCATTCCACACCTGTTCTGTGCCCGAGTTCTGTTGCTTAAGATTTATTACAAACACCAGCTCAGCACATTAAGGCCCAAGTCACTTCTCTGGCGATAGTATGGAACTTAATTTTATGGCTGTATGCTTATTTACTTCAATTCACTGAACATTTCTTTACTGCTGTGGGTGAACTAAGTATCATTCTGAATCTTTGAACTGTTTTGTTGACATCTGCAGCAGAGGTTTGCCAGATCAAAGGTTATCTCTATCTTTAATTTGGGTAGAGTTTGCTCAATCTTTGGGAAGGCACTGTTCTCACAGCATACAAGAGTGAAAAGTATACATGGCTATCCCTCTCTTTGCCCATGCCTGATTGCATTTTTACCGAGGTGGCCGGCTCTCTGGGAAAGCAAGAGTGGGAGACTCCTGCAGGCTCTTTGGGCGAATATACAGGCCTGCCCCTCGCTGTTTGTAGAAGGCATGTGGGGTCATCAGCGCTGTGGGTGTGAGGTCTGGTGAAAGTGTGTGTACAGCACGGTCACAGTGGGCAGCTGTATCCCACAAGACTCTTTGCGACTTGTTTCCTTATGGGTAGCTCTCTACTTTTCTTGTCCTCAAAGAGGGTAGAACATCCCCTTCAGAGTTTTAAGGATTATGTAAAAGAATACATATAGAGTCCCTGACATACAGTGGTAACCTTAAGAATTGCTTTGCGCTCACCTTTGTCTTCTTTCCCCTTTTTGTGTAACAAAGAACTTCCTAGGATGACAGATACTATGAGACTGAGTCTGCAGTACTACTAATAAACAAAAGTGAGCAAAACCCATTGCCACTGAGTGTAGACTCTATTTCACAGTGACACCGTAGAACAGAGTAGACCTAACCTACAAGGTTTCTGAGGCTACCAATCCCCAGAGAGACAGATTGCCACATTGGCTCAACTACCAACTTTTCATGTATCAGCTGACTCTTTAACCACTGTGTCATTCCTATTCATAGTAACTGATATTTGTTAAATATATTAATCCTTATGTCAGCCCATTGCTATCACCCCACATTATCGAGGAAGAAACTGAGGCCCAGAGTATTCATAGAATTTTTCCAAGTTTCCTCATCAATTGAGTTGCCAAATCTATGCTAAGCCCTGTGCTTGGTTCTGGTGACAGTCTATCATCCCCTCCGCACCCCCTTGTACCCCCCACCCCCCCCCTAGCAACGTTCACAGGTCTCTAGGGCCTCAGTTTGTGTCCCCACCTCAGCCTGCCGAGTCCCGCTCTCCTTTGCCTCTCAGGATGACAGCCCTCCCTCCGGACCTCTTTTGCATGCTCCCCAGTGCATGGTGCATTTCCTGTGACCCTAATCTAGTCAGGATATTTGCCCTCATGCTTTTCTGAGTGTGTGTACGGGCAGAGCCTGCACGGCCCAGCTCCTCCTTCCTGTAACTCTTCAATTGCCCCAACTTTGTCTACTGACTGTCACATAGCCTCCCCGCCTAAGTGAATGGTGAGGGATGTGCTCTTCTGTGTATTCAGTGAGAGTTGGGGCCACCTGAGTGCTGTACCCAGGGCATGGCACCACATGGGCCTAGGGCTTGGGGAGAGGACTCCTTTTCAGATGTCCATTCTTTGTACACATAAGTGTGACTGAGTGACCAAGCCTGGGGTCAGCAGGATTGACGATGCATGGCATTATCGCAATAAGTGACATTATCTCAAGAAGTGCCTTTCTGGATGGCTGTGAGTCTGAGACCGTTTCATGGCCTGCTGGGGCTATGGTTCCTGTCTGGTGGCCCCATAAAAAGAGATAGGGCCATCTATCCAGTTCACTCTCTGTGGTGCCACATCTGTGCTCTGTTTAGGCAGCATCTGGGAACCCAAATGAAACGCAGATGTGGCCAGTGCTGTCCACATGCATCCTTGACCCCTGAGTGGGGCCCAGGATCTGCATTATGGTACCTGCTTCATAGGGACCTCCTACTGGGGCTAGAGTGTGGACAATAAGGAAGGGAGCCCATAAGAGATTCACAGAACCTGCAGAAAAGTGTACTTCAGGACAGGATGTGCTATAGCCACTGTGTGAGTGTGAGGCTCCCACTCCCTGCTGAGGCTAGGTTCAGGCCCTGCTGTCCTTCTCTTGGGAGGTCTGTGGCTAATGCACCTTCTTTTGGATCAGAAACTTCTCTGAACCAATAAACCCCCAAGAAAGGCACATCCTGAGCAATGCTACCTAAAGACTTGGTGAGTCAAATCCACCTAGTGGCACTGTGGAAGAAAGGTTTGGAACTCTTCTGCAAGGATTACAACCAAGAAAGCCCTTATGGAGCAGTTTTAGGCTGCCACCTGGGATTGCTATGAATTGGTATTGACCCAACAACAAAAAAGCTTTGGGTGGCAACTCTTTGCCTTGTCACAACTGTGGCAAGCCATCTGCTGTCATCAGTATATATCAGTTGTCATGCAAGCAACCATGGGCGTCCAAGTCCTATGGACCCAGCACCACTGTCAGTCTATGTGCTTCAGATCTGGGATGTCAGGGCCAAACTGGAACATCTCCTTTTCCGGAGGCCATCTCAGGCCAGCTCCAGGCTAGCTGAAAGTTACCCTTGGGTAAACCAGGTTTGGGTGTGTTGATTTCTTTATCCTCCCAGTAGGAAGAATTCAGCTACCTGAAGATGTTCATCCCGAGATTTGTTTTTTTCTTTAGAATACACACACACACACACACACACACACACACACACACACACACTTTCCATCTCACAAGTAACAAATGAATATGTTTTGTTTTGAGAAAAGGGGGAATGGGAAGCCTGCAGTGAACGCCGAGGTTTCAGAAAGTCTGTTTGTGGCTGTGAGCCCCCCAACCCTGTCGGCACAGGTGTGAGTATACACAAAGACACAGCTCTTTGAGGAAGCTTCTTCTTGACAAGGGCACTATCATACTCTCTTACTGCCCTATACTCTTTACCATCACTCAACGACCTGGGGCCTTTGTCTTCAGAGGTGGCCCTATTCAAGGGGGAGCTGTGGCTTACACAGTCATTTATGTAGAGTTTGAAATAGAGTGTGGGCTTTTCTTGGAGAACCAGGGTGGTAGTGGACATCTTCTTCTGTCTCCTATGGGGAATCCAGCAGCTCCTGCCAGGACAGGCATCAGAGAGTTGCTGGGTTGTGGGTAGTCTGGAGTGAGAGATAACTTGCATGAAAGTGTTTCAACGTGTGAACAAGTCCCAAGACACATCAGCCCTGTGTATGGCTCTCCCAGGATAGACACAGAGGTTGGCTGATGGAGTCATAGGGGTTTAGTACTTTGCCTTATCCTCTTGAGGTATAAGGGAGCCATGGTACCGCAGTGGGCTATGCATTAGACTGCTAACTGGAAGGTTGGTAATGTAAGACTATCAGCTGCTCTGCGGGAGAAAGACAAGGCTTTCTACTCTTGCAAAGAGTTACAGTCTCAGAAGTACAGGGGCAGTTTTACCCTCCCTATGGGGACGCTGTGAGTCTGAATCAACCCAACAGCAGTGATTTTTGGTTTTGGATCGAGATATAAAATACACTGAAACACACACATCTTGAGGGTTCATCTTGAAGAATATGTATACACATACCTACATTATGCACAGGGGCTCAAGGGTGCCCCTCCCACTTAGAGACCCAGGCACACCTACTCTTTGATTTCAATTCCACAGACAAGTGTTGCTTGCTCCTGAACCCACATACATGTGGCCACTCATATTTACCCTCAGAACCTCACTCTGAGTGGGGTCATGGTCTTGGTTCATCACACCTCTACTCTGGTAGTGGTTCACCCGTTTCTGTTGCCTTATGGAGCTCCGCTGCCTGTGTGATTGGCATCATGGCTTCATTTTCCTTTTGGTGATAGTCTCTGGTTTGGGGTTCTTGTGAACAGGGCAGCTCTGGACATCCCCACAAGGGGACATAGGCCTTCATGTCTGTATTACCCCAGGATAATATTTTTGGACATCGAGGCTTTATGTTTACAAATATGTTTAGTAGAGCTTTCAGTATGACTATACCTGCCGGTGAAGAAAACAGATATACTTACGATTGGACCCATAAACAATATGACAAATGGTGAAGAAATTGATGTTGTCAAGAGTGTTATTCTACTGGGACTAGCAATTCACATCTGCGGAAGCAGCATTCAATAAATGAGGTGATGTATTTCATTGGGTAAATCCACAACAAAAGACCTCTTTAAAATGTTAAAACAAACAAGCAAACAAAAACAAAGATTCCTCTGATCCAAGCCATGGTCTTTTCAATTGCTTCATATGTGTGTGAAAGCGGGACAGTGAAAACCAAAAAGACGCATTGATGTATTGGTGAAGAATATTGACTATTGAATGGACTGCCAGAGAATGGACAGATGTGTCTAGGACAATGTATCCGGCATGCTCCTTAGATGTGAGAATGGTGAAACTTTGTCTTGCTTACTTTGCACATATCATCAGAAAAGACCATTTTCTTGAAAAGGACATCATGGTCAGTAAAAATGAGAGAAGCCTTCAATGAGAAGCTTTGACACAATAACAGCAACAACGGATTTAGGCATACCAGATATCATGAGGATAGTGCAGGACTAGGTAATATTTCCTTTTGTTATTTGTAAAATTTCCATGAGCCAAGGCCAACTCAGAAGTAACTAACAACGACGACCAAACAATGGTCCAAAAATATCAGCTCTATGCACTTTCACATGTTAAGAGAAATGTCCAAATTGCTGTACCAGATTACATCCCAGAGTGTGTGTATGAACACCCTTGCCACCTCTTTACTGGCGAGTTTCACATTGAAATCTACATTTCTTGGATGACATAGCATGGTTTTATATCCTTTAGGAAAATTATAGTTTGTTCCACTCAACAGCCTATCCTTTGGGTTTCCACTGGGGTCTATTGATGTCTTTTCCCTCTTGCTATGTGGTTTCAGTGGGAGAGCCGATCAACCATGAGGCCTGGGAGTGGCTGCACAAGGTCGTGGGGGACAACAGATGCACACTGGTTGACACCTGGTGGCAGACAGGTGAGAATGTCCCTGATGATGCGGTGGGATCACTGGGCACCACTTCCGGGGCAACTCTTGCCTTGAGCGAGGACACTGGCTGTTAGCACTCTCCTGTCCATTCACACATCTGGATGTTCAGACAGTCAGCTCAGAAACTCTGGGCTCAGTCTTGCTGTTAGATATGTGCTGTGTAGCTGCCTGTCTGAGGCCAGTCTGCTAGTCTAAAATGGAGGTCTTGTCTCCCGGGCGTCTTAAAGAGGTTCGTGATGTCGTTAAAGTGAGTTGCTAAGAGCTTCGTGTGGAACCAGACCTGGTTCAAGCTGTTAACTATAGGAGCCCTTTCCTGAACACAAGAACATCTGTGGGTGAGGGGGCCTACTGGGCTTTTAGTGGTTAAATGACGTGAGACTACATTTAAACTTTAGTGGGAAAGGGAGTTTTCTCGGTCGTGATTTTATTTTCCCTCTTTTTGGATGTCTGATTTAGTAGGCTGTTTGGGGTGCTTCATGGTATACAATGATACAGTGAGCCTGGCCTAGGTCTGCTGCAGAAGCAGGGCACCCCCACCCCCAAATCACACTGTTGGAGGGAAATCAGTTTGTGGTGCCCAGTGCCTCCTTTTCATCAAGTCTGGATAAGTGGGTGCGATCCCAGGCCACTAACTTTCTTCCTCCTCTGCAGAGACAGGCGGCATCTGCATCTCTCCACGGCCCTCAGAGGAGGGCGCTGAGATCATCCCCAGCATGGCCATGAGACCTTTCTTTGGCATTATCCCAGTTGTTATGGACGAGAAGGTGTGTGTAATCACAGGATAGCCCCCTTCCTGTCCAGGCCTCTATCTCCACAGCCCTAGCATGTCTAGGTATGCTGTACCTGTACCACTTGGGCCCAGAGCTTGTCCTGTATCAGCACTCACCTTTCTCTCAAAGGAAGACTGTCAGCCTGGGGGTGGTGACAAGTGAGCCTGGGGTTCCCTCAGACCCTTGCATGTAGCTCCTTTGGATCCATTCAGAGTGTGCCCTCTATGGGCCAGGGCAGGACCGCACTAATTTGTCACTCAAGCTTGAATCTGCCTCTCTGCAGGGGAGCACAATGGAGGGCAACGATGTCTCTGGGGTGCTATGCTTCCCGCAGGCGTGGCCAGGCATGGCTAGAACCATCTACGGGAGCCACTCTAGATTCATGACTACCTACTTTACAGACTACCCTGGTGAGTGGGCTGGGGTGGGGTGGCCTGCAGCCCTCTCTGCAGACTGCTGGACCAAACTCAGAGATGTTTCTGGATGAGTGCGCTGAGTGTGATGTGGCTCTGCAGCTCAAGACAAGCACGTAAGAGGCACCAGTGTGACTCTCCCACCCATAGCCCTTACTCCGCCTCCTTCATCTCATGGGGCAGGCCCCTACATTAGGGAGCCATATCTGAGGAAAGCAGTGGAGAAACCACCCTGGAAATGATTATGGCAAGGGGTTTTCTCAGGACGTATTCAATCCCCCCCCCCCATTTTTGTGAACACTTTATTCTTTTCTTGTGCCTGATGCCATAAATAATTTTCAGTCTTTAGTTTGTAAACAAACTCTTTTTGGAGGGGTGGGGTGGGGACCGGAAGCATCTTGATTTGTGCTTCTTATACCCCGTCTATGCCCTGGTGGCATAGTGGGTTATGATGCCTTGGGCTGCTAATCATAAAGTCAGCAGTTTGAAACCACTCGCCATTCAGTAGCAGAAAGGTGAGCCTTCCTACTCTCCTAAAGATGCACAACTCAGAACCCCCGGAGGCTGCTCTCCTCTCCCATAGGGTTGATACACGTCGGACTTCACTCTCTGACAGTGAGTCTGTAGGTAGCTTCTGTGCCCCATGCATTTGCAGCCGTACTGCCCACCATGTTCAGTTCATCTAGAAGGGAGTCACATCGTACCATGTAGGGCGGTGGCTCTATGAGAATGAGGTGAGGTTTGGGTTTGGGTCAGCAGCCCATGTTGTTGCATGGTCCAGATATGGCCCGAGTGATCACTCAGGATAGGAGCTGGGCACGCTGGCACTGAGTCCCTTCTCTGGGGTTCAGGGCACTACTGCACTGGGGATGGTGTGCACCGCACCAAGGAGGGCTACTACCAGATCACAGGGCGGATAGATGACGTCATCAACATCAGCGGACACCGCGTGGGGACTGCAGAGATTGAGGATGCAATAGTGAGTGACCTGGCCCTCCTGGGCCTCCAGACTGAGCCTACTCACCTGGGGCTGGGTGGGACTGTACACTAAGTGGAGACGTTACTCTGATGCCTGGGGCTACTGGATGTCCCCTTTTTGTTCTTTGCTGTGTTCAGGCCGACCACCCCTCAGTGCCAGAAACTGCTGTCATCGGCTACCCCCATGATATCAAGGGTGAAGGTGAGTATTCAAAACGGGGTCTTTCTAGCCCCTCTGAGAGGGGGCAAACGCAGAGGGTGAGGGTGGGGAGCTGTGGGCAAGCTGGCCCTGGTGCATGCAGATTTTGAGCACTGGGCTCAACAGCTCAAATGTGGGAATTAGGGTCCCTTTTGACATCCCAGGGGACCTGGATGGAGTGGGAGCTGAGTGTGTGTGTGTGTGTCTTCATCTGTCCTTGCTGGCAGCCATGGAACATTGTCAGTTTCTGTGATAAAATCCCCCCTGCCCTGCTCACAGAACATAGTTCCATGGGCTTGTCCAAGTGCCTGGTGACACGCATGCTGGTCAGGGTGTGCCCTTGGGTGGCTGGGTGGTGAGTGGGGTTCTCTCAGACACCTTAGTGTGTGCACACATGGACATGCTAGAGAATACAGAGTGAATGAATGGGCAGTCCTCTCTATGGAGGGTATGTCGTGGGGCAAACACCACTATTTTCAAAGTGCTTGGGCCTGGGAGGAACAGGACGGATCGACTTGGTGTTGATATGCCAGGTTTGCACTGGCCTCACTCGTTAGACATGGCCAGGACACACACTGACCCTACACCAGGGTATTGACGCTGTGCCTGGGCTGTGCCAGCAGATGGACTCTGCTTGCTGCCTTGTAGAGGCATCCTGTGTTGCGTTGTATCCTGAGTGTTGTCTGTCTTCCTGACCCCATTGTCTGCACTGTGCTGTCTGGACCTACAAGCTCTCTTTACATGGACCACTTCTCCAAATGCTTTTTGAAAAAGCATTTCCTTTCAATGAAAAGAATGTGTCAGCAACACTTGCTGTTTGTGTGCTTTAGGGGGGATATGTGGGAGATGCGTAGCTGATGTGGGTCACTTGGGGTCTCCCAGGGGCACTGGGTAGTGCTGGAGTCCAAGCAAACCCGCGTGTGTGGGCTTGTGGGTAGTAATACCTCCTCAGCATTGGGAGCTCATCGGGCCCTGAGACTCTTGCTGAGGCCAGCGCACACTGGCAGGGCCCGAGTGGTGAGACTGCGAAGTGCCCTCTCCTGACTCTGCCAATAGGAGCTATACTCCAAGCTTTTTCTGTCTTCTGGAAGCACAGCATCCCTGAAGGGACCCCCAGAAAATAAGTGCAAGACCAAGGGCAGCTCAATGAGCTATGAATTTCAGACCTAGTATGAAGACACAAGGGGTCACTCCATCTCTTGGCGAGGTTCCTCTGTCACATCTGTGCTGGGGTGGGGGTCTTGTTAGTGATGCTGTCCATGCAAGGCTACCTTGGAGCTTGTCCATCATGGAGCCTTGGCAGCTGGGTGGGGCTTGGTGGGCTCTGCAGCCACATGGTCTCTCTTGGCCCTGAATAGTACTCTGTGTTGCCAGGCTTCCAGTGTCTACTGTGCTGGGATTGGGGAGTTTATATGTTGTGGATCTGATGACTGGCATTTCCTAATTTCTAACAGTTTGGGCAATGCATAAGAGTAATCCCTCATAGGTCTTGGTAGACACTATCTACTAATGTTGTTTTGTTCTCTATCCTGTTCCCTCTGTTCTGCATTTGATTTAACCAAGGTGAGTCCCTGGGTCTTGTGGCTCTGGACCTGATGAGCATCTGTTGTCTCTGGTTTGGGCACTCCTTGCTGGGACAAGTGGGTGGTTACCTGGAGAAGATTGGAATCAGAACCATTCATCAAACCCTACACAAAGATTAATTCCAGATAGAGACACTAAGAGGCACTTTAAGTCTACCCTATGCCATGGCAGGCTATGGGAAAGTCAAACCTCACTCATATAGGCTCTGTAGATACACAGTCCAGTCCGACAGAATGCTGTAGTGTTGGGTAGGTGGCACATGAAACAGGGCTGCTGTGTTGGCCAGCACATTTCCACAAGGGTGGCACTGGCTTGCTGTGCCACAAGCACCACCTCATGGGTGTCTTCTTTTTTTTAAAGATCTGAAGGTTGTTTTTATTTTTATTAATTAATTTATTTTTAAAAATAATTTTATTGGGGGCTCGTAAAACTCTTATCACAATCCATAAATCCATCTACTGTGCCAAGCACATTTGTACATATATTGCCATCATTGTTTTCAAAGCATTTTCTTTCTACTTGAGCCCTTGGTATCAGCTCCTCATTTTCCCCCTCCCTCATGAACCCTTGATAATTGATAACTTATTATTTTTTCATGTCTTGCACTGTCTGATGTCTCCCTTTACCCCACTGTCTGTTGTCCATCCCCCTGGGAAGGGGTTACAGTAGATCATTGTGATAGATTCCCCCCCCACCCTTCCCATTCCCCTCCTTGTATTGCTACTCTCAATATTGGTCCCGAGGAGTTTTATCTGTCCTGGGTTCCCTGTGTTTCCAGCTCTTATCTGTACCCATGCACATGTTCTGTCTAGCCAGATTTGTAAGGTAGAATTAAGGTCATGATAGTGGAAGGGAGGAACCATTAAAGAACCAGAGGAAAGCCGTATGTTTCATTGGTGCTATACTGCACCCTGACTGGCCCGTCTTCTCCCCACAACCCTTCTGTAAGGGGATGTCAAATTGCTTACAGATTGGCTTTGGGCCTCCACTCTGCACTGCCCCCCCCCCCCCCCCCCCCCCCCCCCCCCCGCCCCCAATTCATATTATGATTTTTTTGCTCTAGGTATTTGATCCCTGATACCTGATCCCCTTGATAGCTCATGATCACACAGGCCTCATCGGTGTCTTCTATCAGGATGCTATGGGAATTTCCCAGGGATGGGTCTTTCAGGGAGGTTAAGTATCTGCCCGGGTCACACGCAGCCAGTCAGGAACAGTTATGTTCATCACACACAGGACAATCACAGGAATGTTCTATGGAGCTGTTAGATGTTAGAATGTTCTATGGAGCTGTTAGAGGGGTGTAGCTAAAGAAACCAGCTCATGCAGTGTCACCAATATGTGATCGTTAAGTCCTTTGGATTGGCGGTGATTTGTATCAAGCACTCTGCTTTGGGTATGGTTTGTAGTTTAGCACACCCCAAGCCATTGGTTTCCTTCCAGCTGCGTTTGCCTTCATCGTGTTGAAAACTGGTGCAGATGACACAGACGTGGTGGCGAGAGAACTCAAGTCGCTAGTGGCCACCAAGATTGCCAAGTATGCTGTGCCCGACCAGATTCTGGTGAGTAACTAACTCAGGGGATGTCAACTGTGAGTGTACTGCTACCAAACCTGACCTTAGCGGAGGAGAGAGGAATATAGCACCAAAACTTTACACAACTCACCGTTTGTGAAACTGTTCTAGTCAGTATTCAATATGCTCTTATTTGGCATATACAGGAGCAGGACTGAGTGGTGAAGACATGAGGGATTTTAACTAGAAAAGCATATACACAGTACTAGATTTCCCCAGCCTCCATGTGGTCTGTGAAGTTGCTTTCCCCAAACCTCTTGGTGTTGGGGAAGGAGGTAGAGCCAGATCCCTTTTGGGGGAGTCTCTATTTGAGTCCCTTTCTGGAAAGAAATGCATAACCTGTTCATCCCCTCCAGCCGTTTTGTGTCATCCTTTATCAATACTCCTCCTCTAGCGACGCCTTGATTTTGTGACGATCTTCTGAGACAGGAGGCCCACGTTCACATCATGGATGGGAGCTTTGGGACTTCAGCATTATCATTTGCTACTTGGCATTTTAAATAGTCAAACTATTGGGTTGTTGGCCAGTCTTAGGGCTATCTATACAAAATTATACAGGATAGAACATCACTATTAAAGATCTCCATGCACGACAAGTTCCATAAAATCTGGCATGATTGCTTGAAAATGTTACAGATTAAATGTTCAAACATTGAAGATTAAGGCTTCCTCTCAGGTAAATCTCACCTCTTCTGTGAGATAAAACCAACTGAGTCCCAGGACAGGGCGGAGATTAGGTGCTATCCCCTCGTGCTTGACTGTACTACTAAAAGAAATCACTTGGGACACAGTCAACTGGAATAAACAGAGGTATCTTCAGTGAGGTATAAACCCTGGACAGGGAGGCCCTCAGTGATCCCTGAATTGATCACAAGCCATTTTGAGAAATGTTTGTCCTGCTCAGGGGCTTGATTTCAGTTTTAGGTGCAGGTGGTTGTAGAAGGAAAAGCTGGGAAAGTCCACAGGCTCTAACATTCTCTGGCAAGGGGACATACCCACCCACCAACCAGTATCACATAATTATCTACCCCTCCACATTCTAACGCTGCATTTGTTCCTCGCCAGGTGGTGAAACGCCTGCCCAAAACAAGGTCTGGAAAAGTCATGAGGCGGCTCCTAAGGAAGATAGTCACCAACAAAACTCAGGATCTCGGGGATATTACCACCCTGGAGGACCCCAACGTCATTGAGGAGATACTGACTACCTACCAGAAGTACAAAGACAGGTCACCCAACTCTTAGTCAGGAGGACATGCCTCAACCTGAAAGTCTTTGACTACAACTAAGTGACCAAGTCCCTTATGTTCCCAGAATGTAGTTCTGAGATTGTCTCCCCTCTGCCCCCCCAACCCCCGCTAGATGTCTCAGAAGATGCCCTTTCTCAGCCTATAATCCCCATTGTTGCGAATGTGAAGTAAACTCAGATAAAATCCCATTCTTTCTACTCGAAAACTCACAGATGTAACCCATATGAGGCACAGTCAGATGTGAGCCAGACTTGTTGCGTTGTCCTGAATTTGGCTTTCAGGAGTAAAAAATCATTTTCTTCCCACTTCCTATTGCAACTACACAGGAAGGTGTGAAACTTGGTAAAATATGCCAGCTCAGAGAATTTAGAACTAGAAGCAATAAGGTTTTCCCAGATGTTTCTAGGTACAAAAGTCAGAAAATTTATTTTTCTACATTTATATTTTGGGAAAGTAAAGTACATGCTCTCTGTAACAATTACAATTTATAAAATCTTCTCCTTTGCCTGGTAGGGAATTGTTCTGAGAATTGGAGCACTTTTAATTACCCTTTTGTAAATTTGGAAATCTGACTTAGAAATATTTGTACTTCTAAACACAGCTGTCTTGAGAAGGTCAGATATGTAGTATGCTGACCTGGTGTATTGTTCTCTTGTGACTGGTTTATTATAATGAAAACTCCTAGAAGCTGGAGTATGAACTACCCTCGTAACATGTTTTTGGCGCCAAGCTTTGCTCTAGAAAGCTTTTGCTTTTTGCCTCCAGTATATACATGAGCTTTTTAAGGGAGGCCTGCAAGAAGTCAGGCGATTGTTTACAGCACTTATTGGTGAATCTGAGCCCTGGGAAAATGCTGCCCATTTCATTCCGGGGCTGGGTGTTCGTAGCAATTTGTTCCCTATCCAGTGACTTGGAGCACCGAACCAAGGATTTTTTGCTTCTTAAATCAATGTGCCTTACATCTGTTGAACATTAGCAAGATGATATAAATCATTTAGCCACAATATGCTTATTCACTAGGTAAGTGTGCATGGAGGAGAGTGTGGAGCAGGGTGAGGTTATATGGAGAACATCGATCAGCAGTCATTTATCACACCCCTATGCAACTAAGGGCACACACAAGACCTGTATTGTCTTATCATGATGCAGTTGATGAAATTGCTAATATAAAGCCATCGAGGAATGAAGGGCCCCACAGACGGATTTTTACAGGAGTCCAATAAAGCTTTGTTTCATTCATTTATTTGTTATGATGGTTTCAATCAAGCAATGCTATTCTCTTTGTGTGAATATACCGTATATACTTGTGTATAAGCCGAGTTTTTTCAGCACATTTTTAATGCAGTTTTTATGGTAAAATTAGGTGCCTCAGCTGATATTTGAGTCGGTTTATACTTGAGTATATACAGCAGTTATATGGATAAAATGGGAAGTGGTCCTGAGTAAATAGTATGCAGGCTGTTCCTGAGCTCCTATAACTACACAAGAGGGAAAGTAAATCCAATTCCATACGAACTCAAAGCTGATTCCCACAAGGCAGAGAGCAGACATGCCTCCACTTAGCAACTTCGTTTACCATATTCTGACACCAACCATCCCTCACACAGCACTCGACTTATCTGTTGAGTTTGCTAATCAGCTGTAATGATCACACAGAACTCACAGACAATACTCATGATTATGGAGTTTATAAAGGAAATCGGTTACACGTCAGGATCAGAAATGTTAAAGGAACAGGTATTTTGTTTACAGCAACCCCTTCTCAGTCATGGTGGTGCTTGGCCTCAGCCACTTGGCTCCTGTTCTGTAGCTTTGCTCAAGCAAGTGTTACAAACAAAGCTCCATTCCTGCTGATAAATACTCAAGGACACCTCACTCTGTAGACCAGTCTCCTGCCTGAAGACATTCAGCTTTCCTCATTCTGTGAGCCTGGAAGCCCACTGCTGTGGATGCTATTCTAGGTGTTGCGACCACCTCTTTGTGCAGGGATCTAGGATGCACTTCACTCAGCTCTTCCTTCTTGATAGTTGTGGAATTCTGTTTCTACTTGTGAGAGGGCTCATTTTATACTAGTAAAATGGCAAAACTGACCAATCCCCTTATATTAGTTCCTTACATTTTCTACTTGGCCAACTGTCTGGAAGAGGTCCACATTTTGCATTTCAAAGAAAAGTTACCCAACAGAATGCTCAAATTATAGAACCAATATCGATGACACATGCAAGTAAATTTTTGGTGAAGCTCATCCAACAATGGTTGCAGCTGTTCATTGACAGGGAGCTGCCAGAGGTTCAGGCTAGATTGGAAAAAATACATAATTTATGATATCAGATGGATGTTGGCTGAAAGCAGAGAATATCAGGAAGATATTTTCTTGCATTTTTTTGACTATGTAAAAGCATTCAACTGTGTGGATCATAAAAAAACAACAACTATGGATAACATTGAAAAGAGTGGGAATCCCAGAACACTTCATTGTGATCATGTGGAACCTGTACATGGATCTAGAGGCAGTTGTATGAACAGAACAAGAGAATACTGAATGGTTAAAGATCAGGAAAGGTGTGAGTGTTGCATCCTCTCCCTTCTCTTTATGCTGATCAAATAATCAGAGAAGCTACATTATAAGGAGAAAAATGTGGCATTGAGATGGGAGGAAGGCTTATTACAACTGCCCTATGTAGATGTCACAACCTTGCTTGCTGAAAATGAGGACTTGAAGCACTTGCTGATGAAGATCGGGGACTGTAGCCTTCAGTATGGATTACAGCTCAATGTAAAGAAAAACAAACATTTCACAACTAGACCAATGGGTAACATGATAAATGGAGAAATGGGTGAAGTTGTCAAGGAGTTCATCTTGCTTGGATCCACAATGTCTTGTCCCAAACCCTAGTCAGCGCAACTAAGAAGAGAGGACAGACTACTCCATGATTGCAAAGAGGCACTGGAGAGTATGAAATTGGGATCAGAAGTAGCTCATTTGCTGACAATAACGGCTCAAATAGATAATATTTTGTGAGCTCTTATCTGTATGTACCAATGTTCATGCTCTGGTCTAGCCAGATGTGTAAGGTAGAATTGGGGTCATGATAGTGGGGGGTGGGGTGGGAAATCATTAAAGAACTAGAGGAATGCTGTATGTTTCATTGGTGCTATACTGCATCCTGACTGGCTCATCTCTTCCTTGTGACCCTTCTGTGAGGGGATGTCCAATTGTCTACAGATGAGCTTTGGGTGTCCACTCTGCCCTATCCCTCATTCACATTGATATATTTTTGTTCTGGATCTTTGATGTCTGATACCAGGACAGATAAACTCCTCAGGACCAATAATGAGAGTAGCCATACCAGGAAGGCAGGGGAAGGTGCGGTGAGATAGGGGGACTGATGACAATGATCAACATATAACCCCACCCCAGGGAGATGAACAACAGAAAAGTGGGTGAAGGAAGACAGTGGTTGGTGTAAGACATGAAACAAAATAATTTATAAATTATTAATGGTTCACGAGGAAGGGAGGGTGAAAAAAGAGCTGAGACCAAGGGCTCAATAGACAGTAAATATTTAGAAAAGAATGAGGGCGACATATGTTCAAACATGCCTGATTCAATTGATGTATGGATTGTGATGAGTTGTATGAGCCCCCAGTAAAATGATTTAAAAAAATTTGTACGAGCCCCCAATAAAATGATTATCATTTCAATGGACTGATATCACGTTTGCTAATCCTTTCTTCTGTCTGCTCAATTCTGCTACTGGAATATTCTAGTGATTATTTCATTTGTTATTATGCTGTTCCAATCTTGAATTTCCTTTTGATTTGGTTTTATATTTTTAAATTTTCTTGACTTTTTTTGGCGAGACATCATTCTTCTAGTTTGCTTTAGTTCTTTGTAGATAGTTTCCTTTATTGATCCTAGCATACTTAAGATGGCTGATATAAAGTCTTTTACTCAGAAGTCCAATATCTGTGCAATGCAAGATATGGCGGTCAGCAGTTTATCACCATAGACAACAGGGGTACAGTCCTGATCTCTAAGGGGCAGAGTAATATGCTTCCCTAGAATTATTTTGCCCCAGGCTGAAAGCTGGGACATTTATACTCCAACTGCTATCACTGTGGCAAAGGAATTCAGAGGGATTTTAAATTCCTGGGGTCTTTAGCTAATGGGCAATATGAACTATGAAGGTGAGAGAAAGCCCTTGAACAAGTTCAAGCAAGTGTGGGACACGAAGCTGGGAAAGTGTGCAGTGAAGTAGTGAGGTCATGGGTTGTCAATAAGGTAGCATCTGCTACAACAAAATTTAAAGGAAGGCACAAAGCTATCAGAAGGAGCAGCTACACGAGACCCAGGTAACTCTTCCATTTCTATTGGATCTAGAGCAACTACTAGTGACAAGGTGGTCAAGAGAGACTGAAAATCTGAAGCACCGCCTACAGCAGGTCTAGTTAGTCTCAGTGTAAGAGCCTGGATGCACCAGAAACCATATGGACCTGGGATGTGGAGGTCACATTGGTGCTGATGTGAGAGAGCTTCTGAAAACCTCCCCTGGAAAATAATGAGCAGAAAAGTCTCTGTGATCACTTCCACTTAGACAATGCAGTTTGAAGAAAGTGATGAATCCATTAATGGATATTTTACATTCCAGAATAACTTGGGACAGAACAGGAATGCTCCCAGGAATGTAGTGTACAGTAAATTTGTGCACAACTGTGGGATAGGAGGTTGGGAGAAATTCACTTTCTTGTCAGAGCGTAGAGGTATCCTTGAAGCCTGAGCATGGATCATGTAGATGTAGCACCTGTCATACCCCAGTTTTATCCCCTCCCTTAATTTTTTTATTATTATTAGTTGGAATTTAATACATATATCATTCAAAATTTCAATCATTTCAAGTAGAATATACAATTGCTACCACTGTTTCCAAACATTTTTTATCCACCTGGACTCCTTGACATCATTTCCCTTTTATCCCACCTCCACCACTGTACCCCCTCCCCCTCAAATCCCTTATTCAACTTGCTGTCCTTCTAGGTTCATTGATCCCAGGTTTCATATATTGAAAAGTGGGAAAGCATATAACAGCTTCAAGAGGGTGGCCTCCATTGACATAGCATCTGAGATACACTCGAATATGAACAAACAAAAACTGAAGAAAATATAAACAAAAAATACAGAAAAATTTGGAAACCAGATCAGGTCCAGCCCACATCATGGGGGGTGGCGGGGGGTGGGGTGGGGTGGGGGGCAGACCTACTAACAAAGTTTTAAATGTTCAGGTCAGATTTATGCCTTTGATCTCCTCTCTCCCAAGCACTTCATTTAGTGACCACTTTCCTCCCATCAATTTTAGATGGGAGTTCTCTGGAGGCTTATTTTCTGAGTAGTTCCACAAATGAATCTTGGACTCCCACTCTCATCCATCGCCTTCTGCACACTGGATTCGCACAATTTAGGCTCTAACATGGCTCCCTTCTTTGACTTTGGGTTACATGGAGTCCAGTCCTTCAGTGACTGATGATGGTGTGCTTCTTCCATGTGGACTTAGTTGAGATCTCACATAGATGGCTGCTTTGAAGACCCCAGATGCTATTTTATCTGATAGCCAGGTACCATCTAATTTCTTTGCCACATTTTGCTATAGGACCCATATCTTGTGTTCACTTTCTGAGGGTGAGTATCAAGCAAGGCCATGATGTAAGAACTACTTGTTCTTAAGTTGTAGCTAGGATTTAGTGTAAGCCGCAAACTCATTCCTGGATGTAGGTTTTGGTTTTTTTTCTCTCACTTTATTATTGAGAGTTAATACACATATATCATTCAATAGTTAAATCAACTAAGTCAAGTCCTCAGTCACTGAAGGATTGTAAATCATATAATCCGAAGTGGAAGGAGGGATTGTATCAGAGCCTAAATTGTGAGAATCCAGTTTGCCAAAGGCTATGGATGACAGTGGGAGCCCAAGATACATTTGTGGGAATTACATAGGAAATGAGCTCTGGTGATCGCCCTCTATCCACAATTGAGGGCTGGGAGGAAAGTGGTTACTAAACAGAGTGCATTGGAGAGATGAATATAGAAGAACAAAGGCATAAATCTGACTTCACCAGTTAAAACTTTTTCAGTTGATTCCCCTTCTGCTGCATGCTGGACTTGATCAACATTTTCCCTATTTTTGTTCATTTATATTTGGGTGTATCTCAGAGGTATTCTGTCATTGGAGGTCACCCTCTTGAAGTTGTATTATGTTTCCCTGTTTCAGTATATGAACTACAGGAGTGATGAACCTATAGGGGCAGCAAGTAGAATACGGGTTGTGGGGGAGGGAGGTATAGTGGTGGTGTTGGTGGGGTGTGTGTAAAAGGGAGATGATGTCAAGGAGTCCAGGAAGTAAAAGAATGTTTGGAAACGGATTTGGAAAATGTTTGGTATCAATTGTACAATTCTACTTGACATGATGAAACTATGGAATGATATGGAATGAAACTCTCCATTAATAATACATTCTTTTTTAAAGACCTGCTATTGGGGAACTGGGCACGTAATTGGCTAATGCAGCTGCAACGGATG
Organism: Echinops telfairi; assembly: GCF_000313985.2. Taxonomy (NCBI): domain Eukaryota; kingdom Metazoa; phylum Chordata; class Mammalia; order Afrosoricida; family Tenrecidae; genus Echinops; species Echinops telfairi. Next base: position 5,272,378 of record NW_022111362.1, read on the forward strand.
GAGCCACACATGTAAAATGTCAGGACAGTAGGTGAAGCAAAGAATTAATAAGCAAAGTACACTTTGAGAGGTAAGCAGATTTCCTCAGAAGCTGAGGAGGTCAAGGTCTGGGAACAATGTGCTCGATTTTATATGGGTGTGGGGAATGGTTACATTGGCTAGTTTAAGCCCAAACCGAGTTTTCTCATTGATCCTAAACCTGGTGTTCTGCTTCATTGATGAGGCCTCAGATTGATTGGTCTTTTGGGCGGCCTTTGATTGGTCAGTGAGGTCTCTGTTGGTTGGTCCATTGTTTGGCAATTGGTTGTTTGGATTGCTGTCTGGACTGCCTGCCAGGATGCAGGCAGCTCAGGGGTGAGTCATTATGAGTCATCACTTTTTCTGGGGGTGAGAGGGTGAGTGGTTGATTGGCCTTCAATCGGACTCTAACAGTAATCAGGACAGACAGCCCTTGTTCAGGGCATAACCCTACCACCTGCCCCTGGAAGACATCATACTTGGTAAAGTAGGTCCGCGAAAAAGAGTGACAACGGCAACCAACAATGGACTCAAATATAATCAATGTGAGGACGTCACAGGACAGGGAAGTGTTTTCTTCTGTTGTACACAGAGTCACCATGAGTTGGAATCGCCTTGATGGTACCTAACATGAATCATGGTGTTGATGCCTTAATAAAAGAGCACTGTTCCCTCTGACACAACAGCTAACACCTCAGTTCTGCAAGCGTGTTAGTTATGCTTATTATTGCCTCACTGTTGGAAATAAAACAAGATGAAAAAGGAGCTGATACCAAGGTGTGTTAGTCTAGGGAAACAAATCTACAGAAACTCATATGTATATAAAAAAAGTTCTATATAAAGGGTAAGTGTACATTCAGAAAGCATCCCAACCCAGTCCAAGCCCATAAGTCCAACATTAGCCCGTATGTCCAACACCAATCTACAAAGTCCTCCTCCATCTCACAAAACAGACGCAATGACGCCAACTGCAGGAGGAAAGCCGAGTCAGTGAATGTGTAAGCATCTCAGCGCTGACAGGTGTCTCCACAGGGCTGCTCCAGCACCCAGGGCTGCATCGGGGTAGGTCCATGTGGAGTCTCCTCAGGGAAGTCTTGCAGGAAGTGAGCCTTGCAAGCAAAAGCAGGGACTGGCTAAGGCAGCTGCACCTGGTCCTACCCCCAGAGAGCAAGAGACCAGAGAACTACAAAAGCGAGGCTCACAGAGCTATTTATCTCTGTGCCCTTCAATTAATCCCACATGTGCAAATCGGCCTGGTTGGCACAATAAACCTTAACTGTCTCACAAGGGCTCAAGTAGAAAGAAAATGTTTTGATAATGATGATGGCAACAAATGTACAAATGTGCTTGACACAATGGATGGATGTATGGATTGTGTTAAGAGCTGTACGAGCCCCCAATAATAAAAATGATTTAAAAAAAAAGAAAGTGGCAATTAGGGGGCCGGGGCCTGGTGAGCCCGCGGTGCGGCCCTTCGCTTTCCGAGCTCAGCGCTCACTCGGGCCGCTGTGGGCTTCTGGTCCCTGGCGAGGCCACTGCCCTGCGGAGCCCCGTGTCGCAGCCTGACCAGCTTACCTGGGGATCCGGGGAAGCCGCCGAGGAGGGACCGGCTGGGCGAGCGGAAGGGGCGGGGCCGGCGACGCGGCACCGACGTGGGTGTGACATCATCGGGCGCGCCCGCCGCGCCTGCGCTCCTCCAGGAAGGGCGAGCTGCAAAGGGGAGCGAGGCTCTGCTCTAGTGCGACTCTGCCTGCGCTCGTGCCCGAGCAGGGCAGCGGCTGCACGGGCACCATGAGTGAGCCAGACGGGTTGCGGCAGCGTCGGCCCCTGCGGCCTCAGATTGTTACGGATGATGGCCAGGCCCAGGAGGCTAAGGACGGCAGGTAAAGCAGACCTCCCCCTCAGCCCCCTCCAGGAGAGGGGCCCTCCAGAACAAGGAGGAAGGCAAGAACAGTATCGGGATAAAGACAGCGCCCCAAACGATGTGTGCACTCTCATTTTCCAGGGAAGGGAACTGGCTTCAGCTACGCGGATACACCTGTCAGGTTCCGCTGGCTTAGGGTTCATCTCCCACCCGATCGCTGTGCCCTGCCCTTGCCTCGCCCTCTCTCTGGCTCCATCCTCCAACTCGCCCTACTTCCCACCTGCTGGCTCACAGGAATTCTCCCCCTGACTCTCAGGAGAAAGCCACCTGGCCCAGCACCCTATGTCTAACTGGCACTGCACTGGAGAGAAGTCTGCCTTGTGATCTATTCAAGATCTGGCTTCTAGCTCTCCATCTTCATGTGCGCCCCGCTTCCAGTGCGTGGCCAGTCCTCACCTCAGACCTCAGGAGAGGACAGTGAACAGAAGTGACACTGTCAGGCAGTGTTTGTGAGAATTCCTGGCAGGGCCGGATAAGCATAGATTTTTTTGCCTTTTGTTTTCCTCTTCCAGTCTTACAGAAGTTTTACTTTGGTTAGCTAAAAACAGAAACACAACCTTTCCACACTTTAATTCAACTTAAGATAAAGTTCTTTTTAAAAGTTGTGTTCGGAGTTTCATAACTGAGTTTTTAGGGGACAACCAAGACATCCCAGCGGCCAAACCCTCTGGTAGTGATTGTCTTACATGTTGATAGGAATATTAGAAATGTTTATTGATCATCAGCAATGTGCCAAGGGTATATTATCAAATGAGGGGTAATATTAACCTCTGACACTGAATTCCTTCACTGATCATATTAAAAGGAGCACATCTGAAAGCAAGCTCTGGCAGAGAGGAGCGGCTAGCCAGTGGTGTCATCACTAATTTTGGCTCTAGAAAGGCAATTCCATAGAGTTCACAAGCTAAAGGGGCCTGGGCTGAGAAGCGAAGGCTGAGGGCCTTTGGCCAGTGAGGAGGTTGTGAGGGTGCTGCAACCATCTTAGCCTGTCCTGAACCAAGGGGTTTTTAAGGACATGGGACTTTCAGTACTGAACTGGGACAAGTTGATCACCCCACAGACTGGCTATTGTGACTTCATTGTCTGCTTATGACTCAAGAACCTTTTTAAGTGGACATGCAAGGATTAGCTGTGCTTTCCTACAGAAGACATGAAAACAGTGCTTTGCTCCTGACATGTTCGCATGAGATGTGAACAAAGAGCTGGGCCTCATTTTGTTCTGAGATGTTACTCTCTGCAAGGCCAGGGCATATAGCATATTTGAGCACACTTGTGAGATGGGCCCAGCCTGGAGGGCAGAGTTAAAGTGTTCTCTGTGAGGACGTATTTTTCTTATTAGTAGAGTAAGATAGATATTCCAAAGTTATCTTTTGCTGCCTGATGTATTGCTTAAGATACCTTCTCGACTTAGTGGTTCATGAACATTGCTCTTATTTTTCCTCTTATGTTTCTTCTTCTTTATTTGATCCCTTTTCTGGAAATTTGCAGTGGTCTTTCTAAAGCGAGTGCTCGTGACCTACCTTCCCTTTTTTTTTCATGCAGGAATAGCTTTATTAAGTCAGAATTGGTACACTTTTTTTAAAAAAAACCATCTATGTAGGATATCCAAACATTTCAAAATTACTCAGAAGGCAATCATAACCTCTTTGGTAAGCACAATGCACTTGCACAATGTTCTCTGTCCCCACTCCCATGATAACCATAGAATCGTCATTGATTTCTTATTTAGTATACCCTTTCACAGCAATTTGTCACAGATTTCGTTGGGAAAACACATTTCTTAACAATTAAGTACATGTTGGAAAGAATACAATTAGATTGATAGGATGTGAAGTGTTTAAACATAATACATCATAGGATTGCACGAAGGGATGTGGTATCTTTCAGTTCCTTTCACCATCTTCTTTTTCCGTCGGAAACATTTCTCTAGAGACCCTCTGCCCGTGCTTTATTCTTACGACGCACCTGGTTCCTTCTTTTTTGCTCCTGTGTCAAGGTTTCAACCATTTGGATTATTGTACATGGGAGAAAGAAACATTATTAATTTACAGGGAACATTTATTGACATCTAATTGTTACAATCCAAATCACAGCACAAAATCAATACTGTTGGGTAACAGGCTACACTGGGATTGGTTCTTGTCAGCACGGTGTAAAGAGGCAGATTGGACACCTTAGATTGGGATTTTACATGATAATGCATTATTTGCCCAGCAGCTTCTCGGTGGCCTTGGGGGATTTCTTCTGGGGAAGCTGTAGGCAGGCAGCAGGCTTGTTTTCCTCGTTCAGCAGCATTAAGAACAGCTCCTTGATGTTGAAGTCGGTCTTGGCAGAGGTCTCCACGAAGGTGCAATTCTACTCCAGCGCATAGATGGTCCCATCTCTCATCCCATGGTCAGCTCATGGTGGCTCTCATCGCATTTGGCACCCACCAGCATGATCGGGGACTTTTGCATGTTGTTACCTTTGATCTCGAGGATCAGCTCATAGAGGCCTTCAGCTCCTTCAGGTCTGCTTCTTGGTAACAGAGTAGACCAGGATGAAGGCGTGGCCCTTGGCAATGGCCAGGTGCTTCAGGCCAGGGTAAAGGTGGCTGCCAGTGGTGTTGGTGATGTGCAGGGCACCCACGCAGTTGTTGCAGTTCATCACCTGGTGGTAGGTGTCTGATGGTCGGCAGGAAGTTGTCGCAGAAGGTGCTATGCACCCATGTCTGCACTTGCACGCTCTTTCCCACGCCGGAATTGCCAAGCACCACCACGCGATAATATTTGCACCACTTCTGGGGCATGAAGGCGCAGATCACCAGCAGGGTGGGCAGAAGACTTAGATGGTGCATCAGCCTTTTCCTGAAGCCAAAGCAGCAGTTGCCAAAATGGGTATTTTGGCGAATGGCCCAGGAGACAGCTCTTCTCCTTTTCCCAGTCCTGACCTACTTTCCTTTTTAACATTTTTATAATGATTTCAAGGAAGTTTCAAAAAGTATTTGGGAAGAATGGAATGAAAATAATGGATTTTTTTGAAGTGTCCACATAGCTGGTTTCATATTTTTCTTCAGTAATATTCCTGTAGTTTTCTTTTGTATTCATTTCTAGCCACCCTTTTGATTATCTTCTTAAGTACATTAAAAATTGAGAGTAATATAAGCAAATCACTATGTATAGTGGGCAAAGTAAATGAATCTGAAGGAAGTAGAAATGTGCTAACTATAAAAAATAAACCTCCGGTGTGCTAAGTAAAATCAAAGAAGCCTTGGAAGATATATTGTCAGGGGAGCCAGCCCTTAACACATCATCACAGGTCCGGTGGGCACAATTGTACAGCGACCATAAGTACAGAGTGTAGTAAAGTCCTAGAGAGCATAAAAGATAGAAGAGAGACTGAAATAATGGAGTCAGGCACATATCATGGCAGCATGCTCACCCCAGCCTCACTTGGTGGTCCACGTGGAGAGAGAGAGGAGAGACGTTTATTGCTAACCAAGGCTTATAACTCTTTTTTATTTTTAAACATTTTATTAGGGGCTCATACAACTGTTATCACAATCCATACACACATCAGTGTGTAAAGCGCATTTGTACATCATTCTCAAAACATTTTCTCTCCACTTAAACCCCCGACATTAGGTCCTCATTTTTCCCCTCCCTCCC